>NW_027185381.1:4791247-5291623 GCF_022577435.1 Embiotoca jacksoni | reverse complement strand
CTCTCGCTGAGATAAGGCTGTTTTTGAAACATTGTGTTTCCTGTGAAATTGTCCACACAAAGTGACTTGAAACCACTTTGTCCATGTAGTTTATCCCATTTGCCATAGTACTGAAGAAGAAATTTGTTCGTAAACACTTTGTTTAAGTCGTGGCACTGTAATGCAGTTTTATGCTGTTTTTGAGTTCTCTCGCTGAGATAAGGCTGTTTTTGAAACATTGTGTTTCCTGTGAAATTGTCCACACAAAGTGACTTGAAACCACTTTGCCAATGTAGTGTATCCCATTTGCCAAAGTTCTGAGTATGAAACTTGTTTGTAAACACTTAGTTTAAACCGTGGCGCTGTGATGCAGTTTTACATTAGGCTGAGAAAGTGAGACTTGAAATGCTGTTTTCTGTGTAATTGCAGACACAAAGTGAAGCCACATTGGCCATGAGCTTCTCTCGCTGAGATAAGGCTGTTTTTGAAACATTGTGTTTCCTGTGAAATTGTCCACACAAAGTGACTTGAAACCACTTTGTCCATGTAGTTTATCCCATTTGCCATAGTACTGATGAAGAAATTTGTTCGTAAACACTTAGTTTAAGCCGTGGCACTGTAATGCAGTTTTATGCTGTTTTTGAGCTTCTCTCGCTGAGATAAGGCTGTTTTTGAAACATTGTGTTTCCTGTGAAATTGTCCACACAAAGTGACTTGAAACCACTTTGTAAATGTAGTTTATCCCATTTGCCATAGTACTGATGAAGAAATTTGTTCGTAAACACTTAGTTTAAGCCGTGGCACTGTAATGCAGTTTTATGCTGTTTTTGAGCTTCTCTCGCTGAGATAAGGCTGTTTTTGAAACATTGTGTTTCCTGTGAAATTGTCCACACAAAGTGACTTGAAACCACTTTGCCAATGTAGTGTATCCCATTTGCCAAAGTTCTGAGTATGAAACTTGATTGTAAACACTTATTTTAAGCCGTGGCGCTGTGATGCAGTTTTACATTAGGCTGAGAAAGTGAGACTTGAAATGCTGTTTTCTGTGTAATTGCAGACACAAAGTGAAGCCACATTGGCCATGAGCTTCTCTCGCTGAGATAAGGCTGTTTTTGAAACATTGTGTTTCCTGTGAAATTGTCCACACAAAGTGACTTGAAACCACTTTGTCCATGTAGTTTATCCCATTTGCCATAGTACTGATGAAGAAATTTGTTCGTAAACACTTAGTTTAAGCCGTGGCACTGTAATGCAGTTTTATGCTGTTTTTGAGCTTCTCTCGCTGAGATAAAGCTGTTTTTGAAACATTGTGTTTCCTGTGAATTTGTCCACACAAAGTGACTTGAAACCACTTTGTCCATGTAGTTTATCCCATTTGCCATAGTACTGATGAAGAAATTTGTTCGTAAACACTTTGTTTAAGTCGTGGCACTGTAATGCAGTTTTATGCTGTTTTTGAGTTCTCTCGCTGAGATAAGGCTGTTTTTGAAACATTGTGTTTCCTGTGAAATTGTCCACACAAAGTGACTTGAAACCACTTTGCCAATGTAGTGTATCCCATTTGCCAAAGTTCTGAGTATGAAACTTGTTTGTAAACACTTAGTTTAAGCCGTGGCGCTGTGATGCAGTTTTACATTAGACTGAGAAAGTGAGACTTGAAATGCTGTTTTCTGTGTAATTGCAGACACAAAGTGAAGCCACATTGGCCATGAGCTTCTCTCGCTGAGATAAGGCTGTTTTTGAAACATTGTGTTTCCTGTGAAATTGTCCACACAAAGTGACTTGAAACCACTTTGTCCATGTAGTTTATCCCATTTGCCGTAGTACTGATGAAGAAATTTGTTCGTAAACACTTAGTTTAAGCCGTGGCACTGTAATGCAGTTTTATGCTGTTTTTGAGGTTCTCTCGCTGAGATAAGGCTGTTTTTGAAACATTGTGTTTCCTGTGAAATTGTCCACACAAAGTGACTTGAAACCACTTTGCCAATGTAGTGTATCCCATTTGCCAAAGTTCTGAGTATGAAACTTGTTTGTAAACACTTAGTTTAAGCCGTGGCACTGTGATGCAGTTTTACATTAGGCTGAGAAAGTGAGACTTGAAATGCTGTTGTCTGTGTAATTGCAGACATAAAGTGAAGCCACATTGGCCATGAGCTTCTCTCGCTGAGATAAGGCTGTTTTTGAAACATTGTGTTTCCTGTGAAATTGTCCACACAAAGTGACTTGAAACCACTTTGTCCATGTAGTTTATCCCATTTGCCATAGTACTGATGAAGAATTTTGTTCGTAAACACTTAGTTTTAGCCGTGGCACTGTAATGCAGTTTTATGCTGTTTTTGAGCTTCTCTCGCTGAGATAAGGCTGTTTTTGAAACATTGTGTTTCCTGTGAAATTGTCCACACAAAGTGACTTGAAACCACTTTGTCCATGTAGTTTATCCCATTTGCCATAGTACTGATGAAGAAATTTGTTCGTAAACACTTTGTTTAAGCCGTGGCACTGTAATGCAGTTTTATGCTGTTTTTGAGCTTCTCTCGCTGAGATAAGGCTGTTTTTGAAACATCGTGTTTCCTGTGAAATTGTCCACACAAAGTGACTTGAAACCACTTTGCCAATGTAGTGTATCCCATTTGCCAAAGTTCTGAGGATGAAACTTGTTTGTAAACACTTAGTTTAAGCCGTGGCGCTGTGATGCAGTTTTACATTAGGCTGAGAAAGTGAGACTTGAAATGCTGTTTTCTGTGTAATTGCAGACACAAAGTGAAGCCACATTGGCCATGAGCTTCTCTCGCTGAGATAAGGCTGTTTTTGAAACATTGTGTTTCCTGTGAAATTGTCCACACGAAGTGACTTGAAACCACTTTGTCCATGTTGTTTATCCCATTTGCCATAGTAGTGATGAAGAAATTTGTTGGTAAACACTTAGTTTAAGCCGCGGCGCTGTGATGCAGTTTTACATTAGGATGAGAAAGTGAGTCTTGAAATGCTGTTTTCTGTGTAATTGCAGACACAAAGTGAAGCCACATTGGCCATGTAGTGTATCCCATTTGCTGATGAAGAAATTTGTTTCGTAAACACTTAGTTTAAGCCGTGGCACTGTAAAGCAGTTTTATGCTGTTTTTGAGCTTCTCCCGCTGAGATAAGGCTGTTTTTGAAACATTGTGTTTCCTGTGAAATTGTCCACACAAAGTGACTTGAAACCACTTTGTCCATGTTGTTTATCCCATTTGCCATAGTAGTGATGAAGAAATTTGTTCGTAAACACTTAGTTTAAGCCGTGGCACTGTAAAGCAGTTTTATGCTGTTTTTGAGCTTCTCTCGCTGAGATAAGGCTGTTTTTGAAACATTGTGTTTCCTGTGAAATTGTCCACACAAAGTGACTTGAAACCACTTTGTCCATGTTGTTTATCCCATTTGCCATAGTAGTGATGAAGAAATTTGTTCGTAAACACTTAGTTTAAGCTGTAAAGCAGTTTTATGCTGTTTTTGAGCTTCTCTCGCTGAGATAAGGCTGTTTTTGAAACATTGTGTTTCCTGTGAAATTGTCCACACAAAGTGACTTGAAACCACTTTGCCCATGTAGTGTATCCCATTTGCCAAAGTTCTGAGTATGAAACTTGTTTGTAAACACTTAGTTTAAGCCGCGGCTCTGTGATGCAGTTTTACATTAGGATGAGAAAGTGAGTCTTGAAATGCTGTTTTCTGTGTAATTGCAGACACAAAGTGAAGCCACATTGGCCATGTAGTGTATCCCATTTGCTGATGAAGAAATTTGTTCGTAAACACTTAGTTTAAGCCGTGGGCACTGTAAAGCAGTTTTATGCTGTTTTTGAGCTTCTCTCGCTGAGATAAGGCTGTTTTTGAAACATTGTGTTTCCTGTGAAATTGTCCACACAAAGTGACTTGAAACCACTTTGTCCATGTTGTTTATCCCATTTGCCATAGTAGTGATGAAGAAATTTGTTCGTAAACACTTTGTTTAAGCCGTGGCACTGTAAAGCAGTTTTATGCTGTTTTTGAGCTTCTCTCGCTGAGATGAGGCTGTTTTTGAAACATTGTGTTTCCTGTGAAATTGTCCACACAAAGTGACTTGAAACCACTTTGTCCATGTTTTTTATCCCATTTGCCATAGTAGTGATGAAGAAATTTGTTCGTAAACACTTAGTTTAAGCCGTAAAGCAGTTTTATGCTGTTTTTGAGCTTCTCTCGCTGAGATAAGGCTGTTTTTGAAACATTGTGTTTCCTGTGAAATTGTCCACACGAAGTGACTTGAAACCACTTTGTCCATGTTGTTTATCCCATTTGCCATAGTAGTGATGAAGAAATTTGTTGGTAAACACTTAGTTTAAGCCGCGGCGCTGTGATGCAGTTTTACATTAGGATGAGAAAGTGAGTCTTGAAATGCTGTTTTCTGTGTAATTGCAGACACAAAGTGAAGCCACATTGGCCATGTAGTGTATCCCATTTGCTGATGAAGAAATTTGTTCGTAAACACTTAGTTTAAGCCGTGGCACTGTAAAGCAGTTTTATGCTGTTTTTGAGCTTCTCCCGCTGAGATAAGGCTGTTTTTGAAACATTGTGTTTCCTGTGAAATTGTCCACACAAAGTGACTTGAAACCACTTTGTCCATGTTGTTTATCCCATTTGCCATAGTAGTGATGAAGAAATTTGTTCGTAAACACTTAGTTTAAGCCGTGGCACTGTAAAGCAGTTTTATGCTGTTTTTGAGCTTCTCTCGCTGAGATAAGGCTGTTTTTGAAACATTGTGTTTCCTGTGAAATTGTCCACACAAAGTGACTTGAAACCACTTTGTCCATGTTGTTTATCCCATTTGCCATAGTAGTGATGAAGAAATTTGTTCGTAAACACTTAGTTTAAGCTGTAAAGCAGTTTTATGCTGTTTTTGAGCTTCTCTCGCTGAGATAAGGCTGTTTTTGAAACATTGTGTTTCCTGTGAAATTGTCCACACAAAGTGACTTGAAACCACTTTGCCCATGTAGTGTATCCCATTTGCCAAAGTTCTGAGTATGAAACTTGTTTGTGAACACTTAGTTTAAGCCGCGGCTCTGTGATGCAGTTTTACATTAGGATGAGAAAGTGAGTCTTGAAATGCTGTTTTCTGTGTAATTGCAGACACAAAGTGAAGCCACATTGGCCATGTAGTGTATCCCATTTGCTGATGAAGAAATTTGTTCGTAAACACTTAGTTTAAGCCGTAAAGCAGTTTTATGCTGTTTTTGAGCTTCTCTTGCTGAGATAAGGCTGTTTTTGAAACATTGTGTTTCCTGTGAAATTGTCCACACGAAGTGACTTGAAACCACTTTGTCCATGTTGTTTATCCCATTTGCCATAGTAGTGATGAAGAAATTTTTTCGTAAACACTTAGTTTAAGCCGTGGCACTGTAAAGCAGTTTTATGCTGTTTTTGAGCTTCTCTCGCTGAGATAAGGCTGTTTTTGAAACATTGTGTTTACTGTGAAATTGTCCACACAAAGTGACTTGAAGCCACTTTGTCCATGTTGTTTATCCCATTTGCCATAGTAGTGATGAAGAAATTTGTTCGTAAACACTTAGTTTAAGCCGTAAAGCAGTTTTATGCTGTTTTTGAGCTTCTCTCGCTGAGATAAGGCTGTTTTTGAAACATTGTGTTTCCTGTGAAATTGTCCACACAAAGTGACTTGAAACCACTTTGTCCATGTTGTTTATCCCATTTGCCATAATAGTGATGAAGAAATTTGTTCGTAAACACTTTGTTTAAGCCGTGGCACTGTAAAGCAGTTTTATGCTGTTTTTGAGCTTCTCTCGCTGAGATAAGGCTGTTTTTGAAACATTGTGTTTCCTGTGAAATTGTCCACACAAAGTGACTTGAAACCACTTTGTCCATGTTGTTTATCCCATTTGCCATAGTAGTGATGAAGAAATTTGTTCGTAAACACTTAGTTTAAGCCGTGGCACTGTAAAGCAGTTTTATGCTGTTTTTGAGCTTCTCTCGCTGAGATAAGGCTGTTTTTGAAACATTGTGTTTCCTGTGAAATTGTCCACACAAAGTGACTTGAAACCACTTTGTCCATGTTGTTTATCCCATTTGCCATAGTAGTGATGAAGAAATTTGTTCGTAAACACTTAGTTTAAGCTGTAAAGCAGTTTTATGCTGTTTTTGAGCTTCTCTCGCTGAGATAAGGCTGTTTTTGAAACATTGTGTTTCCTGTGAAATTGTCCACACAAAGTGACTTGAAACCACTTTGCCCATGTAGTGTATCCCATTTGCCAAAGTTCTGAGTATGAAACTTGTTTGTGAACACTTAGTTTAAGCCGCGGCTCTGTGATGCAGTTTTACATTAGGATGAGAAAGTGAGTCTTGAAATGCTGTTTTCTGTGTAATTGCAGACACAAAGTGAAGCCACATTGGCCATGTAGTGTATCCCATTTGCTGATGAAGAAATTTGTTCGTAAACACTTAGTTTAAGCCGTAAAGCAGTTTTATGCTGTTTTTGAGCTTCTCTTGCTGAGATAAGGCTGTTTTTGAAACATTGTGTTTCCTGTGAAATTGTCCACACAAAGTGACTTGAAACCACTTTGTCCATGTAGTTTATCCCATTTGCCGTAGTACTGATGAAGAAATTTGTTCGTAAACACTTAGTTTAAGCCGTGGCACTGTAATGCAGTTTTATGCTGTTTTTGAGCTTCTCTCGCTGAGATAAGGCTGTTTTTGAAACATTGTGTTTCCTGTGAAATTGTCCACACAAAGTGACTTGAAACCACTTTGTCCATGTAGTTTATCCCATTTGCCATAGTACTGAAGAAGAAATTTGTTCGTAAACACTTTGTTTAAGTCGTGGCACTGTAATGCAGTTTTATGCTGTTTTTGAGTTCTCTCGCTGAGATAAGGCTGTTTTTGAAACATTGTGTTTTCCTGTGAAATTGTCCACACAAAGTGACTTGAAACCACTTTGCCAATGTAGTGTATCCCATTTGCCAAAGTTCTGAGTATGAAACTTGTTTGTAAACACTTAGTTTAAACCGTGGCGCTGTGATGCAGTTTTTACATTAGGCTGAGAAAGTGAGACTTGAAATGCTGTTTTCTGTGTAATTGCAGACACAAAGTGAAGCCACATTGGCCATGAGCTTCTCTCGCTGAGATAAGGCTGTTTTTGAAACATTGTGTTTCCTGTGAAATTGTCCACACAAAGTGACTTGAAACCACTTTGTCCATGTAGTTTATCCCATTTGCCATAGTACTGATGAAGAAATTTGTTCGTAAACACTTAGTTTAAGCCGTGGCACTGTAATGCAGTTTTATGCTGTTTTTGAGCTTCTCTCGCTGAGATAAGGCTGTTTTTGAAACATTGTGTTTCCTGTGAAATTGTCCACACAAAGTGACTTGAAACCACTTTGTAAATGTAGTTTATCCCATTTGCCATAGTACTGATGAAGAAATTTGTTCGTAAACACTTAGTTTAAGCCGTGGCACTGTAATGCAGTTTTATGCTGTTTTTGAGCTTCTCTCGCTGAGATAAGGCTGTTTTTGAAACATTGTGTTTCCTGTGAAATTGTCCACACAAAGTGACTTGAAACCACTTTGCCAATGTAGTGTATCCCATTTGCCAAAGTTCTGAGTATGAAACTTGATTGTAAACACTTATTTTAAGCCGTGGCGCTGTGATGCAGTTTTACATTAGGCTGAGAAAGTGAGACTTGAAATGCTGTTTTCTGTGTAATTGCAGACACAAAGTGAAGCCACATTGGCCATGTAGTGTATCCCATTTGCTGATGAAGAAATTTGTTCGTAAACACTTAGTTTAAGCCGTAAAGCAGTTTTATGCTGTTTTTGAGCTTCTCTTGCTGAGATAAGGCTGTTTTTGAAACATTGTGTTTCCTGTGAAATTGTCCACACGAAGTGACTTGAAACCACTTTGTCCATGTTGTTTATCCCATTTGCCATAGTAGTGATGAAGAAATTTTTTCGTAAACACTTAGTTTAAGCCGTGGCACTGTAAAGCAGTTTTATGCTGTTTTTGAGCTTCTCTCGCTGAGATAAGGCTGTTTTTGAAACATTGTGTTTACTGTGAAATTGTCCACACAAAGTGACTTGAAGCCACTTTGTCCATGTTGTTTATCCCATTTGCCATAGTAGTGATGAAGAAATTTGTTCGTAAACACTTAGTTTAAGCCGTAAAGCAGTTTTATGCTGTTTTTGAGCTTCTCTCGCTGAGATAAGGCTGTTTTTGAAACATTGTGTTTCCTGTGAAATTGTCCACACAAAGTGACTTGAAACCACTTTGTCCATGTTGTTTATCCCATTTGCCATAATAGTGATGAAGAAATTTGTTCGTAAACACTTTGTTTAAGCCGTGGCACTGTAAAGCAGTTTTATGCTGTTTTTGAGCTTCTCTCGCTGAGATAAGGCTGTTTTTGAAACATTGTGTTTCCTGTGAAATTGTCCACACAAAGTGACTTGAAACCACTTTGTCCATGTTGTTTATCCCATTTGCCATAGTAGTGATGAAGAAATTTGTTCGTAAACACTTAGTTTAAGCCGTGGCACTGTAAAGCAGTTTTATGCTGTTTTTGAGCTTCTCTCGCTGAGATAAGGCTGTTTTTGAAACATTGTGTTTCCTGTGAAATTGTCCACACAAAGTGACTTGAAACCACTTTGTCCATGTTGTTTATCCCATTTGCCATAGTAGTGATGAAGAAATTTGTTCGTAAACACTTAGTTTAAGCTGTAAAGCAGTTTTATGCTGTTTTTGAGCTTCTCTCGCTGAGATAAGGCTGTTTTTGAAACATTGTGTTTCCTGTGAAATTGTCCACACAAAGTGACTTGAAACCACTTTGCCCATGTAGTGTATCCCATTTGCCAAAGTTCTGAGTATGAAACTTGTTTGTGAACACTTAGTTTAAGCCGCGGCTCTGTGATGCAGTTTTACATTAGGATGAGAAAGTGAGTCTTGAAATGCTGTTTTCTGTGTAATTGCAGACACAAAGTGAAGCCACATTGGCCATGTAGTGTATCCCATTTGCTGATGAAGAAATTTGTTCGTAAACACTTAGTTTAAGCCGTAAAGCAGTTTTATGCTGTTTTTGAGCTTCTCTTGCTGAGATAAGGCTGTTTTTGAAACATTGTGTTTCCTGTGAAATTGTCCACACAAAGTGACTTGAAACCACTTTGTCCATGTAGTTTATCCCATTTGCCGTAGTACTGATGAAGAAATTTGTTCGTAAACACTTAGTTTAAGCCGTGGCACTGTAATGCAGTTTTATGCTGTTTTTGAGCTTCTCTCGCTGAGATAAGGCTGTTTTTGAAACATTGTGTTTCCTGTGAAATTGTCCACACAAAGTGACTTGAAACCACTTTGTCCATGTAGTTTATCCCATTTGCCATAGTACTGAAGAAGAAATTTGTTCGTAAACACTTTGTTTAAGTCGTGGCACTGTAATGCAGTTTTATGCTGTTTTTGAGTTCTCTCGCTGAGATAAGGCTGTTTTTGAAACATTGTGTTTCCTGTGAAATTGTCCACACAAAGTGACTTGAAACCACTTTGCCAATGTAGTGTATCCCATTTGCCAAAGTTCTGAGTATGAAACTTGTTTGTAAACACTTAGTTTAAACCGTGGCGCTGTGATGCAGTTTTACATTAGGCTGAGAAAGTGAGACTTGAAATGCTGTTTTCTGTGTAATTGCAGACACAAAGTGAAGCCACATTGGCCATGAGCTTCTCTCGCTGAGATAAGGCTGTTTTTGAAACATTGTGTTTCCTGTGAAATTGTCCACACAAAGTGACTTGAAACCACTTTGTCCATGTAGTTTATCCCATTTGCCATAGTACTGATGAAGAAATTTGTTCGTAAACACTTAGTTTAAGCCGTGGCACTGTAATGCAGTTTTATGCTGTTTTTGAGCTTCTCTCGCTGAGATAAGGCTGTTTTTGAAACATTGTGTTTCCTGTGAAATTGTCCACACAAAGTGACTTGAAACCACTTTGTAAATGTAGTTTATCCCATTTGCCATAGTACTGATGAAGAAATTTGTTCGTAAACACTTAGTTTAAGCCGTGGCACTGTAATGCAGTTTTATGCTGTTTTTGAGCTTCTCTCGCTGAGATAAGGCTGTTTTTGAAACATTGTGTTTCCTGTGAAATTGTCCACACAAAGTGACTTGAAACCACTTTGCCAATGTAGTGTATCCCATTTGCCAAAGTTCTGAGTATGAAACTTGATTGTAAACACTTATTTTAAGCCGTGGCGCTGTGATGCAGTTTTACATTAGGCTGAGAAAGTGAGACTTGAAATGCTGTTTTCTGTGTAATTGCAGACACAAAGTGAAGCCACATTGGCCATGAGCTTCTCTCGCTGAGATAAGGCTGTTTTTGAAACATTGTGTTTCCTGTGAAATTGTCCACACAAAGTGACTTGAAACCACTTTGTCCATGTAGTTTATCCCATTTGCCATAGTACTGATGAAGAAATTTGTTCGTAAACACTTAGTTTAAGCCGTGGCACTGTAATGCAGTTTTATGCTGTTTTTGAGCTTCTCTCGCTGAGATAAAGCTGTTTTTGAAACATTGTGTTTCCTGTGAATTTGTCCACACAAAGTGACTTGAAACCACTTTGTCCATGTAGTTTATCCCATTTGCCATAGTACTGATGAAGAAATTTGTTCGTAAACACTTTGTTTAAGTCGTGGCACTGTAATGCAGTTTTATGCTGTTTTTGAGTTCTCTCGCTGAGATAAGGCTGTTTTTGAAACATTGTGTTTCCTGTGAAATTGTCCACACAAAGTGACTTGAAACCACTTTGCCAATGTAGTGTATCCCATTTGCCAAAGTTCTGAGTATGAAACTTGTTTGTAAACACTTAGTTTAAGCCGTGGCGCTGTGATGCAGTTTTACATTAGACTGAGAAAGTGAGACTTGAAATGCTGTTTTCTGTGTAATTGCAGACACAAAGTGAAGCCACATTGGCCATGAGCTTCTCTCGCTGAGATAAGGCTGTTTTTGAAACATTGTGTTTCCTGTGAAATTGTCCACACAAAGTGACTTGAAACCACTTTGTCCATGTAGTTTATCCCATTTGCCGTAGTACTGATGAAGAAATTTGTTCGTAAACACTTAGTTTAAGCCGTGGCACTGTAATGCAGTTTTATGCTGTTTTTGAGGTTCTCTCGCTGAGATAAGGCTGTTTTTGAAACATTGTGTTTCCTGTGAAATTGTCCACACAAAGTGACTTGAAACCACTTTGCCAATGTAGTGTATCCCATTTGCCAAAGTTCTGAGTATGAAACTTGTTTGTAAACACTTAGT
Source organism: Embiotoca jacksoni (assembly GCF_022577435.1). Classification (NCBI taxonomy): domain Eukaryota; kingdom Metazoa; phylum Chordata; class Actinopteri; family Embiotocidae; genus Embiotoca; species Embiotoca jacksoni. The sequence goes on along the minus strand of NW_027185381.1, from coordinate 5,280,345 downwards.
TTAAGCCGTGGCACTGTGATGCAGTTTTACATTAGGCTGAGAAAGTGAGACTTGAAATGCTGTTGTCTGTGTAATTGCAGACATAAAGTGAAGCCACATTGGCCATGAGCTTCTCTCGCTGAGATAAGGCTGTTTTTGAAACATTGTGTTTCCTGTGAAATTGTCCACACAAAGTGACTTGAAACCACTTTGTCCATGTAGTTTATCCCATTTGCCATAGTACTGATGAAGAATTTTGTTCGTAAACACTTAGTTTTAGCCGTGGCACTGTAATGCAGTTTTATGCTGTTTTTGAGCTTCTCTCGCTGAGATAAGGCTGTTTTTGAAACATTGTGTTTCCTGTGAAATTGTCCACACAAAGTGACTTGAAACCACTTTGTCCATGTAGTTTATCCCATTTGCCATAGTACTGATGAAGAAATTTGTTCGTAAACACTTTGTTTAAGCCGTGGCACTGTAATGCAGTTTTATGCTGTTTTTGAGCTTCTCTCGCTGAGATAAGGCTGTTTTTGAAACATCGTGTTTCCTGTGAAATTGTCCACACAAAGTGACTTGAAACCACTTTGCCAATGTAGTGTATCCCATTTGCCAAAGTTCTGAGGATGAAACTTGTTTGTAAACACTTAGTTTAAGCCGTGGCGCTGTGATGCAGTTTTACATTAGGCTGAGAAAGTGAGACTTGAAATGCTGTTTTCTGTGTAATTGCAGACACAAAGTGAAGCCACATTGGCCATGAGCTTCTCTCGCTGAGATAAGGCTGTTTTTGAAACATTGTGTTTCCTGTGAAATTGTCCACACAAAGTGACTTGAAACCACTTTGTCCATGTAGTTTATCCCATTTGCCATAGTACTGATGAAGAAATTTGTTCGTAAACACTTTGTTTAAGCCGTGGCACTGTAATGCAGTTTTATGCTGTTTTTGAGCTTCTCTCGCTGAGATAAGGTTGTTTTTGAAACATTGTGTTTCCTGTGAAATTGTCCACACAAAGTGACTTGAAACCACTTTGCCAATGTAGTGTATCCCATTTGCCAAAGTTCTGAGTATGAAACTTGTTTGTAAACACTTAGTTTAAGCCGTGGCGCTGTGATGCAGTTTTACATTAGGCTGAGAAAGTGAGACTTGAAATGCTGTTTTCTGTGTAATTGCAGACACAAAGTGAAGCCACATTGGCCATGAGCTTCTCTCGCTGAGATAAGGCTGTTTTTGAAACATTGTGTTTCCTGTGAAATTGTCCACACAGAGTGACTTGAAACCACTTTGTCCATGTAGTTTATCCCATTTGCCATAGTACTGATGAAGAAATTTGTTCGTAAACACTTAGTTTAAGCCATGGCACTGTAATGTAGTTTTATGCTGTTTTTGAGCTTCTCTCGCTGAGATAAGGCTGTTTTGGAAACATTGTGTTTCCTGTGAAATTGTCCACACAAAGTGACTTGAAACCACTTTGCCAATGTAGTGTATCCCATTTGCCAAAGTTCTGAGGATGAAACTTGTTTGTAAACACTTATTTTAAGCCGTGGCGCTGTGATGCAGTTTTAAATTAGGCTGAGAAAGTGAGACTTGAAATGCTGTTTTCTGTGTAATTGCAGACACAAAGTGAAGCCACATTGGCCATGAGCTTCTTTCGCTGAGATAAGGCTGTTTTTGAAACATTGTGTTTCCTGTGAAATTGTCCACACAAAGTGACTTGAAACCACTTTGTCCATGTAGTTTATCCCATTTGCCATAGTACTGATGAAGAAATTTGTTCGTAAACACTTAGTTTAAGCCGTGGCACTGTAATGCAGTTTTATGCTGTTTTTGAGCTTCTCTCGCTGAGATAAGGCTGTTTTTGAAACATTGTGTTTCCTGTGAAATTGTCCACACAAAGTGACTTGAAACCACTTTGTCCATGTAGTTTATCCCATTTGCCATAGTACTGATGAAGAAATTTGTTCGTAAACACTTAGTTTAAGCCGTGGCACTGTAATGCAGTTTTATGCTGTTTTTGAGCTTCTCTCGCTGAGATAAAGCTGTTTTTTAAACATTGTGTTTCCTGTGAAATTGTCCACACAAAGTGACTTGAAACCACTTTGCCAATGTAGTGTATCCCATTTGCCAAAGTTCTGAGTATGAAACTTGTTTGTAAACACTTAGTTTAAGCCGTGGCGCTGTGATGCAGTTTTACATTAGGCTGAGAAAATGAGACTTGAAATGCTGTTTTCTGTGTAATTGCAGACACAAAGTGAAGCCACATTGGCCATGAGCTTCTCTCGCTGAGATAAGGCTGTTTTTGAAACATTGTGTTTCCTGTGAAATTGTCCACACAAAGTGACTTGAAACCACTTTGTCCATGTAGTTTATCCCATTTGCCATAGTACTGATGAAGAAATTTGTTCGTAAACACTTTGTTTAAGCCGTGGCACTGTAATGCAGTTTTATGCTGTTTTTGAGCTTCTCTCGCTGAGATAAGGCTGTTTTTGAAACATTGTGTTTCCTGTGAAATTGTCCACACAAAGTGACTTGAAACCACTTTGCCAATGTAGTGTATCCCATTTGCCAAAGTTCTGAGTATGAAACTTGTTTGTAAACACTTAGTTTAAGCCGTGGCGCTGTGATGCAGTTTTACATTAGGCTGAGAAAGTGAGACTTGAAATGCTGTTTTCTGTGTAATTGCAGACACAAAGTGAAGCCACATTGGCTATGAGCATCTCTCGCTGAGATAAGGCTGTTTTTGAAACATTGTGTTTCCTGTGAAATTGTCAACACAAAGTGACTTGAAACCACTTTGCCAATGTAGTGAATCCCATTTGCCAAAGTTCTGAGTATGAAACTTGTTTGTAAACACTTAGTTTAAGCCGTGGCACTGTATTGCAGTTTTATGCTGTTTTTGAGCTTCTCTTGCAGAGATAAGGCTGTTTTTGAAACATTGTGTTTCCTGTGAAATTGTCCACACAAAGTGACTTGAAACCACTTTGCCAATGTAGTGAATCCCATTTGCCAAAGTTCTGAGTATGAAACTTGTTTGTAAACACTTAGTTTTAGCCGTGGCGCTGTGATGCAGTTTTACATTAGGCTGAGAAAGTGAGACTTGAAATGCTGTTTTCTGTGTAATTGCAGACACAAAGTAAAGCCACATTGGCCATGTAGTGTATCCCATTTGCTGATGAAGAAATTTGTTCGTAAACACTTAGTTGAAGCCGTGGCACCGTAATGCAGTTTTATGTTGTATTTGAGCTTCTTTCGCTGAGATAAGGCTGTTTTTGAAACATTGTGTTTCCTGTGAAATTGTCCACTCAAAGTGACTTGAAGCCACTTTGTCCATGTAGTTTATCCCATTTGCCAAGGTACTGATGAAGAAATTTGTTCGTAAACACTTAGTTTAAGCCGTGGTACTGTAATGCAGTTTTATGCTGTTTTTGAGCTTCTCTCGCTGAGATAAGGCTGTTTTTGAAACGTTGTGTTTCCTGTGAAATTGTCCACACAAAGTGACTTGAAACCACTTTGCCAATGTAGTGTATCCCATTTGCCAAAGTTCTGAGTATGAAACTTGTTCGTAAACACTTAGTTTAAGCCGTGGTGATGTGATGCAGTTTTACATTAGGCTGAGAAAGTGAGACTTGAAATGCTGTTTTCTGTGTAATTGCAGACACAAAGTGAAGCCACATTGGCCATGTGGTGTATCCCATTTGCTGATGAAGAAATTTGTTCGTAAACACTTAGTTTAAGCCGTGGCACTGTAATGCAGTTTTATGCTGTTTTTGAGCTTCTCTTGCAGAGATAAGGCTGTTTTTGAAACATTGTGTTTCCTGTGAAATTGTCCACACAAAGTGACTTGAAACCACTTTGTCCATGTAGTTTATCCCATTTGCCATTGTACTGATGAAGAAATTTGTTCGTAAACACTTAGTTCAAGCCGTGGCACTGTAATGCAGTTTTATGCTGTTTTTGAGCTTCTCTCGCTGAGATAAGGCTGTTTTTGAAACATTGTGTTTCCTGTGAAATTGTCCACACAAAGTGACTTGAAACCACTTTGTCCATGTAGTTTATCCCATTTGCCATAGTACTGATGAAGAAATTTGTTCGTAAACACTTAGTTTAAGCCGTGGCACTGTAATGCAGCTTTATGCTGTTTTTGAGCTTCTCTCGCTGAGATAAGGCTGTTTTTGAAACATTGTGTTTCCTGTGAAAATGTCCACACAAAGTGACTTGAAACCACTTTGCCAATGTAGTGTATCCCATTTGCCAAAGTTCTGAGTATGAAACTTGTTCGTAAACACTTAGTTTAAGCCGTGGCGCTGTGATGCAGTTTTACATTAGGCTGAGAAAGTGAGACTTGAAATGCTGTTTTCTGTGTAATTGCAGACACAAAGTGAAGCCACATTGGCCATGTAGTGTATCCCATTTGCTGATGAAGAAATTTGTTCGTAAACACTTAGTTGAAGCCGTGGCACTGTAATGCAGTTTTATGTTGTATTTGAGCTTCTTTCGCTGAGATAAGGCTGTTTTTGAAACATTGTGTTTCCTGTGAAATTGTCCACACAAAGTGACTTGAAGCCACTTTGTCCATGTAGTTTATCCCATTTGCCAAGGTACTGATGAAGAAATTTGTTCGTAAACACTTAGTTTAAGCCGTGGCACTGTAATGCAGTTTTATGCTGTTTTTGAGCTTCTCTCGCTGAGATAAGGCTGTTTTTGAAGCATTGTGTTTCCTGTGAAATTGTCCACACAAAGTGACTTGAAACCACTTTGCCAATGTAGTGTATCCCATTTGCCAAAGTTCTGAGTATGAAACTTGTTTGTAAACACTTAGTTTAAGCCGTGGCGCTGTGATGCAGTTTTACATTAGGCTGAGAAAGTGAGACTTGAAATGCTGTTTTCTGTGTAATTGCAGACACAAAGTGAAGCCACATTGGCCATGTAGTATATCCCATTTGCTGATGAAGAAATTTGTTCGTAAACACTTAGTTGAAGCCGTGGCACTGTAATGCAGTTTTATGTTGTATTTGAGCTTCTTTCGCTGAGATAAGGCTGTTTTTGAAACATTGTGTTTCCTGTGAAATTGTCCACACAAAGTGACTTGAAACCACTTTGCCAATGTAGTGTATCCCATTTGCCAAAGTTCTGAGTATGAAACTTGTTTGTAAACACTTAGTTTAAGCCGTGGCGCTGTGATGCAGTTTTACATTAGGCTGAGAAAGTGAGACTTGAAATGCTGTTTTCTGTGTAATTGCAGACACAAAGTGAAGCCACATTGGCCATGTAGTTTATCCCATTTGCCAAGGTACTGATGAAGAAATTTGTTCGTAAACACTTAGTTTAAGCCGTGGCACTGTAATGCAGTTTTATGCTGTTTTTGAGCTTCTCTCGCTGAGATAAGGCTGTTTTTGAAACATTGTGTTTCCTGTGAAATTGTCCACACAAAGTGACTTGAAACCACTTTGTCCATGTAGTTTATCCCATTTGCCATAGTACTGATGAAAAAAGTTCTATGTAAACACTTAGTTTAAATCGTGGCGCAGTGATGCAGTTTTACATTAGGCTGAGAAAGTGAGATTTGAAATACTGTTTTCTATGAAATTGCAGACACAAAGTGACTTGAAACCACTTTGCCCATGTAGTTTATCCCATTTCCCATAGTTCTGAGTAGGAAACTTGTTTATAAAGAATTTGTTTAAGCCGTGGCGTAGTGATGCAGTTTTACATTAGGCTGAGAAAGTGAGATTTGAAATACTGTTTTCTGTGAAAGTGCAAACACAAAGTGACTTGAAACCACTTTGGCCATGTAGTGTATCATTTGCCATAGTTCTGAGTAAGAAATTTGTTTGTAACGACTTAGTTTAAACCATGGCACTGTAATGCAGTTTTATGCTGTATTTGAGTTTCTCTTGCTGTTTTTGAAACATTGTGTTTTCTGTGAAAGTGCAGACACAAAGTGACTTGAAACCACTTTGGCAATCTTGTTTATCCCATTTACAATACTACTGATGAAGAAATTTGTTTGTAACGACTTAGTTTAAACCGTGACACTGTAATGCAGTTTTATGCGGTATTTGAGTTTCTCTCGCTGAGATAAGGCTGTTTTTGAAACATTGTGTTTCCTGTGAAATTGCAGACAACAAAGTGACTTAAAACCACTTTGGCCATGTAGTTTATCCCATTTGCCAAGGTACTGATGAAAAAAGTTATATGTAAACACTTAGTTTAAGCCGTTGCTCAGTGATGCAGTTTTACATTAGGCTGAGAAAGTGCAATTTGAAATACTGTTTTCTGTGAAAGTGCAGACACAAAGTGACTTGAAACCACTTTGCCCATGTAGTTTATCCCATTTCCCATAGGTCTGAGTGGGAAACTTGTTTATAAAGATTTTGTTTAAGCCGTGGCCCTGTGATGCAGTTTTACATAAGGCTGAGAAAGTGAGATTTGAAATACTGTTTTCTGTGAAAGTGCAGACACAAAGTGACTTGAAACCACTTTGGCCATGTAGTGTATGCATTTGCCATAGTTCTGAGTAGGAAACGTGTTCGTAAACACTTAGTTTAAGCCGTCGCGCTGTAATGCAGTTTAATGCTGTATTTGAGCTTCTCTCGCCGAGATAAGGCTGTTTTTGAAACATTGTGTTTCCGGTGAAATTGTTCACTCAAAATGACTTGAAACCATTTTGGCCATGTAGTTTATCCTATTTGCCATAGTTCTGAGTAGGAAACTTGTTTATAAAGACTTTGTTTAAGCCGTGGCGCTGTGATGCAGTTTTAAATAAGGCTGAGAAAGTGAGATTTGAAATACTGTTTTCTGTGAAATTGCAGACACAAAGTGACTTGAAACCACTTTGGCAATGTAGTTTATCCCATTTGCAATACTACTGATGAAGAAATTTGTTTGTAACGACTTAGTTTAAACCGTGGCACTGTAATGCAGTTTTATGCTGTATTTGAGTTTCTCTCGCTGAGATAAGGCTGTTTTTGAAACATTGTGTTTCCTGTGAAATTGCAGACAACAAAGTGACTTAAAACCACTTTGGCCATGTAGTTTATCCCATTTGCCAAGGTACTGATGAAAAAAGTTATATGTAAACACTTAGTTTAAGCTGTTGCTCAGTGATGCAGTTTTACATTAGGCTGAAAAAGTGATATTTGAAATACTGTTTTCTGTGAAATTGCAGACACAAAGTGACTTGAAACCACTTTGGCCATGTAGTTTATCGCATTCGCCATAGTTCTGAGTAGGAAACGTGTTCGTAAACACCTAGTTTAAGCCGTCGCGCTGTAATGCAGTTTTATGCTGTATTTGAGCTTCTCTCGCTGAGATAAGGCTGTTTTTGAAACATTGTGTCTGCAATTTCACAGGAAACACAAAGTGACTTGAAACCACTTTGCCCATGTAGTTTATCCCATTTCCCAAAGTTCTGAGTAGGAAACTTGTTTATAAAGATTTTGTTTAAGCCGTGGCCCTGTGATGCAGTTTTACATAAGGCTGAGAAAGTGAGATTTGAAATACTGTTTTCTGTGAAATTGCAGACACAAACTGACTTGAAACCACTTTGGCAATGTAGTTTATTCCATTTGCCATAGTACTGATGAAGAAAGTTCCATGTAAACACTTAGTTTAAGCCGTGGCGCAGTTATGCAATTTTATATTAGGCTGAGAAAGTGAGATTTGAAATACTGTTTTCTTTGAAATTGCAGACACAAAGTGACTTTGAAAACACTTTGGCCATGTAGTTTATCCCATTTGCCATAGTACTGATGAAGAAAGTTCTATGTAAACACTTAGTTTAAGCCGTGGCGCAGTGATGCAGTTTTACATTAGGCTGAGAAAGTGAGATTTGAAATAATGTTTTCTGTGAAATTGCAGACACAAAGTGACTTGAAACCACTTTGGAAATGTAGTTTATCCCAAAATTTGCAAGCTATGCACATTCTTTCAACAACTCATTTCACACGTATATAATGTACTGAGAAGCAAATCATGGAATTTGCTTTGCAGCATCTTTAAGTGGTTTGGTCAAGCAAGCAGCAGTAGACACCAACACTCCTTGTTTCAGAAAAATTAAGTAAGCAAAAGAAAATGTCTAGAAACAACTGGGGTCAGTAAAAGACTAGGATTTCATCACCTTCTGAGCATGTTGGAGCCTAAGTATGAAAATTTCAGCTGTCACCACATCATAAAAGCTGCCTTATTGAAGACAGTATAGAAGAATAGTATTAATCTGAAGAAGTACATTCCTGTCTTCAGCTTTGCCACAAGGTCATCAGGTCAAAATTTTAATTTGCCCAAACACTTAGGTTTATGACCAAAACTTGCAAACTCAGCTGTACTTTGTGTTTAGTGCTAGTAAGAAATATTAGCATGGTATAGTGATAAAAGTAGTTGGTGAACATGTTTAAATCAGGATGAATAATCATCAGCTCTGACCATCATGGTTTCAGACTTTTTTACTTTTTTAATTGTTTCCATTTTGCTGCTTTTACAGTTTGTTTTATTTTGATGCAGGAATATATCACCTGATCCTCACACACCATTGCAATAAATCACCCAATGCTGAAAGAAAAGAGAGAGGGGGGACGGGGCGGGGGGGGGGGGGGGGGGGGCACATATTCTTAGAGTGCATTGTGATGAGGAATGCCATTGAATTTGGGTGTTTTTTCATGGCCAACCTCTTTTGTGTGGAGGCTATGGAAATCCATTGTGTGGCCAGACACCCTGAGAAAAGAAGGGAGTTTAGAGCTGTTGTCTGCCGGTGCTTCTGCAGCGCTCAAGCCCTAAAAAGACCTGAATGAAGCTCCATCGGAAGCAGCCTGCTAGAACCAAGAAACAATACCACTGGGAAACTTTGAAGACCAGCAACAATTAAAAATGCTGTTTCACTATATTAATTATGCATTCATGCTTTTGTCTAGGCTTTTTTTTTCCTTAGGAGGGGAGAATAGGGTAGCTGCGAGGTGTAAGATTCAACAGGAGGCATTTTAAAAAAGCAGATCAAGAGTTCCAGGAAACCTGTGGTTTTATCTTGCACAGCATGTTGCTAGGAAACCCGAAGTACAGCTTGGAGACTCTTTTTCCTTAAGGCCTCTCCCCTCTCTTGACTGTGGGCAGAGTAAACATATAAGCATTCTAAACGCATGGAGGTGAATTTGTGGCGGCTTTGTCAGGCTGCTCTGTTGTTCTTACACTTATCCTATATATTGACATTTGGAACTGGAACTATGTTTAGGAGTAAGCGAAGTAAATTACGCACACTTAAAAGCTCCAGACTGATTAAGACCAATGTGCTCCAAACATCACTGATATTGTGGTGTTAATAAACAAACTACATTGATGCTTTAAGTGTGCCTAATTTTAATTTTAAGTAAATGACCTAAGCTGCCATGTACGTAAATGATGCATCGTCACACTTGCCTTGAGGCCTTGCACAGCTGGGTAGGTTACCAAACCAGATGAGAAGACTTTTTAATTGTTGTAGTTAATTGCAATTCACTTGAAATGAACTTGAGTTGCATTTTAGAGACCAGAGAAATTACAACATTGAGAACATGTGAAAACATTATACTTCCAGCAGCCAAACAGCAACATCAGTCTCCTATTCCCCTTCTGAACCAACCCATTGAGTCCATGGTGGTCTGTCAGGGAACTGCCACATCTCGTCCTGTCCGGTAAGTTTTTTCGCTCTCATTTTGCACTTTTCTGGTTCTATTTCCTGCTTTATTTTGGTACTTACCTGTTATTTCAGTTCACTGCACGTGTCAGTTCTGGATGTGTTTCTGTTCGTTGATCAGGGCCACGGTCAGTCTCACCTCTGGATACTACCCTCAGTCTAATGGCCAGATGTAGAGACTGAATCAACAGCTCCAGACTTCCCTACGCTGCTTGGTGTCCCAGAACCCTACATCCTGGAGCCAACCCCTCCCTCTGCTCACACCCTCATTCGTTGGTGTCGTGTCGTAGGATCTGGTCTAAGGCTCGGCAGAACCTCCAAAAGAGTGCCGCTTGCAGCAAGTGCCTGGTAGATTGTCGACGTTCTCCAGCTCCAATTTACCTGGTTGGCCAGAGCGTGTGGCTTTCATCGCCATCCCTCTCAAGCTCCGTGCCTCTATGAAAGTTCATCCCACCTTCCACATGAGCAAGATTAAGCCTGCCCTCCAAACCTCCTCCCCCCCAGATCATTGATGGACTGTGAAGAGACTTATGGCTGTTCATTGCCGGGGTCGCGGTCGACAGTACCTGGGAAGGTTACAGCCCTGAAGAGAGGTCTTGGGTCTCCTTAAACTCCTCAGTAACATCCGTGACCCTGTCCTCATCAGAGACTTCTAACGCAAACATCATGATCTGCCTGGTCCGTCTGGTGCCATCCCATCAAGCTCGATGGTCCCTCTGCTCTTTTAGCTTGGAGGATGCAGCATGATTTCCAACAAGAATCTTATTTTGATTTGTCAGACCACAAGACAGTTTTCCACTTCGCCTCAGTCCATTTTAAAGGAGCTCAGCCCGAAAGAAGGTGGCAGTGTTTCTGGATCATGTTTATATATAGTTTATTTTTGCATGGTAAAGTTTTAACCTGCATTTGTGGATGCAGTGACAAACTCACAGACACAGAATGGTTTTCAGAAGTTTTTCTTAGCCCAGACAGTGATTTCATCTACAGAATGGTGTCTGTTTTTAATGCAGTGCAACCTGAGGGCCTGAAAATCATGGCCATCCAATATTGTTTTTTGGCCTCGTCCATTTTGTGCTGACATTTCTCCAGATTTTCTGAATATTTTGATGATATTAAGTACCGTAGAAGATGAAGCCCCCAAAATCTTTCCAATTTTACATTGAGGAACAATATTCTTAGATTGTTGCACTATTTTCCAGTCTTTTGTTGCCCCTGTCCCAATTCTTTTAAGATGTGTTGCTGGCATCAAATTAAAAATAAGCACATAGTTTAAAAAAGCAAAACCATAAAAGGTCTCCATTTCAACACTTGATATGTTGTCTTCGGTCTATTTGCAATTGAATATGGGTTTATGAGATTTGCAAATCATTGCATTTATTTATATTTTACACAGCGTCCCAACTATTTCAGAGACGCGGTTGTCTCATCTCTGAAATGCTATAAGCATCTTTGTATAAACATTTAAATACGTTTTGCCAAATACACATGTAAACTACAACTTGAGAGGTAGATTGTAGTTTCATTTGTTGTACAAACCAATTAAACCCTACCCTATTTCCCTCAGATTTGACCGAGGTATGATTTTGAAAATACCATGTTTTTATACAAATTCCAGCAGATAAGTATAAAGTGGTCCTCAAAAACTAAATCACCGCCACTGTTGCTCCAGCAACTAATGACTGGATTGACAAGTAGGTCAAACAACTGTAATTATTGTCCTATTGTCTTGAGAATGCCTCATATACCTGTAGTATCTTTAACTGATAATCTTGCTCCCTCTGCCTTCCCCAAAGTTGAAGCCTTTCCTACCCACCCCCGATCTTCTCACCTTCATTTCACTTCCATGATTTATAAGTATTTCACCTTGCCTGGAAGAATAGTCTCATAACTAGCTACTTCTTGGCTAGGCTCATCCAATCAAATAGCTGATTTTAGTTTTTGTAATTAATCCACTATTATTAAGATGACTTAATATCTGGTTTGCATTCATTATCTCTTTATCTAAGTCTGCCACATTGTGGCAAGTAATTTTTTCAGAAACTAAATTCATGTTGCTTTGCTAGAGCTGGATAATATTATTGTACCTTAAAAACAATGAACCCAGTGGTGACCAAAAAAGTTAATGTATGTTGCACCCTCAAAGCAGATAGCAGTCCTCTTTTCCTTTCAGGAACTATATTTTTCCTGGCACTGTTTTTTTTTGCTGTTTTTTTCACTGAAGAAGCCGGTGCTCTTTTAGCATCCTGAAGTACACAACAACATGGTGACAACGACTGTCTCACAATGATTGCGTCAGAGCTGCATGCTGAGTGATGATGCCATGGTGTTGCTCTGACCAAGAATACAAGAATACAATTTTCTCTGCAAAAGTAGCATTACGAATAAAAACAACCAGGAATACTTTTGGAGAATAATATTAAACAATGTAGAAAAATAAAAGTATATTTATCTGTCCGAACTCTCAATGTTTACATGAACTTTGTGTCTAAATCTCTTTGTCACATTCCAATTTACCAGAGTGTAGTTTGTAGTTCTTCTCTGCCGCCTTCAATGTCCTGAACCGATAAGCTATTACTCAGTGCACCGTCTTGCCACTAATATAGAACTGTACCCAGGCGGAGGGCCTGAATTATCCACATGTAATACAAAAGTCTTCTCCAAGTCTGGGTATGCCATGATTGGTGGGTTTGTTAGTTGTTTCACTATTTTATCCAGGATTTCTTGATGGACTCCTGTCCACACGACCAGATGGCATGGAGGTAGCTGAGCAGACTGATGGCTAGACTTTTCTTTCTTTGGGCCCCTCTTTTGATCAGACTTTGGCTTCGCCAGCAACTCATAAAGGGATTTGGCTGTTCTCGAGAAATCTGGTATATTGGTTTTGTAATAACTAAGGACGCCCATCAACTTTCTCACCTCTCGAACAGTGGTTGGTGTTTCATGTCTTAGAGCTTGGATGGCTTCCACTTCCTTTGGGTTAATTTTGTATCCCTCTGCAGATATCACACAACCCATGTAACAGACTGTGGTGGTGGGGCGTGGTTTGGCTCAGCTGCAGGGGGGACTGATTGGGGGAGGGGTTCAGGGAATGGTGTCTGGAAGGGGCTTAATTAGCCCCAGTCGAAATCAATCACTGATTGTCCCTCTCTTCCCCTTAAAAATCCAAGCAGCAGGACACCAGGGCTCACAATACTGAGGACGCAGAGCAGCAGGGTGGCTGCTGAACAGACGTGCGGCGAGAGGGCCCAGTGAGAAGACGGACGGGCAGCGGAGGGGCATGCCGGCACCGCCGGTCATCGCCTTTGGTCAAATGCTGGAGGAGATCGCGGCCAGGCTGAGGAGCCAGATGGAGGCCAACCGGAAGTTCCTGTGGGTGCTACAGGGCCAGGCAGAGCGGCAGGCCCACATGCTGGAACAGCTCGCTGCATGATTGGCGCGGGCCCCCCCTACATTAGCAGAAGTGGTTCTGCACAAAATGACTGCAACAGATGATGTGCAGTCATTTTTAGAGACATTTGAGGCAATCATGGGGGCGTGTGGTTGGCGGTAAGTGGGCGGTTCGGCTCTTGCCTCTTCTTGGGGAGGCACAAACGGCGGCCCTGGGGCTGCCCCCCGCAGCCAGACAGGACTACACCGACGTGAGGAGAGTCATCTTGGACCGGCTTGGCCTCTCCCCGGGGGAACACGGATGGCAGTTTCGCAAAGCCAGGCTGGGGCCCAACGACTGGCCCTTTGCTCATGCCCAGCGACTAAGGGAGGCTGCCGCCAGGTGGTTGCAGCCGGGGAGTTCAGCGGGGCAGCAGACCATGGTGGAAAAGGTGGTGACTGAGCAGTTTGTGGAGGGGTTGCCGGTTGAGACGTCAGCGTGGGTCCGCTGCCACCATCCTGCGTCGCTGGGGACCGCCATCACTTTGGCGGAGAACCACCTCGCAGTCCACCCCAGCGGTCAGGAAGACAGCAGTTGCTTGGCTGATTCCTGCCCCTCGGAGAAGGTTCCAGCCACAGCTCCAGGCTCGGCCACTGCCAGCTCTGCGGTCTCACCTTTTCCCTCATATCTTGTCTCCACAGGTCCCAGCAGCTACAGGCACCCTTCCCAACCTACAGGGGGCCCCTCAGAAGTCAGGGCAGGAATGTTGGAGGTGTGGGCGGCCCGGGCACTGCCGGAAGGAGTGTCCACTCATGGACGTAGGCCAGGTGATCCGGGTTGCCGGCCCTCCAACACCTTCCCCCGGTCCAAGGGCGACATGCTGCGTTCTGGTAAGGATCCAGGGGGGTGTACATCAGACAATGGTGGATTTGGGCTGTACACAGTCTATGATTCACCAGAGTCTGGTTGGGTCCAGGGCATTGGTGGAGGCATTGTGGGTGAAGATTAAGTGTGTGCATGGAGATGTTCACGAATATCCCATAGTGTCAGTGGAAATTAGATACTTGGGGAAAAAGCATAGCGTAAAGGTTGCGGTTAGCTCCCGCTTTACGCACCCCCTAATCTTGGGAGCAGATTGGCCCGGGTTTCATAAATTAATGGGGCAATGTACGGGGGTGCGTTCACGGCAGACAGGGTCATGCGATATGTGTGCTGTGCTCAGCGGTGACGCGAGGTTGTCCGACACTGCAGATGGGGAGGGGGAACCAGCGGAGCCTCCTGTGGAGACGGGAGTAAAGAAGAGTCCAACAGTGCCTGGTGTAGCCCCGTCATTCTTGTTGTCAAGAAAGATGGATCTATACGGTTCTGTGTGGACTATCGCAGGGTGAAATGATGTGTCACGATTTGATGCGTACCCAATGCCCCGGGTCGACGAACTCCTGGACCAACTGGGCACTGCGCATTTCTTTATGACACTGGATTTAACCAAGGGCTACTGGCAGATTCCTCTCTCGCCAGAGTCCAAGGAAAAAATGCCTTTCTCCACTCCGTTTGGATTATACCAATTCACCACACTTCCCTTTGGGTTGTTTGGTGCCCCAGCCACTTTCCAACGCCTCATTGACCGGGTGCTGTGTCCACATGCTGCATATGCTGCTGCCTACCTGGATGATGTTATCATCCACAGCACCACCTGGGCGGAGCATGTGCAGTGGGTGGGCACGGTGCTGCAGTCCCTTAGGCAGGCTGGGCTCACCGCCAACCCAGGGAAGTGTGCAGTTGGACGGAGGGAGGCACGGTATCTGGGGTACTACTTGGGCGGCGGCCAGGTGCGCCCTCAGGTGGACAAGTGCTTCCCTCACTCATAAAGCCCTGATGATACGCTTTACCTTGGTCCAACACTGTGAACCAGGTATTGCCTTCTAGGTTTTCCAGGATTTCTTCTATCCGGGGGATTGGATGATGATCAGGCAGTGTTTTCCCATTCAGCTGCCTATAGTCTATGCTTAAAGGAAGACTCCCATCTTTTTTCCTAACACATACTACAGGTGAGGAGTATGGAAAGTGGGATTTCTGGATCAAACCTCTATTAATCAAATCCTGTATGTGAGTTTTTACTTCTTGTTAGAGGTGTCGAGGGATTGCATTGTATGTTTTTTGTACAGGGACATTATCTTTTAGTTGTATGTCCATCATTAAGTCTTGGATACATCCTGTATCCCTGTCATCCCTTGCAAAGACATCACACACCTCTCTAAGCATCTGCTTTACTTGCTGTCATTGGTCATGGGACAGGTGACTGATGTCCCCTGGTGGGTCCCAGGGCTCACGTTCTGGCACCTGGATGGGTTTTTCCACCTTAGGTGAAGCACTGCTGTTAGAGGACTGAGGCTCCTGGTCCTCCACAACTTTCATCTCCAGTGGATAAATTGCATCCACACCATACAACCAGCCTACTGTTGTGCAACCACCTAGCATGAGATCATTGTCAGTTAAGTTTTCAACAGTCACCGTCATTTTCTCATTGTCTTCCTGGGGGAGCTGGATCAGCTGTTCCTTCATGGTTATCCCAGAGGGCCATGGTGCCTCCAGGTTTGGCTAAAAAAAATCACATGACCCACTCAAGACCCTTTTATTCAGTTGGCCGAATTCCACTTTCATCACTTGGTTTCTTGGGATAGCAACTGGTCGTCTGCCCACTCTGGCTATATGGCTTTTCAGATTCTGTTTTTTTAGGACGGGTAAAACAGCTCTCAGTTTTGCGGCCCATTTCCAGTGCTGAGCAAAGTCTTTGTACCATGTGACCAGAGGGCAAACTGTCATCAGGTGCATCTCTTTGTGCCAGTTCCTCAATTACCTTGAACCCAATGATCCAGCGCTCAAAATCAAAAGCCATTTTTGGTTAGGGTGAATTCACTTCCTATCCATCCTTAAGGATTATCTGTTCCATTGGCAGCTGAGAGACCTAGTTCTCCTTCCTCAAGCAGCTCCTCCACCAGTCTTACCTCAACATCCGTCAGGTTTTGTCTTTTCCAGTTTGCTCCCACAAGTGACATTTGTGAACCTGTGTCCCATAATACCGTCATGTTAACACCACCAAGAGAAGCGCGGACCACACATCTCCTTCCTACCGGTCTAGCAGCTTGTTGCAGTTTTCCAGGGAGGGGTGCTTTGAGGTCAAACTGGTCCACTTTGTTTTATCTTCAGATTAAAGGGAGATTTCAATCTTGTTTACAGTGGCTGCAGTTGTTTTCTTATGACAGCCTGCTGCCCAGTGCTCTGTGCTACCACATTAATAGCAATGGCCACATTTTTTTTCACAGTTTGACATCTCACACTGCTGACATCGTCTTGTGCGTACTGCTCCAGGCTGCGGCCTGTATCTACTGCTGGGTTGATCCCTCACTCGCTGTGTGTAGGGCGTATGCACCTGATTGAGGCCTGTGATTTCAGTGGTCAGATTCTGGATGACTTCATATATGGCTTTGTGACCTTGGTCAACCTTTTCCATCAGTGCATCTGTGTTTGGTTCTGTTTAATCTGGTCTTTTTTTGGGTGTGTGCAGTTCTCCAGGTCAGCTTTCTCATTTTCCTCACTTGCAGCAGCCACTCATATTGTTCGTATCTTTGAGGAAGTTGCAAGCTTGTTCTTTCTTTCCATTTTTTCATTCTTTTCAGGTTCTATGCTGCTGTCATCTTTTCTAATAGCACTTCATCTTTAACCTTTGAGAAATATAGCTTTAGGACATCTCGAATAGTGTCATCCTGGAGGCCAGTGATCACTGTTTGGAGAATCCTGACTCCGCTCTCTCTGAGGCAAAAATATGTTGTTGTCTTTGGTCCATAACTTGCATCAAAAACTGCATGGGGTTTTTCTTTGGTTCCTGGACTGCACGCATAAGTGAATGATACATCTCTACAGCATCCTTCTCAATATAATGAGTTTGTAGTCTTAGACCTTGGAATGTCCAGTCAACTCTGCTTTCCAGGTAACTTCTCAGGGACTATGGACAACTTCCCCCTCATTATATCCTCTTTTTAACGCTCTTTGGATTTGTCTTTTCAGGCTGGCATATCCTAATTTATGTTTTTGGTTTGGTTCTTTTGTCCAACTATTTTAAAATCTCTTCTGTAGAGTGGATGGACAACTGCAGGACCTCTTGTAGTGGCAATAACTGATTCTGAGGAGTTTGGAGCAGAGCCGTGCTCAGTTTATTTGAGTCAGTGGGTGTAGTACCATCTCTCCCCACAATGTGGTGCTGTGGTGCCATTTGCTCAGACTGGAGTTCATTATCTTCGTTTTTCTGCTTTAGATCATCAATTTTGTTACGTAACTTTAATAACAGTGACATCCCTTTATCTTTCAGGGAAATAACATCTTCATCTTCTAAGTGCTGAAGGTACTACTAACTTACGAGGCAAGTCTCTGTCATTCCCTACAACGGTTAAATTTAGTGCTATGTAGACATCATTTAACTCCGGAGCTGACAGCGAGAGTGGCTTTTCTCCTCCAATACACTCTTCTACTCAGGTGATATTTCCGGTGGATTGGCCATATCAAAAAGCTCTAACCTCCCCTGCCTTTGCAGTACAGTGCGGTCGTAAGGAGTTAGCATGCTATATTAGCAGCCACAGTGGATGCGTTGCGCAGCACTCATCCGCAGGAATTAAATTTAACACTTGCTTATTTGTGGTGGATAAAAAAAAAAAAAAAACAGGAGGAAACACTAAGTTTATGTTGCACCCTTAAAGCAGACAGGAATCAGTTTTCCTTTTGGTAACTTTATTTTTCCACTGGCTTTTTGCTGTTTTTTTCTCTAACGAAGCCAGTTCTCTTTTAGCGTCCTTAAGTACACAACAACACAGTAACAACGCAGTAACAACACAGTAACAAAGACTGTCTCACAAAGTTTGAGTCAGAGCTGCAAGCTGAGTGCTGACACATGTGTCGCTCTGACCATGAATACAAGAATACAATTTTCTTTGCAAAAGCACCATTACAAACAAAAACAACTGGAATTAATTTCGGACAATAATATGAAACAATGGGAAAAAAATAAAGGTGTATTTATCTGTCCGAACTCTCAATCTTTACATGAAGTTTATGTCTAAATCTCTTTGGGTCGCAACACGTAGAAATGACAAAACAAATGAAAAAATAAATCTGAAGGCCACTGCTAACTTTGCTGAATTCGTAATTGACGTTACAGTGGAGGGGACACTGAATTAGCACTATCAACCTTCAAAACAGACTGCATTCACCGACACTGGAAGCAGCTCAGGGCCAGTGCCTGAAGAATGTTACCCAGAGAATCAATTAATCAGACCAGTGATGACATGTTTAGCCATATGTCTTCACTTCACCGCTGGTTGTTGAGGTGGTGTCCCGCTAACAATGTGGGTTTCATTGACAATTGGAATACTTTATGGGGAAAACCTGGTCTGATCCGGAGATACGGCATCCATCCTACTTTGGATGGCGCATGTGTTCTTTCTAGGAACATGGCCGTGTCTCTTAACACCCCTAAAACATGACATTCCAGGGTTGAGACCAGGACGCAGAGTTGTACTCTTGCACGCTCTTCTGCAGCATCTTAAGAGCTGTCACCCAAAACTTTCAACATCCCACAGAGGTTGTGTCTGTTCCCAGACCACCTATATTTCAGAAATGCAACAAAAGAAGCAATCTTCCACTCAAGTTTATCAATTAATCCGAGACCTAAACTTAGTCGTAACTCATTTGAAAGTCTGACTCTTAGTCTCTCACACCGAAATTGGAAAATACAAAAAACTATTCTATTTGTTGTTGTTTATCGCCCACCTGGTCCTTATTCAGAGTTTCTAACTGAATTCTCTGGCTTTTTATCTGATTTAGGGCTGAGTTCAGACAGAGTGATGATAATGGGTGACTTTAACATTCATGTTGATGTGGACAATGACAGCCTCAGTTCTACTCAATTGGCTTTTCTCAGCATGTAAATAAACCCACTCACTGTTGTAACCACACCCTGGATCTTATTCTGTCGTATGGCATGGAAACTGAAAATGTTATTGTATTTCCTCAAAACCTTTGTTTTGTCAGACCACTTTTTATTAACATTTGAATTTACAATAATGGACTACACAACATGCGCCATTACAGCAGATGTTTGTCAGATAATGCTGTGTCCAAGTTTAAGGAAGCGATTACATGTTTATCCTCTTCAATGCCATGTGCCAAAACAGTGGAAGACAGCTACGTCGACTTGCCTCTCTGCGTACAACTCTAGATAATGTTGCCCCTCTGAAGAAGAGAGTAATGAACCAGAGGAGGCTGTCTCTGTGGTACAACTCAGAATTACGCTCTGCTAGGCAGGTAACTAGAAAGCTGTAAAGGGAAGTGGCGTTCCTCTAATTTAGAAGAATTTCACCTGGCCTGGAAGGATAGTCTAATATTATATAAGAAAGCTCTTCATAAGGCCAGAACTGCATATTTTTCATCATTAATAGAGGAAAACGGTAGCCAGGCTGACAAAGAGTCACAGCTCTGTTAAGCCGTCTATTCCTTCACCTCTCAGCAGTAACGACTTCATCAACTTCCTCACCAATAAAATTCTCACTATTAGGGAGAGAACCTTCCTGCCACTGTCACTGATATGTTGCAAAGCACAGCAGCCCTGGAAGCAACCACGGGACCACATTTGTATCTTGAACATTTCTCTCATGTTGACCTCTCCGAGCTAACTGCAATTATTTCCTCATCTGGATCATCTAACTGTCTCTTGGATCCCATCCCAACTAAACTCCTCAAGGAAGCCTCCCCTTTAATTAGTACTTCCATATTAGATCAGATCAACTTATCTCTTTTAACTGGCTATGTACCACAGGCTTTTAAAGTGGCTGTAATTAAATCATTACTTAAAAAGCCTACTGTTGGTCCAGCAGTTTTAGGAAACTACAGACCAATTTCCAACCTGCCATTTATTTCTAAAGTCCTTTAAAACATTGTTGCAAATCAGCTTTGCGATCATTTACAGAGGAATGGTCTGTTTGAAGATTTTCAGTCAGGCTTTAGAGTACATCACAGCACAGAAACGACACTGGTGAAAGTTACTAACGATCTTCTAATAGCGTCAGATAATGGACTTGTCTCTGTACTTGTTCTTCTGGACCTCAGTGCTGCTTTTGATATGATTGATCACACAATTTTATTACTGATTGGAAGATTGGAAGATGTTACGAGGATCAAAGGAACTGCATTAGACTGGTTCAAATCGTACTTGTCAGATAGATTTCAGTTTGTTCATGTAAACAATGAGTCTTCCAGACAAACAAGAGTTACCTATGGAGTTCCACAAGGCCCAATACTTTTTACTTTGTACATGCTTCCATTAGGAGATATCATCAGGAAGCACTGCATAAACTTCCATTGTTATGCAGATGACACGCAGCTATATCTTTCTATAAAACGAGATGAAACAAATCAGTTAGTAAAACTCGAAGAATGTCTGAAAGACATAAAGGCCTGGATGACCAAAAATGTCCTGCTTCTAATTCAGACAAAACGGAAGTTATTGTACTTGGTCCTAAACACCTCAGAAACTCTTTCTCTAATCGCTTAGTTACTCTAGATGACGTTGTCTTGGCCTCCAGCAAAACTGTGAGGAACATTGGAGTCAACTTTGATGAGGATTTGTCCTTAAGCCACCATATAAAGCAAGTCTCCAGAACTGCCTTCTTTCATCGACATAATATTAATAAAATTAGGAAGGTTTCCTTGAACTGTCATATCAGCAAAATTATGCTCCTTCTCTAAAAGTTGGTAGAATGACTTTAAGGATTGAGTCTTTTGATTTTCTAAGTGCTGAAGACATTTCCCTGCGATCCGTACGGATTTAGAGAGTGGAAGCACCTCCACACAGTCTTGTTCTAAACATGAAAACAGTAAACGTCATGCTCTTGCAGTTGCACCTGGTGGAATACAGAGAAAGCCATGCGCAAATAGCCGTGGTACTGTGTATAAACCAAATGCATGGAGATGCTCGTAACATTGCATTGTTGCATTGCGGGTTTTTTTAAGCTCAGGAAATAGCTGCATGTTTTTTGACAAAGTGAACCAGCTCCACAGCTTTATGTCTGGAGCCTGCTGACACGTGCAGTTCAAGCAGTTGCAAAAGGAAATGCCCCAGCTAATTGAGCTAAAGAGGGTTCCTGATGTACAATAGAGCTCCAAGTCAGGATCTGTGAGCAAAACACTTTCGCTACTTGAAGTGATACTAAAGAGTGTGGCTGAGATTTCAGAAGAAAGTGGATGGACAAGCGATGTCAGAGGCAACATTTAGTGAATTTGAGCTGCTGAGAAGTCTTGAGTGGGCATTTTAGCATATGCTTTACTGCTAAATACAAAAAATTAGAGGCAAAATGCAGTTGGGACAAAACTTAATCTCCTAATAGAAGTGTTTTACAACTGTCTAACAGAGATTCAATGAAGTTCAGTAAATAATAAGTTAAAAATATGAAGGAAAGAATGTCGAAAATATGTTGCTTGAACTTTATAGCGTCTATGGCAAATGCAGATTTATTGTATGAAATGGTTTGTTCTTTATTGTCCATGAAGTTGCTGTGTGTGGGGCAATTTATTTGCCCCTAGTACCTTTTTTGAGGTGCTTGTTCAGATTCTAAATGTTTTGTCTTGTTGACACTGAACAAAGTGGAATGTTTGATTTTGTGCTATTGAGGGATGTCTTAATGGCCAAGACGGCCAACTTTCAAGCCTTGTAATATACTTTACTTTTTGAATTGTGTCACCCATCCACTTTTATTCTGACCCAGCTGTTACTCCTAATAACATATAAGATAGTGTTCTGTAATGCCAGTACTGCATATTATTCATTCTATATAGGAAAATAGACTGCAGCTGCAGCACTTTCAGCACCGCACCTCAGTGACAGAGTCACAGTTCTGTTGAGCTTTCTATTCCTTTAGCTCCAGTAGTATTGACTTTTTCTGTACTAAAAATAAATGTTACTATTGAGGAAATAAATCTGCACAGCCTTCCTATCACTTTGACAGGCTTTGATATCGCTGCTAGATACTCTTGTAGCAGGATTGTGCTACCGTGTGGGTTCCTTGAACACAGATGACACGTTTAGCCACAGAGTTCAGTTCAATCGGTTTTATTTCCCCCCCGGCAGATCCACCTCTCTCTGTCCGTGCGCTGTCCTGCCGTGCCTCAGAGCGCCAGTTCAGTCGCTGCTTCCACCTCTCTCCCTCTTTCCAGGTCCTGCTCACTTTTAAGGGAGAGACAATCCATCATGATTTGGCCCAGCTGGGCTAATTATCCTTTTCCCGGCACTGTTCCCTGAACCACTCCCCCCCTTCTATCCCCCTTGCAGCTGAGCTAACCACACCCCGCTACCACAACTCTATTGTCATCAAATGTTTGTTCTTTACATTATGTACATTACTCTGAAGTACTTTTTTTTAATCATATTTTCTGTGAGCTGTAAATAGGCTTGACCCACTAAGTTTCTTTTTTTGCAGACAGTATCACCTGACAGCCTGCTGCTGTTTCTTGGAGTGGATTCTGCAGGGAGACTGTGGGAGGACTATCATCTTGTTTTCCCAGACAAGGTAGTGCAGGCCATCAAAGGGAATTTTCCATCACTGACGGACAGTACCAAGCACTCAAAGAAACAGCAGATGCACTAGATGAACTATAACTATTTAAGAAGTTTTAGACATTGTTTAAATTTTTATAAGGTGAGAGATCATACTATTCATCTCACACACAATCATTTGAATGTGAAATGGAAGTTTACTTTGAAATATCTTTTCAGAAATTTTGAGTATAAAGCTTTGAATTTGGTGGTTTTAGTTTGTTCTCATTATTCATTATTCAGGAAATGCTACTGGAAGTGGCAGAGAATTAGGTTTGACCTTCTTGTAATAGATTGTTTTTGCAGACACCTTTGATTCATTCTGACTATTGTAACATAATTTGTTATAATAGCCCATGTGCTTCTACACTATAGTACTTGATCAAAGTTGTTTTTTAATCTGAGGAAGAAAGTTAATAACACAACATAGAATTGCTGAGGTACTGATAGACCAACCAATACATCAAATATTTGTTTTATATTAGTGTAGCCAGGTGAAGTGGAGGCAGGAAGGTTTTTGTACTGTCCCTGGTATACATGATCTCCATACAAGGTTAGTGACAGTGACAGATGCTGCTTTTATTTTGGGTGTACTGTCCCTTTAAGAACAGTGAAGCGTGAGGTATGCGAGACTACGGGGTTCACGCGGAGGTGCTTTGTACTGCTTTACAGGAGGGAGCCACTACTGTTGTTTTCTATGTAGCTTTCATATATAATGTTTCCAGTTGTCATTCCTATTATACTGTAATCTTAATTGAGGAGATAGCAATTTTTAATTTTGCTGTAAATTGTTCTGTACCTTACAAATTTGACAAATTAACGCTGTGCTCCAAGAGTGCAGTTGGGGGAAATAAAAGACCCACATAAAAAAATGTGTTTATCTTGGTGTCCGGTCTCATCTTTTAAACCAGGCCACACTAATTTTGGTGTCAGAAGTGGGATCCCCGGTTAATTTTGAGGTCATTAGTTGGACAGGGATAATGCATATAGAAACAACAGTAGTGGCTAAGAAGACTCCAGCTGCCGGATCAGAGGGTGTGACAACTGCCGTGAGGTGTCCCAGACGCAGCAGGGTGGTACGTGGCTGGTGTTCCAGGACGAGAGGAACGCCTGCATCGTAGCCGTAGACTGCGGGAAGAGAGGACCACGGGACATCGCCTTCTGAGAGACGGCTGGACTGAGACGCATCGCAACTGGTAGTGACTGTATTATCTTGCTGCAGTAAGGACACTGAAGGGGACACTTTGAAATGTCAGAAGAGGAAGAGGGTGCAGCTGCTCCAAGGGCTGGGCCCAGCCGTTATCGGTGGTGCAGTGGTTAGCACTGTCACCTCACAGCAAAAAAGGTTCCGGGTTCGAATCCGGTCCTGGGCCTTTCTGTGCGGAGTTTGCATGTTCTCCCTGTGCTTGCGTGGGTTCTCTCCGGGTTCTCCGGCTTCCTCCCATCATCCAAAAACATGCACCTCAGGTCAGGTTACCTGGCGCCGCGCTAGTGGCAGCCTGCTGCAGCATCTCCCCCCTGAGAGCCCCCCCTGCTGTAGTGAAGAAATTTCCCCTCGGGGATTAATAAAGTGTATAAAAAAAATTTAAAAAAATTATGAGGACAACCCAGCATGCCTCCATGTCTGATGAGAGAGGTAAACCCTTTGGTACAACTGCAGTCACAGATTATGGAACTGGGTAGAAAACATGATGCTGTAATGTCAAGTGTTGCTAGCCTGGGTGATGCTCAACCAAGGTATATTGTTTACATTCCAAGAGAAAAACAAATTGCACCTTTTTAGTGGTGAACCAGGGAAAGATGTTCACACTGTTGATGAGTTTATAGAAGAGGTAGAGCAGGCGATGAGAGGAAGGGGCCTACATGGGGAGAAGCAGGTAGACTTCATCTTCTCACAGTTCAGGTCAGCGGTAGAGGATGTTAAGTTACGTGTGGGTGGACAGGTTAGACAATCCAGTGATCTGTTTTTATACTTGAGGGAAGAGTTCAGAGCACTACTCCACAGCTGTTACATGCTTTCTATGCGCGCAGGCAGTTAGATGGAGAAGACTTGCGGGATTTTTCACATGCGCTCTCACAACTGCTTTCTGCTCTTCAACAGTCTCCTAACATTGTAGTTGATATACAGCTAGCACTTAGAGACCAGTTCATTGAAGGTGTACGTGACTCCACCCTTCGACGTGAATTGCGTAGGCTTATTAGAGAGAAGCCTGACTCGAGCCTGTTTGATGTATGAGAAGAGGCAATGATGTGGACACTTGAAGACTGACCTCGCAGTACTAATGTGGCCAGCTCACTTTGGGTGAAGGCAGGGTAGACCCTGGACAGGTTGCCAGTCTATCACAGGGCCAACACATAGAGACAGATGGAAACAAAGACCATTCACACTCTCATTCACACCTATGGGCAATTTGTAGAACCACCAATTAACTTGAAGTGCATGTTTTTTGATGGTGGGAGGAATATGGAGTATGTGGAGAAAGCCCATGCAGGCACAGGGAGAACATGCAAACTCCACACAGAAAGGCCCAGGCCCCGATTTGAACCCAGAACATTTTCACTGTGAGGAGACAATGCTAACCGCCACAAGGTGCTTTCAATTCAATTCAATTCAATTTTATTTGTATCGCGCCAAATCACAACACAGGTTATTTTATGGCACTTAACACATTCAAGTCCTTACAGCAGAACTTTACAACATAGTACAGAGAAACCCAACAATTCAACAATTCCCAGGTAAGCTAAGAGGGAAAAAAAAAAAAAAATCCTTTTAAAGGGAGAAAAACCTCCAACAGAGGGAACGTAAAACTCCCTCTTAACAGGAAGAAACCTCTGACAGAACCAGGCTCAGAGGTGGGTGGCCATCTGCCTCGACTGGTTGGAGTGAGGGAAGAGCAGAGAGGGAAAAGAACAGCATAGAGATACAAGACATGAACTGTTGGTGGGGCCGACAATCACAGAGCAGATACATGCAGCTCCATGGCAAGGACATCTGCAAAAGAAAGAACAGAAACTACGTGAGCGAGGGAACTGAGTGGAGAGGCAACAGACAATAAGCAAAAACTATGGGAGAGAAGGGAGAGAAAAAGCATGAAGTAAAGGAGATGTAATGGTGAGATATGAGTCTACAGAGAAAAGGGAGAGAAAAAGCATGAAGTTAAGGAGATGTAATGGTGATATATGAGTCTACAGAGTTAAAGAGTGAGAGGTATTCTGAGCTTCTGCTCAGTGTAACGAGGCTTATAACAGCACAACTAAGGGATGGTTCAGGGCAACCTGAGCCAGCCCTAACTATAAGCTTTATCAAAAAGAAAAATGTTGAGTCTAATCTTAAAGCTAGAGAGGGTTTCTGCCCCTCGAACAGAAACTTGGTGCTGGTTCCACACTGGAGGAGCCTGAAAACTGAAGACTCCCATTCTACTTTTGGAAACTCTGGAAACTACAAGCAGGCTAGCGTTCTGCTTGTGCGAAGTGCTCTGTCAGAATGATATGGTTCTATAAGATCTCTGAGATAAGATGGAGCCTGGTCATGAAGAGCTTTGTAAGTCAGCAAGAGAATTTTAAATTGTATTCTTGATTTAACAGGAAACCAATGAAGAGAAGCTAAAACAGGAGAAATATGATCTCTTGCTAAATCCCATCAGTACTCTTGCTGTAGCATTTTGGATCAACTGCAGGTTTTTAGGTTTTTTTGGTATTCTTTCTTCTCCAAGTAATAATCTCACAACTCCTCAGATTTATCTGGTGCTACTGTATACAAATTGGTCAAACTACTTGCACCTCGAGCAGCTATAACATTAACATGCTGCTTGAACAGCAATGTTTCTGTCGAGGTACATGTCTGGAGGCACCTGGAGATGGATTTGTGTGTCTGTGACGTGGTTCCTGACTGGTACCGATCTCAAGTGCGAGGAGCACCTGAGATTGGCTGCTGATACGGATCCTCAATATCCTCAGTATCAAACTAGGGCTCTCAAAATTTACAGATGCAATCCAGAATGCTGGCAAATTTGCTTAGGGAGCCCCAAAATTCATCCAGTAAAACTTAGAAGGCTTTAAAGTACACATAAAGGGGTAACAATTTAAAAGCCTTTTCACCTACTCATCTGGTTTTGTAATCTACCCAGCCGTGCAAGGCCATGGAGTTTTACACTGTTATTTACGCATTAAAGGTTAGGGCGACTTACCCACAACACCTTAGGCCATTATATTAATTATTAAAAATTAAATTACGCACGCTCAGTGTGCAATGCAATTCATTTATTACCACACAACATGAGTGACGTTTCAAACACATTGCTCTTCATCAGTTATAAAAAGGTAATTGCCTAGGGAGCTTTGAGTGTGCAGAATTTATTTATGTTCATTCCTCAATATCATTCCGGCTCCTGATTTCTGTATATCGGATTCATTTTCTTTTTTCACTTTTACATTTGATTATTGCCAGACGCAAGTTTTTGTTTGATATTTTTATGTTTAATATTATTTACCAATTTAATCTCATCAGCACGTGGAGGCCTATTTATAGTGTGCCATTACTTCAGTGATTACAAGCCTGAAACTTACTGGACAAGAGTTAGGAACCGTCAGTTTTCTAAATCATTTAACTTCTTTATTCAGTCGTGTATCTCACATTTTGGGTCCTGTCACGAAACTTAACAACAAGCATATCAATTTCCTGCTGGGTAGAATTTGGCAGGTTGTGCTGATGAACACTAATGGTATTTATATCATGGTTATCTTTTCCAGGTAAACCTCAGGTGACAACTCGGATTTGTGCACTGAAAAGGTGACTTCAAGCAACAGCATTTTTTCCCCCACAAGTATCAAAAGATGTTGGAGCAGATTTGGATATTAACATTTCATTAATAATTATCAGAGATAATTATTGATATTCATAGCATTTTATCAGTGACCCATAACCAAACTGTAATTTCAGTCTCAAGAGGGTGTCCACGTATAAGTGCCAATATCGGAGAGTCGAGGACACTGAGACACTGAACAGTGAAGGTGTGACTCTGAGCACTGACTCCTCACAATCCAGCTGTTATTACAACAAATAAGCACAACATCCCAAACACAGACTGCTTTATATTTAACAAAATGTATTATTAACAACAAGCAACACCTATGATGTTTGCAAGTGTGCGTGTTCAGATGACAGACATATCCAGGTGAGTGGATGCGTCTAAGATGGCAGGTGTAACCACCTTTAGAGTCAAGGTAGCAGAGCTACAATGGCGTTTTTAGCAACGGGACGGTTTGGAGCAGTGCTGAACTAGATCGTGTGGCCAAATTGTGGCAACCACGTCACAGACACACAAATCCATCTCCAGGTGCTTCCAGACACATACCTCGACAGAAACATCGCTGTTCAAGCAGCCCTCCATTTTGAACTGTACTGGTACTGTCTGCATTGTGAACGTATGAGTCTGTGTAAATGTAGATGTGTAAGCATCTGGGTCAGTCAAAAGCAAGAAAGGAAAAAACAAAAAAATGCATTTATCTAACAGTCAGTCATTGTAATAATATTTTTGTCATACAGGAGCCGATGCACAGACTTTGTCTGTGGATCGCGTGCCCAGTCTTTTAACCGATAAAAAGTAGACATTACTGGCTTAACATGGTGGCAGAGACTAATACAAACGAGCCAGGCTTGAATCAAAAAGACACTGGAATAATAACAAAACACAATATGATGGCAATTCAAACCACACAACAGAATAGGAAGCGGTTGTCCGTTTAGTTTACAAGTGTGTGACACAACAAAAGTTAAATAAACACACAAGTCCATTCTACGTGTCCGGCAGAGTTTTACCTCAGGTGGGACGGTAACGGGCTGCTATGTTGTTCCGTCAGTGGATTAAAAAGCAGTTGGTCCTCTGTGGGGCAGTAGGGCACAAAGGTTAATACTTCCTTTTTGTGAATGGTCCGAATGTGTCTTGCCTCTGCAGGTAACGGGGATCCACATCTGTTTCTTATGTAGCGAGTGCAAGGACTGTGTCTACGCTTAAAAAAGAAATGAAAGCTCAAACACTCATTTCATATCTCCTTGCAGCAACGTAAGTCGCACAGGAGGAGGAAGAAGCAGATATGCCTTTGAAATTTAATTGTAGCCTGATGTCATGACCACAGCACAAACTATTATGCTCTGATGAAAAGTATGCCCAGTAAGATACCAGCACTCTTGGCACCGTCGGTGTTTTACACTTTGGTGTGAAACACAAAGCCTGATGGGGTTTCTAGGCACCTTCTCTTTGTATACAGGCTTTTGTGTCTCATGGAGGCCTCCCTTTTTTTGGTCAATCCTCACGTGGCTCTGTCACCAACACAGAATAAACCCAGAATTCATTTTGTTTTGTTGTGGAGTTCAGTGGGTGTCAGAGGTAAAGTGTGCTGGCAGCATGCAATTCACCATGTGTTTCAAATACAAGCCGGACTCCATGAGTGGACAGCTGAAAGAAAAGCTCATTAGTGCAGCTGGAAACTGTATGAGGAGAGTCAGAGATCTTGTAGTTGGAGTGAACACAAAGTGCCTCTACACATTCCAGCCTCTTTATTAAGGTGATCTATGCCCTTGTCTATCCTAAAATAGAACATTTTTCCATTGTGTCCATGTGTGTGTATGGTGGTCCAAGCAAATACAGAGCATATTGGACCTCTTTTCTCCTAAAAAGGAACTTGTCAGAGAGACCTCTAAGTGCTCTTACACTCTCATCAGTGTGCAGATAAAAGAAAATCAGACCTGCTGTTTTCTGAAGCCTCCTCTACTGGAGAGGCTGAAAAGGGTTTTGTTTCGCTTCTGGTATGCAGATAACAGCGTGGATGCACAAAGGTGCCGGTAATAACAGTTAATCTTGAAAAAGGTTCAATGGCTGCAAACCAACCATTTGACCTAAACATTGATCCAGACCCATTACGACAATGGTAAAGAAATATCAAAGTCAAAAAGAGAGCGTAGCAGCAATTCCCATCACCTAAATCAACTGGGACACGGCAGAAAGTAAACATGCAGAGTAAGTTAAGAGGGAGCCACATTCATATAGAAGTTGTTTTGGACTAAATTGCAACACCTGTCCATTACTTAAAAAAAAAAAAAAAAATCTTGTAGGTGTTCAACGGTAAATGGTTTTACAAAACATTTGTTTTACTCAATATTCAGTCCATCTTCACCAGTGATGCCCATGGGCTTTACTTTTCAAATTTTTCTTCCGTAAACAAGTTTCAACACATACATTTTTTCCAGTTTTGCAGATCATTGCATTGATTCATCTCCTGGAGATTTATTACAAGGTCTTCTGTATCTTATCTGCGGCTTTTAGGCCTATTGGTTTGTGCTAAAAACATCAATGTTGAAAAAACCTTACAAATATAGTATAGAGTGAGTTTTAGTGAGATTATGAGGCAGTAAAAGTAGAATTGAGTCAAAGAAGACTACAATCGACAGTGGAGATCTATAAACACACTATGTTGGAGCCATAATGTATTTTTTTGTTTTATATTTATATAATGCACATATGTCTATATGCATACACATGCAGTTTTTGTTTTTGAACAGTGGGTGGCGCAGGAATTGTATTTAACGGAGCTTCAGGTGATTAGCACAAGGTGTGTGAATTGAGGAAACAAACAGTTTGTTTACCATGTGTGTGGCTGTATGGAATCTTTTTTGTGCATCCTGTTGAATGGAAGTTGCTGTACTGATTGCTCAATGGAAACCACCTGTGATGACTTATGGACTAAGTTATTTTACTACCTGTGCTAAGGGGAGCATCAAAGCAATCCATATATCACTCATGTGAATACAAGTTATCTGTCTCTAAGTGTGCGCTGTTGTAAACTTGACCCATGTGATCAATGGATCGATTTAACACTTTCTGACACTTTCAGGGGGTAAATCTAGGGGGGAACTTTTAAAGACACACGTTGTTTTTTTTGTGACATGACCTCATTACCTCAATCCATGTATTGTCTGCTATTTCCTACTTTTCTCTTTCCCTTTCTTTTGCTGCCTTTTTAATGTTTTTTTTTTTTTAATGTTTTTTCCATTCTTTCAAGTTTGCTGTCTTTTCTTGCTTTTTGTTGTTGTCCTGTATTCTCTTCCCTATCTTTTTCAAATTACTTGTACTTGTAATTACCTCATTTTTGCTAGTTCCTCATTTTTTTTGTCTTTTTAATTTTTTTTTTAGACATGTCTGTTGTTTATAAAAGAATAAAATACAATGTATTTCAAATAATGGAATAACAAACAAATATGTTTTTTAAATATTCAAAAACCAATTTAGATATGTGCAAAAGAAAAAAATGGTGATAAAATTACAATTCAGATCAGATGATACAACTATGTTGAATCTATTAACTGATGCAGGGGGTTAAACACCAACCATACACCCATTCATCCCTTCAAGACTTTGCCAGCGGACTTTCCATACATAGAGCTGTCTCTCAGTAGTGATGTGCAAACGCGTAGACCTTAATTACCCTGAAGTCGGGTGGATTCAAAGAACAGCACAAAGCTCAGCTGAGTCACATTGCAAAAAGAAAACCCCAAAACTCAACAACAATAAAAACTGGATGCACTTATCTGATGGCCTGAATAACGCCCTGGGAACCTTCCTCAGGAGACTTGTGGTTGTTTCTTTCAATGGCTAGTGCTTTTTCCCACGTAACATCATCCAAGGGTGGAACCACAGCAAACTACTGCTGTAAAACGGACCTGATTATTGAATTGACATCCTTTCTATCATTTTTATTGTCACCAAGATGAACAGATGTGATTTATCCTGTAAGTCCTAATACCTCAATGGCAAAATAGGTCATTTGTCAGGATTAAAAATAATACAATGTGTTTTAGATCCATCAGTAGAATGAAGACACTAACATTTTAGCAACCTAAACATGATCATTTTGCTTTTTGTTTTCAGCCCAGGTTCAATTTTTGTCATTTTGTCCATCTTTACTATTAATAATATTTTTTTATAAAATTGATGAATGCAAAATATAACTGCAGGAGCAAAATCTAACAGTTTATCAAAATTTTCTCAACCACTTTATCTGATGGTGGACCCATTGATTGTATGTAGATACTAAGATTAACATAAAGAGATTTTAAATCCCCCACTGGTTTTCATTGGAGCCAGTTTAAGTTGCAGATTATATAAAGGGCCTGAATTTAGTGAGACAGTAATGCCTTATTCAAAAGTATTATTGACTTAGTAGAGAGAAGTTGACAATTTTAAATAGGAGTCATCTGGAGCCAGGGATTTTTAAAAACTAGCATATACAGTGCATCCGGAAAGTATTCACAGCGCTTCACTTTTTTCACATTTTGTTATGTTACAGCCTTATTCCAAAATGGATTAAATTAATTTTTTCCTCAAAATTCGACACACAATACCCCATAATGATAATGTGAAAAACGTTTTTTTGAAATTTTTGTAAATCTATTAAAAATAAAAAACAAAACCAAAGAAATCACATGTAA
Organism: Embiotoca jacksoni; assembly: GCF_022577435.1. NCBI lineage: Eukaryota > Metazoa > Chordata > Actinopteri > Embiotocidae > Embiotoca > Embiotoca jacksoni. The sequence goes on along the minus strand of NW_027185381.1, from coordinate 5,248,222 downwards.
ATCACAGCCTTTGCCATTACACTCAAAATTGAGCTCAGGTGCATCCTGTTTCCACTAATCATCTTTGAGATGTTTCTACAACTTGATTGGAGTCCACTTGTGGCAAATTCAGTTGATTGGACATGATTTAGAAAGGCACACACCGTCTATATAAGGTCCCACAGTTGATAGTGCATGTCAGAGCACAAACCAAGCCATGAAGTCCAAAGAATTGTCTGTACACCTCTGAGACAGGATTGTCTCAAGGCACAGATCTGGGGTAGAGTACAAAAATATTTATGCAGCATTGAAGGTCCCAATGAGCACAGTGGCCTCCATCATCCGTAAATGTAAGAAGTTTGGAACCACCAGGACTCTTCCTAGAGTTGGCCGCCCGGCCAAACTGAGCGATCAGGGGAGAAGGGCCTTAGTCAGGGAGGTGACCAAGAACCCGATAGTCACTCTGACAGAGCTCCAGCTTCGCTCTGTGAAGAGAGGAGAACCTTCCAGAAGGACAACCATCTCTGCAGCACTCCACCAAGCAGGCCTGTATGGTAAAGTGGCTAGACGGAAGCAACTCCTCAGTTAAAGGCTCATGACAGCCTGCCTGGATTTTGCCAAAAGGCACCTGAAGGACTCTCAGACCATGACAAACAAAATTCTCTGGTCTGATGAAACAAAGATTGAACTCTTTGGCCTGAATGCTGGAGGAAACCAGGCACCGCTCATCACCTGGCCAATACCATCCCTACAGTGAAGCATGGTGGTGGCAGCATCATGCTGTGGGAATGTTTTTCAGCGGCAGGATCGAGGGAACGATGAATGCAGCAATGTAGAGAGACATCCTTGATGAAAACCTGCTCCAGAGCGCTCTGGACTGAGGCGATGGTTCATCTTCCAACAGGACAACGACCCTAAGCACACAGCCAAGATAACAAAGGAGTGGCTTCGGGACAACTCTGTGAATGTCCTTGAGTAGCCCAGGCTTGAACCCAATTGAACATCTCCAGAGAAATCTGAAAATGGCTGTGCACTGACACTCCCCATCCAACCTGATGGCGCTTGAGAGGTCCTGCAAAGAAGAATGGGAGAAACTGCCCAAAATAGGTGTGCCAAGCTTGTAGCATCATACTCAAAAAGACTTGAGGCTGTAATTGCTGCCAAAGGTGCTTCAACAAAGTATTGAGCAAAGACTGTGAATACTTATGTACGTTATATTTTTGTTCTTTATTTTTAATAGAGTTGCAAAAATTTTAAACAAACTTTTTTCACTTTGTCATTATGGGGTATTGTGTGTAGAATTTTGAGGAAAAAAATTAATGTAATCCATTTTGGAATAAGGCGTAACATATCGAAATGTGGAAAAAGTGAAGCGCTGTGAATACATTCCGGATGCACTGTAGTGGCTGGTTGTTCTGCACTTTAAAGCACGTCTGCATTGGTTTCAGCCTCAAGTCATTGTATTTGCACCTTGGGTAAAACTAAGATCAGTGTATCTTGCATATACTATACTATGGTAAGTAGCCAATGTCAACTATGATTAGCTTTCTTTCCTCTCTGTTTGTTTTGAATTTGTCCATGTGTTATGTGATTTCTTGGAAAATATTTTTACCAATCTCTCCCTTAGTGGTCAAATCGATTTGAAACTGGATATTAATGACGCTTTCCAGAATTTTGATTTGAGGGCAAGATGCATTCACGCAAGTTGAAAACAAAGTTTGGTGCATACACTGTGGCCTTATGGATCTGCTTCATAGACATACAGAGTAAAGATGAAAAAGGTAAGGGATGAGGAGAAATAACAGAAAAAGCTGGAGTTTTAGCTAAACTCTGAATTTAGTCAGAGGCTGAGTTTAACACAAACACAAGATCACAGAAATGATACAAAGTAAAAAGATTGTTTCACTATCTGTCTGAACACAATCTAACCACACATTGATGTAGCTACCAATAAGCAAATCTGCCAAGACTGCAATCTGAAGGAGTACAACATTAAATAATTTTCCTTTAAATAAGTGTCTGTTAAGTCGTTATCTATCGCAGAATGAGTAACACAATTGTTCCTGAGCTGGTGGCCCACTGATGAAAGCCAGCATTTGCAGTATAGTGAACTAAATGTGATATCTGTGATATTCCCAGGAAAAATGACAGAGTTAGTGACACATTTTCCATTACCGAGCAGTGGTTGTTCCGCCAGAGGCTAACAAATTTCAACACTTGTATATGAAGCAAAGTAAATGCCATTCGACTGAAATCATAAAGGCAAGAGTTTGGCTCTCTGGGTAAAAAAACTACTAAAGCTAAAATAGAGATCCAAGAGATTGCTACATTTAAGACTCTTTGACCTGTTTTCTAGTACCACCCTCAAGACAGCAAGGCCCTGGTAAAAGACAAAAAAATTAAATAAATCACTTAACGGCAAGTTTGCCACATAGTTCTGAACAGTTTGATGTTTTCAATATGTGGTTGGAGGTTCCTGCAGTAAAAGTTCAACTTCAGGCAGGATTTAAAATTTCCATCAAAAATGTGTACATTGCTACATTCACATCCTGTGCAGATGCTGATTGATCAGTCTCTGTTTACTTTGATCTTCTGGCAGGATTGATAATCTGGGTTGGACTCCTCAGACCTATGAAGCAGCAAACTATTTTCTGCCTCTTCACAGCAGCTTGTTTTGTCCTGGAAATATTTTCTGCTCTTTAATCCTGTGTGCTGGGCACCGTGAGACATGGCTCTATGAGTCACATAGAAGATAAGTAAGGAGGAGAAAAGCAATTTCTCACTATCTGGTGTTTTATGTTCCCTGGAGAGATCATTTCAGGTCACGGGCTTGTGTCAAAGGGAAAAATTACTCTTGGTCCAGTTTGTTGAAAAGTCATTGTAAACTGCGAAAGCCCCCTTAAAAATCCCTTAACTCTGGGAGTACAACTAATTTTATTTGCCCCCTTAGAAACATTCAACCCAAAAAGTGAAAAACCGTTTCTGCATAAATTAAAGATAATCCAGAGTAAATTATGCAAATATATTCACTATGAAAAAAGAGGGGGCGGGTTGGCCGTTTATTGTGAGGTTAAAGATTCTAAGCTTCTGGTTGAAACTGAACTGAGGGCAGTTTCACTTAAATGTTTGTGGAGGCTGTGCCAATGGGGGAAAATCTCAGGGATGTTGCATCATCTAACTAACTGAGAGGTTGAGAAATATCACAATCAGCAAGCGGAGTTTAATGAAGTTATCCTGCCATAAAGTATTCACCCCATTCGATTTTAGGCAGAATTTTTTTCAGGAAGCCACCAGTTTCAATTCATTTCAGCAAAAATGAACATGCAGAGACTTGAAATCTTTTATAATACAGATAATACATCAAAGTCAACATTTAGTAAACCTATTTACTGGGCAAAATGAATGTTCACATTACCATTTGCTCACCCACTCTGAAAGGTGGACCAATCAGTGACAATTGTAAGGGGTTAACTGCAATGATACATTGAAGCTATGAATTTGAGGTCTGGTGCAACAGGGCTGTAATTTACTTATAGGTAGAAGATCTGGGGCTGTATTCACAAAGATTCCTTGGACTCAAAGTAACTCCTACTGACAAAATTCTAAGAAAATTCTTTGAATTGTGATGTTTTCCAAGAATTTCCCCTTGAAGTTAGGAGTAAATCCTTGTGAAGATAAATGTCTTACCAAAACATTTAACCATTAAGAGAGCTCCTAAGGTGAAAAACTGTTAGGAGGAGGGAGGACTTTTAACAATTGCTTAAGCAGTGGAGTAAATTGCAGAAGTACAGTGAGGTAAGAGAAGAAATTCTGCAAACGCGGAATGACGGCACTTTAATGGAACACCACAGATGATATTGTGCAGGGATGATGTTTGTGTCCGATCTCACTTCTCCCACTCAACACAATAATTGCAGAAATGAAAGTGATCGCAGCATGGAGATATTTGGTAACTAAAAAAGTAACTGAGGTCTGTTGTAACCTTCAGCAACTGAGTGATTACACAAACAGAAATAGCACTTTCACAGCTTCATATTGGCATGCAGTTAACTTTATTTCCACTGGAGGTCGCTGTCTATTCTGTGGCCTTTCTCACCAAGAGTGCTTTTTTTTTTTTTTTTTTTAATCAACCAATCACATCTTTTACATGGATGCATCATACTTAGCAACTGGGTCAACCACACCTCCTCACTAAGATAAGGGTTTCTGCCCTTTCCTTGCTCCGAGAAGTTTCCTAAATCACTCATAAGTTAAGACTGGAATCGAGATCCCAGGCAACTGTTGAAATGCTGTCATTGCTGTAATTAAATTGAATAACTTTTCAGATGCAGTAGTTTCTTTTAACTAAATTAGAGGAACTTGTGCTAGTTGTGTACACGTGCAACCCCTCATTTGCCCACAATTGAGGTGGAGAGGATAAAGTTATCATGATCCACAAGCTGTGCAATAGGTATAGTACAGTAAAAAGTACAATATTCACTCTGAAATATAGTTGAGTGTGTAAAGAAAGTCAAAATGGAAATAATTAAGCAATTTGCAAGTACCCAAAAACTGTACTGTTAATATATTTTCCACAGGGCAAAATATAATTTAAACTAAGTAAAAATGAAGCTTTAAATTTAGGTAAACTTTGTACATTTAGAGACAATTTGAGAGGAATGTGCTATAAATGCTACAAGGATTATGTTCAGTGTCAACATTTTTTTGCATTCTTTCTTTGGCAATAGAGACCAGGGTTTGAGTCTTGAGTGTTTATGTGGCTGAATATTCTGCATGAGATTGTTTATGCGACATCGGACTCCTACAAAACAAAATACATCAGAGGGCAGGAGATCTAACATTAACCACAGGTTAGCAAGCTGCACTTGTTCCAGCAGATCTCTGCCAAAGCAGCTTAATGTCCATTAAAAGTTAAGCTTAAGCCCAGCCCAGTTCTATGTGCAAAAACAACGGCAGAAAGACTTACTTGTGGTTTGGGAGTTCCTTGTCAACTGGTGGAAGCCATCTGCAAGATACAGTAGGTGGCCATGACAGTTTTCTTCTAACTGTACAACACTGCTACAGTGCGTCATTATTGTTGCCTGTACAAAGTGTCTCAGTCATCATTGCTCATGCAATTGTTCCTCATGAGAAGAGGTTAACATCATGCCCTGTAACGCCGGGGTAATACAGACTGGACCCAAATGCACGACTCAGGACATGGAGCCTGTTTTCATCCGGCTAGGTGGAGCGCACCAGCACCATGGCACACCTTTAACACAAAAGTATGTGTCTTATAGATGCCAAACACCGGCATTAAATTACAACATGTCAAAGTGAACTAAGAACAGAAATCAAATATACTTACACACACAATATATATTGTGCTGCTGCAATTAACATTTCAAACATGAGTTGTCTGGCTGAAATAGAGCAATGCTTTGTGAGCTAGATCAGGAAAACAAATTGAGCTGCCCATTAAAACCCAAAGCTTCAAATTAAGAAAATTACCAAGATTTCCCATATAGAATCAAAAGCCATGTCTTTTTGAAAACAATAAAGAGACTTCAGCTCATCAAAAACTCTGCCGCTCAGCTGTTAACCAGAAGCAAGAAAGAGAACAAATGTTTCCAGTTTTAGCTGACTACCTGTAAAACAAAGAATTGACTTTAAGGTCCTCCTCCAAAACTATTTGCCTTAAAGAACACTGTGATCATCTGCTGCTGGCTTATTGGCAGATTTAGTCAATTTTAGTCCAACGCTGTGGAACACACTACCTGCAGACATCAGGGAAGGTAGCTCAGTGTCTTACATTATTCTACAACACTGTTTCAAAAAAAGTTGAGACCTTGTGTAAAATGTAAATAAAATCAATGCAATGATTTGCAAATGATGTAAACCCATATTTAATTGCAAATAGACGAAAGACAACATACCAAATGTTGAAATGGAGAAATGTTTTATGAAAAATGTATTTTTTATTTTGATATGTTTATGTTCTTTTTTTTGTTTTTAATGTGAAACACTGCATGTGATTTTCTTGCTTTATGAAACGGTCTGCACATATATAGCGCTTAATCACCTTACACTGTTTTCCATTTACACTGATGGTGCAGAGCTGGCATGCAAGGTGCTCGCTCGCCATGGGTAGCAATTCAGGTTTCAGTGTCTTGCCCAAGGACACTTTGGCAGGAGGAAGCGGGGATCAAACCGCTAACCTTTTGATTAGTGGGCATCCCAGTCTACCATTTGAGCCACAGATGGTTACTGTTATTAATATAATTTCAAAAAACTGTTGTGCAAATCAACGTCATTGCCATAACTAAACCTCAGATTTCCCTTACATCCCCACTATAGCAGAACAGTTGTCAGGTACTCAACATTTTTAAGAGGGAATGAAACTGCAGCCTGCCCTCATCCTGGACTCTCTCATAGCCCATGAAGACTCTAAAAGCACCAGTACCTAATGTGTTTTAGTACTCTTGTAGCTATGTGTTTATCTGGCCTGAGTTGTTGTGTCTGTATACTGATTGTGTGCTTGTCTAACAAAGAATATTGTCTGATCATGAATGTTTCATGCTCCCGGGTCTCTCCTGAAAAAGGGATCACAATTTCATTGACACTACATGATTACAATTATGGGTTAATCTATTGGTACCCTTAATAGTTCTTTGAAAAATTACATTATTCCTCCAATATTCTTACGTTTACCTGCATGCCTTTGGTATGTGATAGCATAAAGCAAAGAAAGTTTGAAAAAATAATAGTAGATATATCATTTTTGCTTCCTCCACAAATAGTATCCTAAATGGGCTTTGACCAATGTGGTGGTACCCCCAGACAAAAATGCAAATAATTGGGTGATAGTGATATTTCAAACTTCCTGTTTTTTTTTAAAATGTTTTATTATTTATTAGTATTACACACTTCAATCTTGTAATCAGTAATGCAGCCTATTTAAATCGAGAGAGGGGGTCACTGCTGTTTCGTATCATTGTGTACACCACACTGAACATGAGCTAGAAAAGGCTAAGCAGAATTGTCTGAGAAGATCGGAAAGAAAATAATAAAAAAGTATGTTCAAGGTTTAGCCATTTCCAATCAGCTTAATGTTCTTGTGAATACAATTGTAAATAGTATTAACAAGTCTGAGGTCCCTGGAACTGTAGTCAAACTGCCTGGATGTGGCTCCAAGAGATACACTGTATCCTAGATTGAACAGAAGCCTGATGTAATGATAGACAAAGAACCAAGGAAAACTTCCAAATACATATAAACTGAATTCCAAGGTCTGTGTACATCAAGGTTGGATTGTAGCATACCTAGCTTTTTGAATGCTGTGGGCTCCATGCAAGCCAACTAAGGAGGATTTCACTGTTGAAACACAAACTGACTGGACTTGGCTAGAATGCATAAAGATAAGGAACAATGCTTCTTGGAAAATTTATGTTGGGCAGATAAGAGAAAAGTGAAGATATTTATGAAGTCAAATCAGCTCTGTGTGACAAAACAATATTTTTTTTCAAGAGAAGAACACCATAGCTACTGTGAAAAAGGAAGGAGTTATGTTCATTTTTAGGGCTGCTTTGCTGCGTCTGGCACAGGGTGCCTAAAATATGTACTTATTACTTGTACTTATTATACACCTTGAACTCTGCTTCTGGGCCTCCGTCTTACATTTTTCCCTGATAGAGATGCCAGTGGGCCAAGTTTTAAAATATTTCTGAGGCGATTGGGGGAAGCTAAGCTTTTCCGAGTGGCACCTGGGCTGATATCAGTCTACTCGTCTGACTGTGGAGAAGCTAAAGAACATGGGGATTTAATTTTTTTTTTAAACTGATGTTTAAGTGATTCTACTGCAGCTTGATTCAAAGCAAAATTGTCTTGCTCTTATGCACATAAAATTGGACGACGCACGCACTTGTTCCACAGTGAATTGGGATTTCTGGGTCACTGCTGATGTGTTGGTGTCAATTTCATGAGGTCGAAGCGTCTCTCATAGGTCAAGAGTTCAGCAGCCCTGTGATCTCCACCACAAACATTTGGACACAAAAATAAAACTGCTCTCTGCCGTTTCACTGATTATGGTGCTGACTGTGGGCTGAGAGTAATCAACCGCTGCTCCTCTCAGGGCACTCTGATGAAAGAGTTGCAGCACCTGATTTGCCTATAAACAAATTCTCTCTTCTGTTGATACTTTTGATGAGCATTTTGATAAGTTAATGTTTCTTTGTTATTCTCTGCATAAATAAGTTTGAGGTACTTACAGAATCCCATTCAAATTTAATTATATTATATTATATTATTATTATTATTATTATTATTTTGGCACTCGGGTGCAATACAAAATGTTTGTGATCACATATTTGTCCACACATGTTCACACATCATTTAGTCCTTATTGCTTGGGTTCAAGCCCCGTAGGGGCAGAACTCTATTGTTTTTGCTTTGGTTTATTAGAAAAATGAAACTTGGCACAATAACTGGAAATGATGTGCATTACTTTCTAAAAAAAGATAGCCAAATTGGCACAGTGCTTCATGCATAGTGTAACAATGACGCAACTTTGACTTAGATTGTCTCTGCAACGCTTTGTCACGCAGACGAAGCACTGAAATTCCTGCAAAGCTCAAGTTGTGCAGTTTCATAGATATGTTACATCTCTCTGTGATGAGCACTCCGTCGTCTTATCAGAGGAAATCTACATTTCACAACTTCAAAAAATTTAAATAAATCACCCATACATCCTACCGAGCTGCCATTTTTTTTCAGCGCATCTACTGAATTGGGACAAAACTTTCAATTCAGAAGTCCAGAGTCATCACATTATTTTTCAAAATATGCAAAATGACTTAACATATATATCTCCATAACGCTTCAATCAAATGCTACCAAAATCATCACACACATTCTTTGGATACTAGATATCCAATTTTTTCAATGGTGTTCAGTTTACTTAAAAGGTTAGTCTGCAGCAATTATTAATATCTTACTGTAATTAGACATGTATGAAAAATAATTTTTACTTTGCCAAATGTTTGCTCAAACCTTACCAACATACAGTATTTGACATCATCAGAATGATGTGTGAATTTTTCCACAATTGTAAAATTGACATTTTGACAGACAATTGATTAGTTTATGTGGGCGTGGCCTACTCATCTTCCTGTTCTATGTCATGCCTTTGCTGAATTTCCTGTGAGCAGGAAGAAGCAGATGACATTAAACCTGTTAAAATAACTGGACATGATCTGCTATTGCTTCCCAAAAAAATATAATTAAAACTGGCCAGATGTTGGCGCTATAATTAACAGTCAAAAGGTGAAAAAAAAAAAGCTCTTTGCTGCTTGGAGTTTTAGCTTTAGCCAAATGAGCTGCTTCCACTCCACCATTGAGTGCAAAAAGGGCTTGAACCTGCAAATTGCCAATTGTGGCTACATTTTTAACAGTGTTCACGTTTGTTACGTTTCGGTGTCTTCTCTTAATGTGCTGTATATACATTTATATATATATATGTACACAATGTTTGTTGTGTAAGGAAGTAGAGAAGGGCCGGTCACTGCGGGCTGTGGGCGGTGCAACTCTTCAGTCTGACGGCTCTTCTCAGTCAATCGGTGTGGAAGAAAGCAGACGGGAGTGAAACGGCGCACCAGGACCCTGGATCTGTACTACACACACAGACACAAACAATCATACCATAATTGGCAGGAGTAGTGCAGAGCAGCATGGAACTGTGAGGGCTGCGGGCCGATCGGGACCTGCTCCCCCCGCCCCCCTCCCACAAACAAAAATCACTATTACATTTGTTTACCGCATCTGCCGAGTTTTTTTTCCCCCAACATGGAGACTACAGGCTGCTGGCTGCTACTGGCTGCACACTTCATCCTCATCTGCCAACAAGGTAAGGCATGCTGTAATTTATGTTTGTCTTCACATGACACAGAAACATTTAAATGATGTGCTCGGATTTTAATCAGTATGTGGTCGTCTACAACTTGCTGCGCTAACTTTAAGGTGATTGCGCAGAAGCTTCAGGTGAGCTTTCAAGTGCGCTGCGCTGCCTTAAACTAACGACGTCTGCTTGTCGTCTGCGCATTTGTACTTGTAAGAATCAGAAGTGTAACTATTTCTCAAAAATCAAACTGAGATGTCCTACGTGTTTGATATCGAGACTCGGGTCTTTGGGTCTGTGGGATTTCAAATTAAAATATTGTTAGGCCTATAGAGCCTTGCATATCAGCTCCAAACTGCAGCTGTCAAGCATGAAAGGAGAAGTTTGGACACGGGAGTCTAACTGGTTTATTTGGCAACAACAGCAGTCTTAAAAACACATACTATCACTGCAAAACTGTAAACTAATCGTAACTGGATTTATATTATCAATGATAATTTTTAAAGAAATTGTATAAAATAAATTACTGGATGTAACGTTAATGTCACTCATGCCTCATTAAGAATACTTGTGGAATATGAGGTCTCTGATCACCAGACATAGTATTGAGAGTGTGTTAGGAACCTTTCTGTTGTTGGATGCCATGAGAGGTTAAATTACTATTCTATCTCTGGGAGGTAAAATTAGTATTCTTTTTGCTAGATTTAGGTGGAATCTGTCTAGACTGGGGGAATTGTTCCAGCATACCTGCTCGCAAAAAGGAAGGGATGCCTGTTTAACTTGAATTACTGTTTTAAGGTTGTATATCTCCGCTCACCATTTAAGTTGTAGTTTACCTCCATATCTATTCAAACTCACATGTTAAAGCAAAGAATCAATAAAGTCTAAAATGTTAATGGTTCACGCACATCCTCAATCCTTGCAGCGCAGAAGATCTGTGCAATCACAACAGTTTGAAGGTGGACACCCAAGAGTAGTATCACCAATTCAGCATCTAACATAAATGTGAAATATGGTCACAATCTCCCTTTCTGGTCATTATTCTACTTAGAACATTTTAATTTCACAGTGAGGATGATCTTTTGGGTATAAAATGTCATCACTTCCTCATCTTATCCTGTTAGATGTTGTTATAAATAGCCTTTGAATTCCTGAGTAAAGATCAGAAGCTTGTTTTGTGATGTAATGGTTACCTTTGATCGTCAAATTCTAATCAGATTGTTCTTGAGTCCGAGTGAATGTTAGTGGCAACTAGAGACAAGCCAAGTACAGCATTATCTATATCTGAATCTATTAAACCAACTAAATTATCTGTATGTATATATATATGTATATATATATGTGTATATATGTATATATGTGTATGTATATATGTGTATATATATATAAAACACGTTTATTGTTATTGTTGAGGTATAGTGAGTAACTCAGCTGAAGATATTTTATACAAACCTAATTGAAACAAGCCGATGGCAGAAATTAACCAGAAGAGTCACAAGTTTTTGTTAATTCCTGTGGACACCGGACACTGACAGAACGTGTCAGTGGACACCGGACACTGACAGAACGTGTCAGTGTCCACAGGTGGGGCTTGGTGTGTAGGTGGCCTCGTTGTGTGCACACAGCTAATGTCTGTTAGAAACCTTCATTAAAACGGATACTGACAATTACTCGGATCATACTCGTGCTCGTCAAAAGTATGTAATCTGTACCGGATACTTGTTTCAGCTGAGTAGTCGTCTCATTCCTCCTATCTACTGTCTACAGCAGTAACCTTTCTTCAAGAATGAGATGATTAGAATTTGGTAGTCAAAGGTAACTGTGACCTCACAAAACACATTTGTGGCCATTACGCAATAATTCATACATTAATTATGACCAAATTTCCCACAAATATGCAATAGGATAAAATGATTATTTTTTTTTTCTTCTCTCTATTATTCAACAACCTAACCAAGGGGCACAAGGGACACATTTAGGGGCACATTCATGACAAATACTGAATTGATGACATTAACCTGGGGTGTCCATTTACAAGTTGCGGTGATTGTATAGATCTTTTGTGTGTGAAGCATCTACATTTTTTTTTTTATTCTTCTATGCAGCAACATCTATATGAGTTTACATGGATACAACCCCTTAAATTGTAATATACAATTTAAGGGGTTAGTGGAGGCATACAGCTGCTAGATGGTAATTCTGGTTTCTATCATAATATATTGCCGTTTGTCACTATATGTATTTACAGCCCTGAGAGCGACTCCATTATTCTGCTTTGTGGTGGTTTATATTCAGGCATTGGCAGTACTTGGTTAAGGTTATTAAAAGATTGTCATTGGCTTTGATAAGAGAAAGTCTACAGTGACTTGAGACACAACTCTTTAAATTACACTTTACTTAAACTACCTTTTCCCTGACTTAACCAAATAGATTTGGTTACCTAAAACCAACTGGTGACATAGTCTTGATGTGAGCCTTGGGGTCTGGTATGAGTTTGGTTGGAAATGTGGCATTTTACTAAGTGAAAACATTTCTTCTGAGCATTCAATGCACTCAGTGATTATATTGTCACCTAAACATTGTGGGTAAATAATTTCGTTGTACAGACAGGGTTGCTTGGATATACCAGAATTAATCACTAAAAACAATCTCACCATAATTTACAATTAACAGCCTCTCGAGAGATTCCACTCATATTACATGATCCTCCTTAACAGATGGAATTTGGCAAGTTGTGATGCAAATTTTCATCTTTTCAACTTGAAGTTGCAAAACAATTTCACCACAGTTTGGCTGTTCTGTCAGCAATGTGTAGCAAACAGTTGGGGACTGATTCACGAAAGGTTTGTGTGTGTTAAAGTGAGTGCAAACCTTGTACCATTCACAATTTTTTTTTACAAGCTGATCTACTAACGATGTTCAGTGAGGATTGCGTCTTTCATGTTTGCCTGAATACATATACAATATTGGCCATTTCTACTTGAATGCCCAAAATACTATAATTCTACTAAATCACCCGCAAAAGGATGCAATATAAATGTGAAAACCTTTGGAATAAACATGCAATTTAGTACCCTTTCTTTGAGATCTTAGTAAATCAAGCCCCTGATTTGCTAAAACGAATATTTTTCCTGCAGACTTTCAGTAGTCTTCTACCTTTTCCCCCCCGTTCAAGCTTGAAAGTATTTTTTTCTCGACCCTCTGTGGTGGTATCTCAGATACATTATATGCTACACTAAAGAAAATATTAAGTCTTATTACATCAAAAAACAAAAAAATACTTAAGATTTCTTGACTATTTTATTTAAATAGAATTTCCCAAATTCAACCCAAGAAATTTAGTTATATTTGGAAACTCTATGGTCTCTTAAAATGCATACTCAGTTCGTGGTCGCACAAATATTATTTAAAAAAAAAATGGAGCATTCAGTTTGTCCCCCAAAGTTGTAGATCTTTAAGAAGTCAGTGGAGATGAATTAGGATTTGTCACCATTAGCCTAAACACTGGAAGGGTTTTCCAACTCTTATCCTCTGGTTGGCCCTTCCAGTCACCCAGTGCAATGGCAGCATGCCAGAGAGGACACTGATCTGCTTGGTTTAATCTTTTCAAGGGGTGAGACGTGAAACAAAGATTAGGCGGGAGAAGCAGCCAGTCTTAGCTGAAGAGATGTGAAACCTTTTGTGCCCAGGCCAGTGAGCCTGGATCTGTGCTGGATGGTTCAGTACCTGCAGAAAGCCTCTCTGCTCCTCTATGCCTCCTCCCTTTTCATGTTGGTTGGTTTTAAAGGAAGCTTGGATGAAATGTTGGGGCACAAAAGAGGTGCCAGCTTGTTCAGGAGCAGCGCAGGAATGGTGGATGGTGAAAGAAAAGAAGCATGAAGAGAAAACTCAGCACCATCTGTCCTCCCAAAAGATATTTGTGAATGGGCAGTGCCAACCGTGCCCTGGACTCCGTCTGGGACCTTGGAGTTTCCGGATCTCGTGTTTTCTAACAGAGATCTGCTGACAGATGGCCGTCACAGTCAGGCAGTCTGTCAGTCAAACACATGCAGAGGGTGGCTGTGGATGTGATGCCCACCTCCAGCCGAGCTAAATAGGTCTGCCATTTGTAACAGATAGGCTCATGTTTTCTGTCTGAAAGCAATCCTCGTACAGTGAAATAATTATTTGTCAATTTAATTGTTTTTCCTGCTGTTACAATTCACAAAGGGATTCCTTTGTGCAATGGATGAACAATATCAACAGTCCTCATTCTATTTTAAATGTCTTCTGAAGTTAATGCAAAAAGCAAAAAGTCCAACTGTATGATTATTTTAGAGGCTATTACTTTATTTAGCGTACCATTATTGATAAATATGGGATGGATAAAATAATAGTAACACCTGCATTCTCAAAATGATTCACTTGATTCAACACTTTTTAAAGCAGTTTTAAGAAGAGCTTCACATTGGAACCGGAAGAAGGATTTTTGTATTTGGCTGCATTAGTTTTAGATAGGTAGACCTAAAAACCTGGCAATGCTGTTTACAAACTACTTCAAACCTGTTTTTTTTTTCATTTCTGCACTCAGCAAACCGCCCAATGCAGATTAATCTGTCTTGTTCTACACATAATTACATGCGAGTATACCCATCTGATTTGACCAAGTCAGCCTTTGGCCAGGATGAGCAGAGGAATGATACAAAAAAAAAAAAAAATCAGTTTTCAGTGGTCATATGAGCAACTGAATATTGTTTTATTGTTTGTAACAGCCACATATTGCAATAAAGTGTGGCTATTGATGCTCCTCTAGGCTATTTTTCAGCGGATCCGCCTGTGTGCTGTTCCAGCTCTGACACGGCCATCAGAGCTGATCGATGCCATTAGTCAATGCTTGACATTCCATCAGATGCGCCGTGGTGTGTGTCAGCAGTGTCCTAGAAGCAGCTCTCTTTTTTTTTTGACGGAAGTGGGACAGAGATCGTGTCAGTCAGCACAGAGCAGATTGTCAGGGCTGGAAGTCAGACAGCGGAAAGCATAGAGCATCAGGTCAATTTTCCAAATATAATAAGCCTGTGTAGACTACCAATTGTATGTCATATCACTAAATCAGCTATACCCCGTGTTTTTTTTCCAAGTAGGAACAAAACTACATTCTCTCCTGCAACAGGCAGTGTTATGCAATAATCACGTAGATTAATTATTTTTGAACAACCAAAACACAGCAAACTGTGTTATCCTTATTGGGTGCCGTACAAAATAGGAAATAACGGCAATAAACAGAAAACGCACAAAAAGAAAGGCATGCAGAGTGCATTAGCTAGCTAACCAGGTAGCATTATAGTGTGTTGACAGCTGGGAGAGGCTCTTTTGTTTTTAATACACAGAAAAGAGTGACGAATGTAGAGAAGGAGGATGGACCGGAATTTGTATACAAGTAGAATGGAAACACGATTATGAATATTATATTCAATTTCTGCCAATATATCCCCCTTAAAGCTGTCGTTAGTAACTTTGAACAAAGTGTGGAAAAAAAGGGACGTTATGTCATATTTGCTAAAACTGTCTCTATGCACTGATAGTATTGCATTAATAATCTTCGACATTGCTTTTGAGACGTTGCTTGCCTCGTATTCACCAAGTGATTCTAACTGCTCCAACTGTTCTGTAGTAACTAAACTGTTAATTTACTGGCTTGTCATCTATGTGAGTGCATTAATGTGCGAGCTAACATTACACATGTAATAAGCTTACTGTGCTTTCAAAAACACTAAGATTAATTTATTACAAAGTTGGACTACTTGTTGCAAAATAAAAGAAGTTATGAATTGAGGACCATGTTTCCAGCTAAAATATAGGCAGCTGAAGGTCACTGTAAAGCATGTTGCTTCTGGCTGTGAGGAGTTAAGTTTTGGTTTCTTACCGGTGTGTGTGTGTGTGTGTTTGTGCACACGCCATGTTGCCTCTTCAGTTGCCGTGGTTAATGGCTGTGCGTGCACGGCAAAATTTGAGGCGAAGTGCGCTCTCGTCTCAAAGTTACCAACTACAGCTTTAATCCTACACACTGATCCATTCATTTCTGGTAATCTCACTTGAGTCTAAACGGATATTTTCTCAACAGACCTTGATCAAATTAAACGCCATGCCCCAGGAATTCACATAAACGATGGCAAATAGTAAACCCCAACTTTTACAACACAGCTTAATGTTTCATGTTATGTCTCTCTAAGATAATGACTTTGAGCAGAGAGACAGTTGTCAAACTCCTAAATTGTGAAAATGGCTCAACAATAGCTGAAAATCTGTTTCTTGTAGACCTTGAGTTCGCACTTGTCACCTTACTGCTAATGTACTCCGGGGTGTGTCTGCACACCATGACATCATTGTTAGGCCTTGTTACAGGTGCAACAAAGCTGACCATAGCCAACATTTGACAATATAATACTTAAACACCAAAACGTGTAAGGAACCAACACTTTTCTTCAACAATGAATTTCAGAAATATATATATTTTTCACTAGACCCTTTTCTTTTTGAAAAAAAGAAGCCAGAATTGTACATATTATCTAAACCCAAGCATCTGCTCAAGAATTGTTTTCTCAGTTTAAAATAGCCAGCTGACATTTATGTCAAATTTAAATACTTTACATTTTGCAGTACTTCACTTTCAGCGCATTTGGTTGATATCCAGCCAATCCAGTTCAACAATTGGAATATTGTATACAAATCCCATTCCAGTCTGGTTAGGTTAGGTAGTTACTTTATTAATCCCCGAGGGGAAATTGTTTCGCTACAGCAGCAGCAATAAGATAATAACAGAACAACAGAAAAGCAATAAAATAGCAGTAAAAAAATATAAAATGCACAGTATATACAGTATATATAGTACAATATATATATCTATATATATTATATACAATATATTATGTTCATTCTTTAAAGACATGTGGTCATCTCAGATGACCTTGTGTTTGTCTTTGGTCTTTTCTCTCCTTTACAATCATGTCTTTACTTCCCCATATCTTAACACCTTCTCTTCCTCTGTCCCTTTTCTTTTATTCCTTCATGTTCATCCAAAGCAGCTGCCACTGGGCAGACGTCCTTCACTGCCCCACTAGTAGTTTAAAAAAAAAAAAAAAAAAAAAAAAGCAGTTTTCCAGTCATGGCAGCGGGGGTATTTGATGACCAGATTAGGGGGTATTAGGCACAACGGCATTCACTCAGGCATACTGAGGGGCCACTGGCTTGAATCTTTCAGAGTTGCCCCTTTTCTTTCCACTGGCCTTCGGCTGAATGGAGGTCGGGGGTTATATGGGAAAAAAAGCAGCCAGGTCTTCAGCAGAGGTAAGCCGAGGTAAGCCGAGGAGGCCAGTTTGTCCTGCGCCACCTCCTTAGTCCCAGCCTGCTGAATTATGCTGTCAGAGGGGAGATTTGTTTTGTAACACTAGGAAAGGGGGCAACTTCAGAATGACGGGAGGTGTAGGGGGGTATATTGAGCAGGGAGGGTGCGGTGCTGAGCAACACAGAAAAGAAAAGAGTGAGGGTAGGTTCCGGGGGGAATGGGGAGGGAGGGGGCATTTAAGCATGACGCATGATAGCACTGATTTGTCCAGTGGCTGTGGTAGTGAGGAGGGTAGGACGCTGTCACACTGTGAAGCTGGAGCATAATTGTGGGAGCACAGTGTTCCTTGGGTGGAGGGGGATGATGGGGGGGGGCATTTCAATGTATGTCTCCCATTTCTGTTCTCAGGCCTTCTTCTTGGGTACACTGAAAAAACAATATATTACCAACAAGTTATTGGTCTCCAATTTGACCTGTAAGACTTTACATGATGTAGTGGAGGACAAGGCAATGCTATTCAGTGCATGTTTGCTCTTTGTTTCCGACCTTTTTTTTTAAGTTTAAAAAGACCCAGAGGATATCATTTAACCATGAAGGGTAAAGATCCCTTTAGATAGTGAGTTTATAAGGTGTTTAGAGCCAAAGACCATAATTGCAGTCTTACTTTAAAAAAAACCAACCTAAAGTTATACAAATAATGTATTACTGAAAACTGACCTCGGAGCTTCCATTAATGATCAAATGACATCAATTATCATTATTTGCAGCCTTGTAGCTCCCAAAAATGGTTTGTTACTTTATTTTAAAGGTTTGCTCTCTGCCCATAGTTTCATATGGATACGTTTTGTTTGATTTATTGTCCAAGACATATGTCCATACACTCCAGTGTTTCACGTGTCCGGCACTTTAAATGGCCTGTAGTCAGAAGCAACTGTAGTCAATTTATCAAACTAACCATGTTCTTGGAATCACTTAACAGACCTCTAAGCACTTGATATATGATACATGTATATTTTAAAAACTCAGTCTGGCTGTCTGGATTTTCAATGTACCTAATATTTATCTTGAAATATGAGAAGCGTGTGAAACTGGATCCGGAAAGTGTTGTACCATGCCTGTGCTGGCAGAACTCAGGGAATTCTGTTGTATGCCTATAGCAGTCCTGATGTGCAAATTGGTCTGGGTATAGTGGTGAAAGATTAACTTAACCAACTAGTAGCTGGTTCCTTCTGAGGTTTTTCTGCAGGATCGCTGACGCTCAAGAGTGTTGTACTTTCATCTAGTAAAGCAAATGATCACAGGCGTCAAGGGAAAAACAATACCAACCTTTTGTCATGTCTGCATGCTAACTGTGCCACTCGACCTGTGTAGGTTTTGTTGACGGAAAACGCAATAGGTATTTTGCCTTCATGTTTTACATCTTTAAACAGAGTATCTTTCAGGCGTATTAGGAGAAATATATTTTTTCTTATGTTCAAGTGACTCGCCTTCTGCTCCAGGTCCCCTGATTTTAATCTCATTGAGATTTTTAAAAAAGGATAACAATTACAAATCACACATACCTATGCCAAGAGGTTTTTAGCGCTTCCTTATTTTTAAGACCATAGAGCATTAGAGCCTTCCAGTTGCTACACATTAGTACTGCACTGATACAACTCTATGCTAACTGTTATTGGAAATGACAGTGCAAATCATGGTAATATAGAGGGCAATGTTATGTCTTTGACAATCAAACATGAAGCACATGTGACCTGACTGCCACTATGCCAAAATCACCTCAAAGCTCTGTATTGCTCGTGGGAGCTTTGAAGGATTGTGATGTCTTGTTGTTGCTAGAAAAATTTGATTGGTCAGACAAAATACAGATAGCTGTCAATCAAGCAATGTCTAACCAGAGTCCTGAAAAAATGGTGTGATCAGTCAAATTTACGTCTCTTTAAACTTAGTTTTATTTTTAGAATTTATTTTTCATGTTCCAGAGGAGACTTGTTATTGCGGTCGCGACACACAATCAAGAAAGTGACACTTTATCCTCCAAAATAACTGGAGTATGTTATGATAAATACCCTGATTTCATTAGCAGACTTTTTTCATTGCTCTACTCTTTATTTTATATTCGTCTTTAAACTCTCGTGTTTAACTTAAGAGAAAGTCTACTCTGTGGTGATGTTTACAAGTAAAATGTTTTTTATTGCTGCAAATGGAAATATTCTACCGGTCTGGTTCATGTAAGTTTCAATTTAGTTAAGACTCAGTAGCTGACATGTTAAGATTGAGATTTTGTGTTGGGGGCCACATCTTTTTGTTGTTGTATTTTTTTTTTTTTTTTTTTTTTTGGTCGCTCCTTTTCCCCTTTTCTTATCTCAGCTCTTAATCTCAAATTTTCTCTCCCCTTTTCACCACTTTTGTATGCTGCTGCACATCTTCAATCACACTTTTGTCCTGCATTTCTCCCATTTTACTGCCTCATGCCTTCATCCTTCTACTGTCCACCCCGTTCTTCTTACCCTTAATGTTTTTAATCCTCCTCCTCATTTGTTTCCCCTCTTGTTTTTTTTGTGTCTGGGTGGGTGAGGGATGAGGGGGTGTTGAGGGTGGGTTGTTTTTGTTTGGCCAACCATCTTGTCTCTGCTGGTGTCTGCCTGGTGCTCTGCCACCACCATTAACCATCCACCCCTCCGTCTCCTACACTGTGCTTACTGCCAGTCTGGATGCTGTAATGGATGACGAGGCAGATCCGGGTGGCCTATGGTGCCTCTGAAAGAGGAGCCAGTCACACCAGGGCCCATTGCTGCAGAAAACAAGTGGAGCCCCTGTGGAGTAGCTGGTGGAGAGCCATTTGTACTCCACTTTTCTTGCTGTTTTCTTCACCCAGCTGCCTTTGAATGTGTGGTCTCTACCATGGTTCATTCGATGGCCCTCATCTCTCAACCAGCTGAATGCGAAATCCTAAAAAGTGATACAGGAAAAAGGCCATCGATAAAAGGCCTCCGTGGAGGAGGTTGGTCAGTCAATGTCCTCTTCAGTAAAAGGGCTGGTTCGCTCCTTTTCTACCCCATTCACAGCCTTGTGAAGGGGTTCTAAGCAGGTGAATGTGGAGAAACTTTAGGCAGATGTTGGTGTGCACAAAGGAATTCAATGGGCCTCAACAAGGCTTTTCAAGTACTTACAGGACATTTATATTTACATTTCAGGCATGAGTCTGATCCTCTTATCCAGATCAGCCTCCATTGAGTTTAGCAGCAGAATAAGCTTAAATTCCTTGATAACTGACATTACAAGCTGAAAGTAGCAGGGTTGAGAGCGCGTTGAGGGTAGAGGACACCAGAGGCTCCAAAGAAGTAAAAAGAAAGATAAGAGAATCAGATACAATACAGATACATTGTACATTTCAAAAGACTGAGCCAACAACTACTTTTCACTTGGCATCAGGGTTGGCAATAAGCACCTGCCACCAATGAAATGTGTGTAGTTTTGTGCAGTGGCTGCTCAATTTTCTTGACATACCAGCCACGGTGATAGGTAAATAAAAAGCAGCATATATAAACATATGTCATTTTAACAGGGATTTGTGACATTCCACAAGGCAGAGTCAGTGTTTCATCTACCATTTGGGCCCCACCCCTATAAAAAACAGAAAATATTATTTATGCATTTCTTTGCACCCGTTTTATTTGAGCTCAGTTTAAAAGTTTTGCTGACGGTCTTGCTACCTCCGCTTTGTTTTTCTCCTGTCCTCTTCGTGTCTTTCGCAAAGGGCGCAGCTCAGACACCTACACACACACATGGAGAAAGGGAGAGACACGTTAAGTGAACGACTTTACACTGACTTGTTACCACACTGTCAGTGAAAAATTATTAGTTTGTGTGTGATTATGTCCTTTGAGGCACAACATTCCTGCTGTTATGAGGTGGTGTTTACCAGGACCCAAATGCAGGCTCACAGACTTGGGTATCGGTTCCAAAATACAGTCTTTATTCCAATAAAAAAACAAACAAACAACGTCAATCTGCTTCCCAGTCGGGAGGGCAACTCAACCGACAGATCCGGGGAGACACGGCTGGCAGGGCAGCCGGCAGACCAGCAGACAGGACCGCTGGAAGAAACGGAGTCAATAATCCTCAGAGTCGGGAGGGCAACTCCACCGACAGGTAGCTCCGCAGGAGGAACAGAAACGGGAACAGGACGAACGGAGAACAGACCGAGGACGGACGGGTGACTAACAAATGAACCGACAACCAGAGGAGTGCAGGGGCAGGGTACATATAGTCTGGGGAGGTGATCAGTGAGATGCAGCACACCTGCAGGTGGTGATCCGGGGTGAGTGGCTGCAGCTGCTGGGACTGGTGAGGGGCGTGGTCACGGGAGGTGAGGAGAGGAGGACACAGAACCAGCAGACAGGGGACTGAGGGGACACCGGAGGAGAGGGGATCGGGGGCAAAACGGAGGAAAACCGGACTCCTGACACCTACATGTTGTAGATCAGCCGGTCATTTGCATAGTTGCTGTAATTCTCTATGTACATGCAACAGACGTCTGATGTCAAAGTCAGTTCATGTTCACTGACTGGTTGACTGGTAAAATGTATAAGGGATGGACGGGAGGAGGAGTACAGGGCAGTAGTGGAGGACTTTGTGGAGTGGGCGGGAAGGAATCACCTGCTCCTGAACGTGGCCAAGACCAGAGAGATGGTGGTCGACTTCAGGAGGAAGGCGACGGCTCCACAACCGCTGAGAGTTCTGGGAGAGGAGGTGGACATGGTTGAGAAGTACAAGTACCTGGGTGTCTCCATCGACAACAGACTGAACTGGAAGACCAACATCAATGCTGTCTACAAGAAGGTGATGAGTCGACTCTTTTTCTTGAGGAAACTTCGATCCTTCAATGTGTGCAGCGAGATGTTGGAGATGTTCTACCAGTCTGTTGTGGCCAGTGCATTGTACTTCGCTGGGGTCTGCTGGGGGAGCAGCATTGGAGCCGGTGACACCAACAGACTTAACAAACTGGTTAAGAAGGCCGGCTCCATCATCGGCTACAAACTGGACAGCCTGGAAAAGGTGGTGGAGAGGAGGACGCTGAACAAACTATTATCCATATTGGATAATCCTGACCACCCTCTCCACCACCTGCTGCAGGGACAGTGGAGCACTTTCTCTAAAAGATTCCTCCAGCTCCGCTGTCACAAGGACAGATACAGGAGATCATTCCTGCCCACTGCAATAAGACTGTACAATAACTCACCTCTGGCAAAATCCATCACAGTACAATAACACTGTTGACTGTGTTTCTTGGTTTGTTTGTATATAATATATATATAGATATATACTGTACTGTATATACTGTGCATTTTATATTTTATATTTATATTTTTTACTGCTATTTACTGCTATTTTATTGCTTTTCTATTATTCTATTCTATTATTTTATTCTATTATTTCTATTATTATCTTATTGCTTCTGTATGCTGCTGTAGTGAAATTTTTTCCCCTCGGGGATTAATAAAGTAAATACCTACCTACCTACCTACCTACCTAAAATACCGCAGGGTGTGTACTAGGGATGATGGAAGTATAGGATGGGAGCAGCTGCTGGTGCTACCATCAATTATTAAGCATATTAACAGTTCAGCTTTATAAATATTAAATTTTTTCCCAAGTTTATTTTTTATTAAATAAACTTTAATGTTTATTATTAAATATTATTCATATTATTATGAAATATTGAGTCTGCCCCAACATTTAAATATAAGCGAATCAAAAGATTATGAATGCATTCAACCTAAAATCAAAGTAAGAAATACAAAGACATTTTTTAATTTAAAATGTGTTTTATATTTAGATAATGATGGGGAGGATGTGTTAGCCATCATTTGTTTCAGTGCAAAGTGTAAAAATAACAAAGAAGTGTGTCAAGGGTAAAAGGAGAACAAGTTTAAAATCTATAATTTCCTCTGTATCCCGCCTCTGCTGCCAATTTCAATTAGGTCATCCCTCAAAATAGTCATGTCTCCCCAAGGCACTATCACAAAATGTCTTCCTGTTAATGAGTAGGCGATTGTGCTGATGATGTTCACTTGCTTGGACTGAAGCAATATCGTGGATTCATGCAAAAATCAACCGGTGTTTGGTCACAGATGTGCAGCTCTTATACAGCAGCTCCTGTTATCACCTGCAGATGATGTAGCGTGGACAATGTGTAGAGGTATATGACGAAGGTGGGATATCCTGCTCAGTGTTTCAGTGAGACCCGATTGGTGTTTTTTCATGTCAAGCCAATGTGCTACACTTTACAAATACTTTTTATTATAGCTCCGCACCGCCGGTGATAGCAGTAGCTGGAGGCATTATGTTTTTGGGTCATACTGCTGTCCGTCAAGGCGTCCGTTCATACTGTTCTTGTGAACATGATATCTCAAGAATGTCCTAAGGGAATTTCTTCACACTTGGCAAAAACATTCGCTTGATACTAAGGATGAACTGATCAGATTTTTGGGGGCAAAGAACAAGGTGACTGTGACTTTAATTCTACATGTCCATGTAACCATGATATCTAGGATATAACGATTGGATGGAATTTCTTCAAATGTGACACAATTGTTTATCTGGCTTTAAGGATGAACTGATTAGAGATTGGGGGAGAAAGGTTCAAGTTCAAGGTCACCGGGACCAGGTATCCTTCTCATTGTCTGTCCCGTTCTTGTGAATGCAGTATCTCAAAAGGACTTTAATCATGCAAGATGGCGCCGCGCTAGCGGCAGCCTGTTGCAGCAGCTCCCCTCCCCGAGTGTGTTGTTAATTAGTATTTTTTAAGCCTTTCTCCACTTCGTAGTTGTTTTGTTTTTTCTTTCTCTCGTGTGTTAAGTTAACGGTCAGACAATGGACTGTAATTTTTCCACGTTTCTGGATGGGGGCACTGTTATTGTTTGCTCGCGTGATCAGCTGATCGCGCTGAGTAGCCCTCTACTGCTGCTGCCCGGAGCGAGGCCTGAGATCCCCGTTGAACTTCGGAGAAGACGGCGGGGTTGCAGAGCTGGAGCTAAGCTAAAGGCGGAAAGGAGGAAATATAAACCAGCGGTACCGGCGATCTTAATGGGGAATGTGAGGTCGTTGGCCAACAAGACGGACGAGCTCGGCGCGCTGGTAAAGACCCAGAGAGAATACCGGGAGTGCAGCATCATGTGTTTCACCGAGACATGGCTGCACTCACATCTCCCGGACCACAGCGCGGCCGTACCCGGCTTCAGGACTATTCGGGCGGACAGAGACGTTGTTCGGAGCGGCAAGAACAAAGGTGGAGGGATTGCAGTCTATGTGAACGAGAGGTGGTGCAATCCCGACCACGTGTGTGTGAAGGAACGTTTCTGCAGCCCGGACATTGAACTGCTAGCCGTGGGGATGCGCCCGTATTATTTGCCGAGGGAGTTCACGTCCGCCATTGTTATCGCTGTGTACATTCCTCCATCAGCTGACGCAGAGGCAGCAGTGGACACCATCCACTCCACTGTGTCCAAACTTCAGACTAAGCATCCCGGTGCATTTTTGGCAGTTACTGGAGACTTTAACCGCACCAGTCTGGATAAAGTACTGCCAACTTTGCACCAGTATGTGAACTGCCCCACACGGAACAATAAAACTCTGGACTTACTGTATGCTAATGCCATGGACGCATACAGTGCTACTGCCCTTCCCCCCCTTGGTAGATCAGACCACAACCTGGTCCTGCTGACTCCAAAGTATGTCCCCCTGGTGCAGAGGCAGCCTGTGACCACCAGGACTGTGAGGAGGTGGACACAGGAGGCTAAAGAAGCCCTGCAGGACTGCTTTGAGTCCACGGACTGGAATGTGCTGTTTGGACCACATGGGGAGGACATCAACAGTGTGACGGACTGTATCACAGAATACATCAAATTCTGTGAACACACCACCGTACCATCCCGGACTGTAAAATGCTTCCCCAACAATAAGCCGTGGATCACCAGTGACCTGAAAGTGCTTCTTAATAAGAAGAAAGCAGCTTTCAGGTCTGGGGACAGGGAGGAGCTCAGGAGAGTGCAGCGCCACCTGAAGGAGAAGCTCAGGGAGTGCAAGGACTCCTACAGGAGGAAGCTTGATGCCAAACTCCAGCAGAACAACGCGAGGGAGGTGTGGACTGGTATGAAGGAGATTACTGGGTTCAAGGGGAGAGAGAGACAACAAGGGGGATCCCTGGAGAGGTCCAATGAACTAAACTGTTTCTTCAACAGGTTTAGTTCACCACCCTCATCTGTCTCCTCCACACCTCACACCTCTGCTGCCTCC
Source organism: Embiotoca jacksoni (assembly GCF_022577435.1). Classification (NCBI taxonomy): domain Eukaryota; kingdom Metazoa; phylum Chordata; class Actinopteri; family Embiotocidae; genus Embiotoca; species Embiotoca jacksoni. Next base: position 5,222,753 of record NW_027185381.1, on the reverse strand, counting down.
CCCCCCCCCCCTCTGCGCCCCCTGGTGAACTGCAAAGAGCCCTCAATCTCAAAGGGCTCTTCCTCCATCGACACCTTGACCCCCCCCCCCCCCCACACACACACCCCTCACCCCCCTCTCTGTGACTACTGGCCAGGTTAGGAGACAGCTGGAGAGAATCCACCAGCGCAAGGCTGCAGGACCTGACGGCATCAGCCCCGTGGTCCTGAAGACCTGCGCCGTCCAGCTGGCTGAGGTCCTACAACACCTCTTCAACCTGAGCCTGAAGCAGGAGGAGGTCCCGGTGCTGTGGAAGACGTCCTGCCTGGTTCCTGTCCCCAAGAAGACGACTCCATCTGGCCTCAACGACTACCGACCGGTTGCCCTCACATCTCGTGATGAAGGTGCTGGAGAGGCTGGTCTTGGCCCACCTCAGGCCACTGGTGAAATCTTCTCTGGACCCTCTGCAATTTGCGCACCAGCCTCATGTGGGAGTGGACGACGCCATCATCTACCTGCTGCAACGAGCTCAGTCTCACCTGGATGGAAACGGTGAATCTGTGAGAATCACTTTCTTTGATTTCTCCAGTGCATTCAACACCATCCAACCACTGCTGCTGAGTGAGAAGCTGCGGGTGGTGGGGGTGGACGCACCCACCGTCTCCTGGATCAATGACTACCTGACAGGCAGACCACAGTTTGTCCGTCTGGGCAGTGTGTTGGAGCTCCTCAGGGAACTGTTCTGTCTCCCTTCCTGTTCACCTTATACACCACTGACTTCCAGTACAACTCAGACTCCTGCCATCTGCAGAAGTTCTCTGATGACTCTGCAGTGGTAGGATGTATAAGGGATGGACGGGAGGATGAGTACAGGGCAGTAGTGGAGGACTTTGTGGAGTGGGCGGGAAGGAATCACCTGCTCCTGAACGTGGCCAAGACCAGAGAGATGGTGGTTGACTTCAGGAGGAAGGCGACGGCTCCACAACCGCTGAGAATTCTGGGAGAGGAGGTGGACATGGTGGAGGAGTACAAGTACCTGGGTGTGTCCATCGACAACAGACTGAACTGGAAGACCAACATCAATGCTGTCTACAAGAAGGTGATGAGTAGACTCTTTTTCTTGAGGAAACTTCGATCCTTCAATGTGTGCAGCGAGATGTTGGAGATGTTCTACCAGTCTGTTGTGGCCAGTGCATTGTACTTCGCTGGGGTCTGCTGGGGGAGCAGCATTGGAGCCGGTGACACCAACAGACTTAACAAACTGGTTAAGAAGGCCGGCTCCATCATCGGCTACAAACTGGACAGCCTGGAAAAGATACAGGAGATCATTCCTGCCCACTGCAATAAGACTGTACAGTAACTCACCTCTGGCAAAATCCATCACAGTACAATAACACTGTTGACTGTGTTTCTTGGTTTGTTTGTATATAATATATATAGATATATACTGTACTGTGTATATATAATATATATATATATATATATATATATATATATATATATATATATGTTGACTGTGTTCTTGGTTTGTTTGTTTGTTTGTATATAATATAAATAGATATATAATGTACTGTATAAACTGTGCATTTTATATTTTATACTTATATTTCTTACTGCTATTTACTGCTATTTTATTGCTTTTCTATTATTGTATTCTAGTATTTTATTCTATTATTTATATTATTATCTTATTGCTTCTGTATGCTGCTGTAGTGAAAAAGAATTCCCCTCGGGGATTAATAAAGTAAATACCTACCTACCTAAATTTTTTTAAACTTGGCAAAAACTTTCACTTGGTGGTCAAGGTCACTGTCCCATTACATTGGATGCGATATTTAAAGAACGTCTCGGGACAATTTCTTCATATTTTTTCCACAAATTTTCTATTCAACTCCAGAATGAACCAGGTCAAAGTTCAAGGTCATTATGAGTTCACATCTGTTTCCCACCATGAAAGCGATATCTGAGGAACACCTTGAGGAAATCTCTACGAATGTGGCACAAACATGCATGCACATGAACTGCATGTGCACTACAACTTGAATGGTTAGCGAGGCATATAACTGCCAGACAGTAACTTTAGTTCTGATTGAGATAACATTTTATGGTAGAGCCATGATTTATTAGCAAATTTTTCTGTATGAATACTGCACTAATAAAATGCTTACTGCTTCCTACTGCTGCTTGAATATAGGTACAACATTTTGGGGAGCAAGGGAGTAACAATTGGATGTGTCAAATGAAATGAATGAATAAAAATTAAAAATGGTGTTAACATTTTTTATTAGTGTAATTATAGAATAGGAAGGGCAGCCATGTTATATTACAGCCCTCATACCTCATTCTTGAAATGTAATGAAAATACGCTTAGTTGTTTCACTCATTAACATTCAGTATTGTGGTTTGTAAAAAAAAAAAAGGTTTGCCTTAAACAGATAGGTACATAGACGTCATTATATTTATGTCCTCTACTTCATTCTGTTATTTGAAATAATTTTTATTTTTTTTAAATTTATTTCACTTTATTAATCCCCGAGGGGAAATTTCTTCGCTACAGCAGGGGGGGCTCTCAGGGGGGAGCTGCTGCAACAGGCTGCCACTAGCGCGGCGCCAGGTAACCTGACCTGAGGTGCATGTTTTTGGATGATGGGAGGAAGCCGGAGAGAACCCACGCAAGCACAGGGAGAACATGCAAACTCCGCATAGAAAGGCCCAGGACCGGATTCAAACCCGGAACCTTTTTGCTGTGAGGCGACAATGCTAACCACTGCACCACCGTGCTGTTGAGTTGAGAAATAAGTTGAAATAAGTTGAGAAACAGAAAAGATAAGTTATATAACATATAGAAGAAGGTGGTTAAGTTATAATTTATATTTGATATACAGTTGCGGTCAGGAATTTATATTCTCTCACAATGTACATGAATGTCATGTCAATATTGGGATTTAAATTATTTCTCTAAAATGTTATTTTTCTGGGGCAAAATGAGTGTAAAACATGCATCTTTAATAGAAAAATTAGAAATACTGCCCAATGTTTGTGTGCCTCTGCTAAACACTCAAGTTTGCTGCTAAGAAGCTATGAATTCTAAAACATAGATGCCTCACATGCAATTTCAGTACTTGCAGCAAGGACCACAATTTGTAGATGGGCAAGCAGGGGTAATGTCACCAATTCAGTATCTGTCAGTGAGTTATAATACAACGGGGTTGTTATAGATTTAACACGTGGAGTGTAACTGTATTCTAGATTTACTGTAGTGCCTGGATGTACCCCGGGATGAGCCACTTGTTAATACTTTGTTTGATCATTACCATGGATGTATTAAGAGGAACTGGATACTGGATTACAATATTACGCGTCATATGTTCAAATGAAATTTGCTCAGTGGCACATAAACTGAAAACGGTATGCAGATATTATGCATGCTTCCACATTTTTGTACCTATAGAGCATGTGCATCATTTAATTAAATTGTTATTATTTATATAGCGGAAAATCACAGCACAAGATATTTTAAGACACTTAACAGTAAAGTCCTTACAACATTAGAAAGGAAAACCAACATTTCAACAATTGGAGTCCTTTTGCTTAATTATAAAGGTTTCTCGGCTTTCTATGTTATTAGACCCAAATGATACATTTCTGGAAATTAAGAGTCATACTCTGTTTTACAGCGTCTCTTTTTCTAATATTTTTGCGTTTGGAAAAGGCTTTTTCAGTCTGTGCGCATCAACCAATGAATTTGCACGTTGTAATAACACGGTTCAGCCACTACACTAAAATCACTGCACACCCTAGTACTCTCGCTGGAGACTTGTTGTGGACCACTTGTACAAAACAAGCACATTTTCCTTCCATTTAAAGAAGAAACAAGTGACCAACCTTCTGGTTTAGCTAACTGTGGCTAGCTATTGATGAACACTGCAGCACAAAGTTGTGAAAATTCCTGTCTAGCAACTATCAGTATTGTTATCTAAGGATAATGCTGAGGCTAAACTCGTATGTTGAGCAGAAGCTGCGAGTAGCTAAGTGTCAGGCACTTGAAAGCAGACCTGCAGTACCTCATTGTGTATCTGACTGCAGAGTGAGAGCCACCAATTGTCCATTTTCCCAACATCAATAAGAGCATCGTTCTCAAACCCTAACTGAGTAAATCAAATGGTAAAACATTTATAAAATAGTAAGGCTTAACATACACACTCACACTTCCATTCTCATTGTCTTTCCTTTGGGGTACAGCGATGGCACTCTCCTCCATCCATTCAGCTCCAGTGTTTAATTAAGTTGTTTTTCTGTTCGAGAAACGTTTCTTTGGGCCTCGGTCAAACTGTTTCGTCACCGTGTCTACAATTAGATTAGAAACACGTCTGCTGGAACCAAAACAGCTCCACTTGGAAGAGACACTTAATAGGCCTACATGAAGAAATCTGGGGGAAGAAGGAAACTCTCTGCTGCTTTACTTGTGAACAAACACTGAGTTAAGCAAGACTTCTGCTGTGTTCATTACAGACGGATGGGTTAAAAATGGAGGGACAATTTTAACACTTTTTTTATTCTTACAACCATAAAGTGAAACAGTGAATAGATGTAAGTGTGCAAATATTGCTTTTACCTCATTCACAAAGTTTCACTGAGTTGCAACTCATTGATGGCTCAGAACTTGAGTAAAGTTTCAGCCAGGTCGAGCAGTGTTCTGTCAGCGTTATCCAGATGCTTACCACTACCAGCAATTCTGCGAGGCAGTCGTCAGTATGCTTTGAGCTAAATGCCAATGCTAGCATGGCAATATGCTCACAATGACAATGTTAACTTGCTTGCAATTAGCTTGTATAGTTTGTACGTTGTTCACTGTCTCAATGGAATCGTAGTGCTGCCGGATTGAACTGCAACAACATTCTGACACTTTTTTTCTCCAAGTGAGGAAAGAAAGAGTTCACAGTTCTATGGATCTGGTTGAGATTCATACATTTTTTTTTTTAAGTTCCTCAAGATACCATCATATCCAAAGCATATGTAATGCAGGAGAAAAAATAAAACCAAATGCAATGGTCAAAGTTGTCATATTGACATTTAAGGTGTATCGATTGATGCACGAAGTCAACTCAAAGCCCCGTTTTGATCTCTTTCTGTTTTCCCTTTTTAAGTTACTGCATTACACATTAATCCCATAGATTATAAATAAAATTGGACATAGCGTTCAGGTCTGAAAAGTTAGGCCGATGCAGAAGTGTCTTCAGCTGCAACACAACAGAATGCCTCCAAAAAGCTTCTGGCTCCATAGACTACCATTCAACTTGTTTTATGAAATACAAAGTCAATAGACTTTTTCCATCAGTCATTTTGGATCTGTTAGTCAAAATCACTCCTTATTAGTTTTCTGGTGGTCCATCTGAAAATAATCCTGTCATTAATTTGAAAATAAACCTCAAAAAGCCATGTTTTTTTGGCGCGTGTCTGTTTGATTGACAAGCATGTGGTGCAGTCAGTTTTCCACTATAGGTGCGTGGGATGTAGTATTAATGGCTTTCCAATCCGATCGAGTCAGATCCACTGCTCACTCTCCACCAGTTTATCCAAATATGGTCACTTCTGGCCCCATGCTGCTCCGAACTTGCAAGATGGTGACAGAAAATACCCAAACTTGAGGCTTCATAACAGTCACAAACCAATGGGGGAAGTCACTGTTGTTTTCTTCTTGGTTAATACTAACAGAACACTTCCTGTATGTGTTACAAATTAAAAGCCCTTTAGCGTTTCAGGAGACATTTCTTAACAAGGCTTTTATTTATTGTGAAACATTTGGAGGTACCTGTTATGACTGAAATTGGATAATCATACTTTAGATGAGTAATACAGAACAGCCGTTAAAAACAGCATGATCATATCTTTTTTTATATTTCATAATTTTAATAATTATTAAAACAAATTTGAGAACATTACACTACACTCCTAAGGACTGGAGAACAGACTTCCTGTCCAAGTTTGACAGCAATTACTTTCTTGTCAATATATTAATTTAACTCTTACAGTGTGATTTTTAATATGTTAAAGTTAATCTCAAGAAGGAAACAAAACAAAGAGGTTTCATTGTTTTTATTTTTTGAAAATTTTTATAAATTTTTCTTGAAGTGTTTCTTGGATTGTAACCAGTGTTTAGGCTATCAGTGTCAGCGTTTGGACCAATCACTCCTGTAGGAATGATACTTTTGATGAGTATTATCTGAGTAATTGAGTCAATAGTGTTGATGAAGGCTTCTACTAAACACTAGCTGTGGTCAAACATTGAGGCCAGCTACACACAGAGCCCCACCTCCCTGCTTACGACAACTGCTGAAGGCTGCAGCTTGAGACACAAGATGCACACGCTCTGTCAGTGTCCAGCGTCCACAGCAATTAACAACAACTCGCAACTCTTCTGGTTAATTTCTGGGTCATTTCAATTAGTTTATAAATATCTTCAGCAGAGTTACTCCGAGAACTTTGCTTGGACGAGTCGCAAGTTACAGCTGGTGACTCTGTCTCTGCCAGTTTGTTTTCCTTTTTTTCCAATCAGCTCGCTCCTAACTCGTTAAGATTTCTTCACTCAGCTAGCCACTCTAAGCAAAAATGAGTGCATATTTCGATGTGGACTGTGTCTGCATAAATCACCCAGCTTCCCACTGTCAGTTTATTTGATAAAATATGAAAACCAGGCTAATGATCTACCCACACACCCATGGAATTTGCTTAACAAAATACGTGAAGTATATTATTATTTTATTTTTTATATGACTTACCTGACATTTGTTCTCACTGTAGCTCAACAATAACAATAAATATAGCAACTTTTATTAAAACAATAAATAAACTTGTTCTGTAAATAGTTCTCTTACTCTTGTGATCAAAAACATTGCTCTGAAGCTCAATTCTGGAGCTGTTCTGTAAGTAGTTTTCTAATAAATAATACATTTTGCAATTTCTGACTGAAATGAACAACTTCCAGTTACTCCCCAAACACTTCTAGTCTAAGCACCATGAATCTGATCTCGTCTTGCTTTACAAACTGAACTATATTGACCGTGTTACTATTGATAAACATATCAGATGCTTTCCAAACAACAAACTATCGATGACTAAGGACATTAAGCTCCTGCCAAGGGACCCTAACGTAGCTTTTAGGTCTGGAAACCATGAGCTATATAGTTTTGCCAGGTCCAAGCTGAAGGGAACCATCAAGGAGGCAAAAGCAGCCTACAGGAAGAACATTTAAGGGCACTTCAGTGAGGGATGCCCTTTGTTTGCTGATTGATGCCAGCAAGACCCATACACAACATTCTTTAATGTTTCATTTGATTGACAATTAGCAAATGGCTAAAAGCAATTTTTTTTAAAAAAGTATAATGTCTGAGAGCTTTGTGTTTGAGTCATTCCTTTCTCAATTTCCTTGTAAATCTTTCTGTTCTTGGAAACAAGTCGCTGTGGGTGGGAGCTCAACGTACTTGCAGTCTGGTAGCTGTCCGAGAGCTACTGGCTGTCGAGATGGCAACCAGACAGATGAACAGAGAGGAGAAAGGTTTGAAGGTTTCAGGGGCAGGGTTTGCTGAAGACTGAGGCAGCAGCAGTGGCTGCCACACAGTGAACAGTGGGCAGGTATGTAGTAGACATTTTTAAGCTGAATAGGTGTTGAGGTGAACAGCCTATGTTAGCTCTGAGAACCTAAGAGTGAAAGTTAAGACAATATCTGCAGTCATTCTGGGGTTTGTATTTTTGTTGTAGTTTTAATGTGTGTGAAATCAAAACCTGCACATTTCACTGATATGCTGTTTTTTTTCTTTCCAAAGCTGGGTGTTTTGAATTTTACTATTTCCTAACCATGCCAGCTGTATGGTTATAGGGGTGGCTTGTTTCATCTCACTAGCCTAATTTGAAATATCTGGAAGAATATTTGATGGATTGCCTAAAATGTTGTACAGTCCCCCAGACCAGCAATCATTTTATCAGATTTTGGCTATTGGAACAGATAAAATTTGTAAAATACGTTGTTCAAAACAAAAAAAAGATTTCTGAAACATTAAATCTGGTAATCAAGTCTTGGTTTTGATCTGGATCAAACCTTCAGTATGTGTTGTTCAATACGTTTTGATATGATTGGGATACCATTTGATTAATAAAAATCTGGATTGGATACCATTTGTTAAAAAATTGGGTTATCCTAAACCAAGCAGAAGGTTGGGATCAGAATGGATTTCAAGAGCAAAATTTAAAAATATACTTTAAAATTGGTCAAATAATCCAACATTTATAATTGAACAGATATGGTATCGAAGATACAGTAGATGCTATAGGTATGGGAAATAATGGACATTGACAATAAAGTCGTTTGGCAGCGGCAATGCAGCTGCAGTAACAGGTCTGCTGCAACATGTAAAAAAAATAAAAGTAAATCTTTAGCATTTTAGTTGATGATCAGTAACAAGTTATAGACAGCTAAAGCCAGTATGAAATCAGTGTCATGGAGGAGAAAACACCTCAAACTTAGCAGGTCAAAGCCAGCGATCCATCCAAACATCAATCAGCACACACTGCATTTCCGGAGTAGTTTCTCTTTACCAACTCTGCAGCAAGCTTTTCTAAAGAAGCAGGGGTTCCCCTACTAGTACAACACTTGGGCACAGTGCCAAGTGCTTACTTACAGTGCTGAATAGAAACAAAAAAGTGTGTGGCCAGTTCAACGGAAAGAGAGAGTGCAACACCGCTAGGGAGAGAGCACCGGAGACTAGAGTATATAAAGTTAGCACCTGAACAAAGACATTTCTAGCTGCTGAGTTCAGATTAGTTTGTAATGTTCATTAAAACTGGTCAAACTCTGTCTGCTGTCAGGTGCTGCCTGGGATGCAGCCCTGCCTCCTTCTACCTGCAGCAGGGCCAGGAAGACAGAGGGATGACCATAGACTGAGTTCAGAGTGACCTTTCTGTTGTAAACATTTCTGTTGCAGCTGTAAAAAAACTAATATTTTGTCTTAAATTCTGAGAAGACTCAAAAAGAGTAAATAAAGAACCAGACTCATAAGATAAGATACAAATCTAATTTTAATCAGACCCATTCCTACAGCTACCTGCTGAAGTCCAAATTTAGTGAAGATACATATTCTTCATAAAAAAAAATACCTTTGCCCACCTCCAAACTACCTGCAACCACAGCACCCAAACACAAATTTTTGAGAAACCTATGGAAAAGTTTGTACAAATCGATACCACAAGCCAGGAAATCATACTGCCAAACAGGATATTTTGAATGGCCACTGATTTTGACACAACACATTAATATTCATACACCTTAATAAACAGGCAACCATTGCCCAGTGCAGCACTGGGGGTGGAGTTGCGCTGTACAGCCACAGTTCAAGAGAGCATTGCAGCAGACATAGGCACACAGCCATACTGCCCAGGCGCTGTGCTAGTTTATTCATTTAAAATTTGCCACATGGCCAAACTGCACCAAATTTGACAGTTGACACCCTCAGGTCCCCAGCAATACACCCACCAAGTTTGAAGTAGATGAGATGAACAGCTGTCAAGATGTGCGAAAAACCAACTAATAAACAAACATAGAGAATCAGGAAATTATATATTGTACTAGTGCATTGCCCATTCAAAATAGCCTGTTTGGCAGTATAATTGCCTGGCATGTGTTATTGCTGTTTAGTTAAGTTTGTTAAGTGTCGATCATTGAAAAAATACATTGGAGATGCTCCCTTAAAAACGATGTCTTGAATGTGCTCGAAGCGTCACTGATGAGCTCCATCAGAAGCTTTGAGTGTGCATAATTTACTTTTCAATCATTAACCAAGTCATCTGTGACCAGCTACACAGTGGCTCCGCGTGGTTGTGTAGATTACTAAACCAGATGATTACCTAAAAAAGCTTTTGAATTTTTACCCCTTTATGTGTAATTTACTTGTAATTCATTTTCAATTAGCCAGAGTTGTCTTATATCATATGGCTACTGCATCATGATGTGCACCTGTGCCTGATTCACATCCAGTTCAATAGATATGAGTCATTTTATTTGTTTATATGAATAACTGATTCAGAACATTGCATTAAAAACAAATCTTGTTTTATTTATTTATTTAAGTGAGATGAGGTACATAGGACATCCACCAAACCTGTCGTGGGACTTTGGATAGCTCTGTTCATGTGGGCTCTTGCCCAAAAAAGCCACGGAAATAGCCTCAGTTGGCCATTGCACTTAGACCTGGTTTGAGCTGTTGGAAACGCAAGCATACTTTTTTTTGGCTCAAAAACGAAACCATAATTGCATTGCAAAAATGTATTTTTATGACACTCCACTTATTGCGTTGTTCTACCAATCTGGGCGCAAATGGGTTTTTGTTGAGCCACAAAAATAGCAAAATGATAACAAGTGTGGACGAAGGCCCTTTGTGCTGTAAAAAATTGCAAATAATTTTGGATCAGCGCTTCGAACAGCTTTGCACCAGTACGAAATGTCTGGGTGCTGGGTTTGTGCAATTCCTTCATCTCTGTTGAATAAAAGAGGTTTTGTGTCTATTTGAATCCAAACAAATTCAAGTTTAGTTGGGGACTCTCCGTGCTTGTATGAAAGAACACTGCCTGCAGCAATAATATCTCCGTTACATTCGTTTTGTGTGAAATATTCACATTTTCTTATAGAAATCATCATATGCTAGTGTGATGTCTGTTTCCAGGGGAATACATGGGGCATGACAAATAACTGGAAAACAATCAGTCGTGTCAGTCAAAGCCAATATAATGTATGCAATGTTAACTACTCCAGGAAGTAGGCCGGCCCTTACTAAAGACCTAGCAACAGAGACGAGATTTAGTTTGCTTTATTGCTTTCTAGTGATCGTTTCTCAAATTGAATAAATACAGCACATAGCAACACTAATCTGCTTTGCTTGCTCAATCGTGTTGTAATGAAGATATTCACTGAAAAATGATATCAATACACTCATGTATTTTTTAAGATTTTAGCACCATGTCGTGTTAAAAGATAACTGGTAAAGCTAGCCACCGCTAGGATTTTAAGTGCGTGACTATGTGATGTTACGGAATGGATTCTTGCAGTGACAAATTAGGACCAAAAGAGACACGATTTCGCCAAATGGGTCACATTTAATACACCTATAACAAGTAAAAACAACATTAAATTGAACATTAATTCAATTCCAATTTCCAATTATACATTCCCATTGAGAAGGCATAGTGATATTTGTAGTGACGAGCAGGGTGTGCTGTCATGCTGATTTGAGCATGTTCCAAATGTACTGTTGACCTATCGGATCGCTGGGTCAGAACAACTTGTTGTATAATTCTTGGTGGTAGTCTGAGTGATTTTTTAATTTTTTTTTTTATAGAGGATAGTTTGTGTATACATTAAATTGAGCAGGAGCAGTTTGATGACTATCTGCTGTCAGAGGCTTACACACGTCAACTCTGTTTCATCCAAGTAATTTTTTAGATCTAAAAAATGCTTGATTTCTTTTTAGACAAAAGATAAAAGACACACTTGTCATAGTTGTTTGAAGATGGATGTTGAAGGTGCTCTAAGCTCAAAAGACAGTGATTTTGTTTGGAATAAGTAGCAATAACTGTATCACAGCTTGAGGCTAAAGCCAATGTGTAAGTAATGAGGGTGCAATGTCACCGACAGGTGCTATTAACATTTCCTAACTCCAATTGACTCTATTCAAAAAGTGTCAACTTGTAGAGAAATACTTTTTCAAGTCATTATGGTCAATGCTAAATTTAGACCCTGCTGGTGGTGATTTTGGAAACTGTCTGACCTCTTAATCCAGTAGCCTATAGCTAAAGTAGTTTGTATTGAAGTGTTAAACACTCCGTCTGTGCAGACTCCTTTTCAAATTTACAGGCGTAATAAGCTTACGAGGTATATTTCTGCCAGGTATAGTTTGCTCCCTTATGAAATACAAAAATCACATCCTTCACCAGTACTGATGGACCTAAATGCCCATATAGCTGCAGCTCTTATAACTTAAAGTATTTAATTGAATTGAATTGAATTGAATTTTATATATATAGTGCCAAATCACAACACAGGTTATTTCATGGCGCTTAACATATTAAAGTCCTTACAGCAGAACTTTACAGCATTATACAGAGAAACTCAACAATTCAACAATTCCCACGTAAGCTAGGAGGGAAAAACTCATTTTTAAGGGCGAAAAAGCTCCAACAGAGGGAAGGAAAAACTCCTTAACAGGAAGAAACCTCCGACAGAACCAGGGTCAGTGGTGGGCAGCCATCTGCCTCGACTGGTTGGGGTGACGGGAGAGCAGAGAGAAAATTACAGCATAGAGATCCAACACATGAACTAGTGGTGGGGCTGACACGCAGAGACACGCAGAGACACGCAGCTCCATAGCCAGGGACATCTGCAAAAGAAAGAACAGAAACTATGCGAGCGAGGGAACTGTATGGTGAGGCAACAGACAATAAGCAAAAACTATGGGAGAGAGAAAGCATGAAGTTAATGAGATGTAATGGGGAGATATGAGTATATAGAGAGTGAAAGAGTAAGAGGAAAGAAGCTCAGTGCATAACGAGGTCACCCAGCAGCCTCAGCGTATAACAGCATAACTGCAGGGCCACCTGAGCCAGCCTGATAAGCTTTATCAAAAAGAAAAGTTTTGAGTCTAATCTTAAAGCTAGAGAGGGTTTCTGCCTCTCGAACACAAACTGGGAGCTGGTTCCACAGGAGGCCCCTGAAAACTGAAGGCTGTGCCTCCCATTCTACTTTTGGAAACTCTGGGAACTACAAGCAGGCCAGCATTTTGAGAGTGAAGTGCTCTGTCAGAATGATATGGTTCTATAAGATCTCTGAGATAAGATGGAGCCTGGTCATGAAGAGCGATGAAAATCAGCAGGAGAATTTTAAATTCTATTCTTGATTTAACAGGAAGACAGTGAAGAGAAGCTAAAACAGGAGAAATATGATCTCTCTTGCTAAATCACATCAGTACTCATTCTGCAGCATTTTGGATCAACTGCAGAGTAATTTGGACATCCTAACAACTAGGAATTACAATAATCCAGTTTAGAAGTGGTTGTAACTGTAAGACTGTATAAATGTAACTACTCCCTAACATATTGTTAAATAACTATCTCTGCATTTGATTATTGTTTATTCAAGTGTAAAAATATTGTACATGCATTTATATAAATGGAAAAAAAATATGTCAGCACATTTCTGTTATTATAACATAAATCAATTAAATTTAAGGTTTAATCAAAGATCAAACTTTTACAGTGAATAACAAAGACAAATGTCATCAAACACAAGTTATTACATTAACTTTGTTAACTTTTTTTGTCACGAGAGAGGCAGAACTATGGTACAACACAATTGTGAGCTGCTAAAAACATGTGTGACAGATGTGGCATTTTACAAAAACAAATGGCTGCAGACAGCCTTGCAGATGGCATATAAACAACTAATGGGAGATGGTTTTGAATTAAAATTAAAATTAAACATTTGGCTGTATGAACACATACACCTGTAAACACACTGAATACATTGCTACATATACAAAGTAGTATATGTAATTAACTCAGAATAACAATAAGACTTGTCTCAGTTCACAACTATATTGATCAAGTTCCGGGTGATGTTGATGAGGTGATGCTGCATGGCCTTGAACACACCAAGTAGATCCTTCCTCACCCGAGGACACACCAACCTCATCCATTGATCATGTTCTGAAAATAACAACAGACACAAAACAAAATGCAAGCACAGCCATTACATTTCACTCATATTACACTGTACTTATTCTTGGTTGAATTACATTTTATTATATTTTTAATTCAGGTTTTTAAAAATGCTTACCTATTTGTTTTCTGGCCGGATATCTGACACCGTTTTCCCGTGGTCAGTCCGTCAATGTCTGGCTTTAGGTCTTGTGCTGTAGCAATCCGTAAAACAGCGTGGAGGTTGTCATCGGTGATGCGTGATCTGTGTGTGAATCTAAACAAGACCAATCTTGTTTAGATTCATTATTGAGAACATCTGTTCGCACAGATAGGTGCTCCCAAAAATGGACAGAACACGGACAGCATGAAGTCGGAGCTGTGGCATCAAAGCAGGGGGCAGTAGACGGTAAAAGACGGTCAATCGTATCAAAAGCAGCAGTTCCAGAAGAACAAGTACAGAGACAAGTCCATTGTCTGAGGCTATTAGAAGATCGTTTGTAACTTCCACTAGTGCTGTTTCTGTGCTATGATGTACTCTAAAGCCTGACTGAAAATCTTCAAACAGACCATTCCTCTCTAAATGATCACGAAGTTGATTTGCAACAACTTTTGAAGGATCTTTGAAATAAACGGTAGGTTGGAAATTGGTTTATTATTTATAGCTTATTTATTGTATTGGTGGTTCATCTTGGCTTGAAAGCACAGCATTTACAGTTTAGGTTCAACTCCACAAAGACCACAGCCAAACAAAACACACCATTAAAATAATTAAGATTCAAATAATTCAGGACACTTTCATATTATTGGATTGGAATGACACTTCTTTTTGTTAGTAATTTATATGGCACCCTTTACTGGCATTTTTTCTGTCCATGTGTTTCTATCTTTTGATTGTTTTAGTTATGTGCTGGCCAGTTTGCCGTGTTTTCAAGGTTATAACCGCCACATATGGAACGTTTGACACAAATCCTGCAAGAGCAAACATCGGGTCTGTTTTGGAAAAAGAAGAATCCCACATCTCAGAACCTCAAAACATTTTCATTAATTTAGGATAGCTAATGTTGTTATTGGTGTATTAAAGAGTTTACCAATTTGGGGCCAGCTGGCCAAGTTTGGACCACCACTACATTTGACAAACTCATGCTTGTTCTTAAGTGCTGTGAAATCCTAACCGTAATGTCTATGAAACATACATTTTGTGCAGCTAAAAAGTACATGAGTTTTACAACAAGCTTTCCTATTAAATTCCATTGGCCTTCGCTAACAATGGTTAATGATGGTATTTTCTGTCTCTTTCCTGTTAATGCTTAGATGCTGTTAGTGTGTCTTATGTCACTGACTTTCAGCTGTCTGTTAAGATGAGAAATTGAGGAAGTGGAACACTGCCAAAAATTGGCAAGACAACTGTTTTTGACAATAATTTCTGCAGGCCTCCGTCCAGTTTAATTTTTGGCCTTTCATAGGAAAGAATCTGGGCACTTCTGGTGCAGTAGGTGGAAATAGTACATTCAATTTCTATTTTGAATTCATCATGCCCATACCAAAGCACACTATGGCTTTTGCATTGACTGAACTTGTCTAAAAACTGCCAAATGTAAACTAGTACAACCTGCATTGCTGCTCTGAATTACTCATACCATATATCATATGCTGTATATCAGTTTTTCAGGCTCTGCAAGGTGATTTTCATGTCATGTTCCATCAAGAAATTAAACCACTCTCTGCTTGGAAGGAAAGCAGGCAGTCAGTCAATTGCAAAATTAATATATCTGGAAAAGGTGATTGTTAAATACATAGTAAACCTGCTGAAACATGCCAGGCTATGCTGGAATGGTGCCCTCAGTATGGCTCTTAAAGAAATAAAAGTCCAGATTGTCTTCAGATAAACCTGCTATACCCTTCCACTCTTTGTGGTTGGCATTACTCAAACCACCCCCACCCTGCTCAGATCCTTATCCCCTTGGCATGAGGAGCAGAGGGGCAGGGATTCGGGTGGATGTTGAGGGTGGGAAAGGGGGAGGGGGGTTGTCACATTCTGGCATGGGCACCTGTTCTCACCCCCATGGCCTGTGGACGTCCTGGCTCTCCCAGGGCTCAGCTAATCCTCTTATTCAGCGTCCGGCTGGAGGCTGCAGGGCTCCCACAGACTAGAGCGCAGAGCCGTCCACTCTCCGCTGAATAAACACACTGACACAGTTGTGGTCTTTTTCTCTCCGTACAGGCGCTGAGCAAGAGTTCTCCATAGAATCTATTCTATTCACTCACTCCTTTCCAGTAGAACATAAGCATGTAACCTCCCACCCCCCCACCCTGCTCTTTCTGTCCTCATCACCAACCCATCCCTCCTACTCATCCTCAATCACCCTCTCAACTTCACTTCCTTCTATCTTCATCTTAAATCCGTTTTTCTTCCAACTCTTATTGGTCCTCTTTTGCTCTTTAGAGAAAACCTTTTATCTTTAGACATGGTCTAAGGAATATTTTTCTTCAACTGGCAACAACCACAATCCACATTGTGTAGGGTAACTTAATTCCAATGCCACCTTTAGAGGCTCCCAAAACCTTTGGGTTGCTGTCTGACAACAAGGAAATATTATGATTTTCAAAAATTAAATGAATATTATATTACTTTTTGGGCTATTGCCTTGCTAATTACTCAAACATTAGCACAATCTGTGCTCCATTTTTCTTCATCCCTTACTGTTGTGCTGCATCAACAATATTTGGGCCCTTATTAGCAAAAGCAATTTCCAAGCACTGTTTACAGACAGTCAGATCAAAATTATGCCAGTATCCTATTAAAAAAATGACTATAATTCTGAATTCTCTGAATCCTCTTGAATATTAATGTTTTTTATGTTGTTGTTTTTTGATCAATAAGATATGTAAAAATTAACACAAGCAAAAATCATCTCATGTTGCAAGTCACAGCTTTCATGTCTGGCTAATTTTTTTTTTAAATTTGGTGAAATAGGCCTACATCACATCACAGTAGAACTCAGTGTTGACAGTCCAACCTTGGGGGATGAATTCCCAGAGCCCAACCCCGTGAATGGCAGAGGAGATCGACCTCGTTGTGCACCAGTGGTCACCATAAGTAATGTATCTTGGAATACTCACCCACAAAAGTTACTGCCCCTTTGCTCCAGGCACATTACCGTACTGCACTCTGTTCGTGTCCGACAGGAACACTTGGACATTTTTGATTACACCTTGTATTACATAAATCTCAATTTTGACCTAAGAGTGGCGGTAGTCTAAAGGGAGGATCTACAACACTTTCCAAGCTATAGAATGCAGTTTGTTCCATTGCCATATTTTCATATTGTAGCTATAAAGAATGCCACATATAGGGGGACTTTTTGCAAGTAGTTGTAACATTTTCTGCCTAACTGGTGCTTTGTGTCAGACTTACCAAGTGTTTTCATTGTAGTCATTGTCACAAAAGGTTTCAAGGCCATCTCATATGTCAGTTATTGTCTCAAAGCTGCTTTATTCCGTAACTGAAACCTGGAGCATTTGTTGTGTACTTGTTGGATGAGTTGTGTTTGTCTTGCAGCACAGAAAGGAAAACATGGAGTGAAACTGGAGCAGTGAATGCTCATTGAGCCAGTCAGACTGCAGAAGCAATATTTTACCCACACGTCACACAGTGTTTTAAAAAATTACTTTATTAATTGGCACAAAGATATTGTTAATTACAAATTAAATTGTGATAGATTTCCAAAGTTTTACCTGAATTATCTTTTGAATTCGGCCCTTGAATGTCTTTCAAAAATCATTTTGACAGGACTTTTCTTGTCCTTGATATTGGTATATATTTGCAGACGCCTTTCAGTCAGCAGCTGCAGGGTTTCTCCAGGCCGAGTCAGTTATGCACAGTTTAGTAGAAAAGTCAGCTTAAGCGTTCAGATCACTGTACATCGCTGATTTAAAGCAGCAGCACTGTGGATGGATGACAACCAGAGTTTGGAGGAGAAAGATGATCTCGGATGATAATCTTGTTGATACTCAGCTCTGACGGAGAAAAACAGACCAAAATTATGCCTGTCACACACATGGACACACTTTTATACAATTATCACTACAGGGCAAAAATGCGTTGTTGGGCCCATACTGTTATTTCTCTGAAAACCAATCACTGCGTAAGAGCTGAGGTAGTTTTTTAATTAATCAAAGTAAAACATTTTATATTTAACTCTTAAATCAAAAGTGCAAAAAATTACCTTGTACCAGCTTACCAAATATTAATATTTGCTTGTATCTAATTTTTCAATAGTTTTGACTGCTGGTCAGAAAAAAACAAGACATTTAAATACATTTACTTGATCTTCAGGGAATAATTATGGATAGCTTTCACTAACTTGTGAAATTTTATGCACCAAACAATTAGCAATTGAAAAAACCTGAAATGAAAATAATTGTTAGTTGCAGGCTTCTGCACCTGTGTAATGGAAGATGGAAGATGGAGATGTGTACTACCTTACTAAAGATATTTCATAGTTTGAATTAATACACACAAAAATTCTATTCTATATTCTATTCTTGAAAAAACTACACACGCGCGCGCGCGTGCACACACACACACACACACACACACACACACACACACACACACACACACACACACACGTGCACAACCAAACAAATAGACTGTAATAAACCCTTGCTTAGATACTGTCCAGGGAGCAGACAGGTGTTTCATGTCAGAGCTGCTGTTTACACTGTCTGGTTTCCATTTCCACCTAAACAAAAAGAGAGCTCACAGGAGGAGGAAGAGGAGGAGAATGAGGATGGAATTGTAGATAACTTCCCATTTTCAATATTTATGTCAACACAACTTTTACCTGTGACTTTATAGTCAGAACATTGCTGTGGTGTCTTGAAAGATAATAGTCTGTTGGTCAGTCTACCACTTTGGTCCCAACTAAAAAACATTTGAGCAACTATTTGATGGATTGCCATGCAATACGAGTGTGGATTAGAAAGTTCCAAGAATGCCCCTGTTGTGAAAACGGTGCAAAGCACAGTGACATGCACAGAGCACAAAGGAGCTATATACCCTTTGTGAGTAAGTAATTCAAGTTTTATCGCTTGATCAAAATAAGCACCTGAGTTACACAATGTTTTGTCAGCAGTGGTCCGTGTGCATCTGCAATTTCTTTACACATATGAAACTTGAGCTGCACACCATTCGTGTAACAGGAGCATTCTATGAGCTTTCTGATCTACCCTTGTATTCTTCCGGACCTCAGCGCTGCTTTTGATACGATTGATCATACGATCTTATTACAGAGATTAGAAGACGTTACGAAGATTAAAATAACTGCATTAGATTGGTTCAAATCCTACTTATCAGATAGATTCCAATTTGTCCATGTCAACAATGAATCTTCCAGACAAACAAGACTTAGTTATGGAGTTCCACAAGGCTTAGTGTTGGGCCCGATACTTTTTTTTACTTTGTACATGCTTCCATTAGGAGATGTCATCAGGAAGCACTGCATAAACTTCCATTGTTATGCAGATGACACTCAGCTATATCTTTCTATAAAACCAGATGAAACTAATCAGTTAGTAAAACTTGAAGCCTGTCTAAAAGACATAAAGGCCTGAATGACCAAAAACTTCCTGCTTCTAAATTCAGACAAAATGGAAGTTATTGTACTTGGTCCTAAACACCTCAGAAACTCTTTCTGTAATCACTTAGTTACTCTAGATGACGTTGTCTTGGCCTCCAGCAAAACTGTGAGGAACCTTGGCGTCACATTTGATGAGGATTTGTCCTTTCGCCACCATATAAAGCAAATCTCCAGAACTGCCTTCTTTCATCTACATAATATTAATAAAATCAGGAAAATTCTTCCTCAGCGTGACACAGAAAAACTCATTCATGCATTTGTTACTTCTAGGCTAGATTATTGTAATTCCTTGCTGTTAGGATGTCCAAATTACTCATTAAAAACCTTGCAGCTGATCCAAAATGCTGCAGCAAGAGTACTGACGGGATTTAGCAAGAGAGATCATATTTCTCCAGTTTTAGCTTCTCTTCACTGGCTTCCTGTGAAATCAAGAATATAATTTAAAATTCTCTTGATGACTTACAAAGCCCTACATGACCAGGCTCCATCATATCTTAGAGATCTTATAGAACCATATAATCCGAGCAGAGCACTTCGCTCTCAGTACGCTGGTCTACTTGTGGTTCCCAGAGTTTCCAGAAGTAGAATGGGAGGCAGAGCCTTCAGTTTTCAGGCTCCTCTCCTGTGGAACCAGCTCCCAGTTTGTGTTCGAGGGACAGAAACCCTCTCTAGCTTTAAGATTAGACTCAAAATTTTCCTTTTTGATAAAGCCTATAGTTAGGGCTGGCTCAGGTAGACCTGAACCAACCCTTAGTTATGCTGTTATAGGCCGAGGCTGCTGGGGGACCTTGTTACATGCTGAGCTTCTTTTCTTCCCTCCTACTCTTTAACTGACTCATACCTCACCATCCTTTTCTCTTCCATAGCTTTTTCTTATTATCTGTTGTCTCCATTGAGTTCCCTCGCTCGCGTAGTTTCTCTTCTTTCTTTTGCAGATGTCCCGTCATGGAGCCGCATGTCTCGGCCCTGCGCTTGTCGTCTCCACCAACAGTTCTTCTCTTCTATCTCTATGCTGTCCTTTTCTCTCTATGTTCTCCTCTCACCCCAACCGGTCGAGGCAGATTGCCGCCCACCTCTGAGCCTGGTTCTGTCAGAGGTTTCTTCCTGTTAAGAGGGAGTTTTTCCTTCCCTCTGTTGGAGGTTTTTCTCCCTTAAAGAGGAGTTTTTTTTTTCCCTACTAGCTTATGTGGGAATTGTTGAATTGTTGGGTTTCTCTGTATAATATTGTAATGTCTTGCTGTAAGGACTTTAATGTGTTAAGTGCCATGAAATAACCTATGTTGTGATTTGGCGCTATATAAATAAAGTTGAATTGAATTGAATTGAATTAAAGTCATTCAGCTGTGGCTTCGCAGGCAGAGCATTCACTAAGTTCAGGATTGGCACATTGATTTTCAGCTCCTCCCATTTACGTGTCAGTTGCTCCTATGGAGTGTATGTGTGATGGGTAAGCAAAGTGTTTGAAAAAAAGTGCTGCGTACATGCAATCCATTTTCAGTTGGTTCACAGTGAGTGAAGCTAACGACTTAGGGGAATGTTTTCACTTGTCCAGTAAAATAGCTATAAATTTACTTTATGATATGCCATGAAATGGATGTGCATACAGTATATCTTGTGCTCTATTGTCATTTAACTACAAGTAACACTTTGCCCAAGTGAGTCCTTTAACTGCCTTCCAAATTGCATACTTTTTCTTTTTACTTTTAGTCTGTATTGCAGCTACCCTTAAAATATGTACTGTTGCATGTAGTATATAAACAATTGGGACATCCTACTTCATTTAAAAAATGCGGCTGGAAATTTGACCCTCCCCGATCATATTCATCGCTATCCCTAGTGTGATATTTGAATTAAAACTAAAAAAGATACAATTTGGAACAAGTAAGCTTTCTTTTAATGCCTCTTCTTTTGCTACTCTTCTTCCTTTTGAGAGTTGCAACCATTAGTGCCACCAACTCCCTCTGAGGTTCAGTCAATGTAGTGTACAATATCTTTCGCCTCCCAGAGAATTGTGGGTCAGAACAGCCAAGAGTAGTATGTTGCCTGCATACTGCAAAACACAGCTGGATGCAGTAGGTCATCCTGGTACTTTTGGCATACTACATTTAACATACTATGTATTAGGACATACTAACCCTGCATTCCGAATTGCATACTATTTCTTTTTACTTTTAGTATGGACTACAGCTTCCCTTAAAACATATATACTGTTGCATGTAGTATGTGTACAATTGGGACATACACACGTGCACAAAATTGTTGGTACCCTTCTGTTGAAGAAAGAAAAACCCACAATGGTCACTGAAATAACTTGAAACTGACAAAAGTAATAATAAATAAAAATGTACTGAAAATTAACTAATGAAAATCAGACATTGCTTTTGAATTGTGGTTCAACAGAATCATTAAAAAAAACAAACTAATGAAAATGGCCATGACAAAAATGATGGTACCTCTAGAAAAGATTGAAAATAATTTGACCATAGGGACATGTTAAACTAAGGTGTGCCCTCTAATTAGCATCACAGGTGTCTTCAAACGTGTAATCAGTCAGTCTGCCTATTTAAAGGGTGAAAAGTAGTCACTGTGCTGTTTGGTATCATGGTGTGTACCACAATGAACATGGACCACAGAAAGCTAAGGAGAGAATTGTCTCAGGAGATTAGAAAGAACATTTAAGACAAGCATGTTAAAGGTAAAGGCTATAAGATCATCTCCAAGCAGCTTGATGTTCCTGTGACTACAGCTGCGCATATTATTCAGAAGTTTAAGGTCCACGGGACTGTAGCCAACCTCCCTGGACGTGGCCGCAAGAGGAAAATTGATGACAAATTGAAGAGACGGATAATACGAATGGTAACCAAAGAGCCCAGAACAACTTCCAAAGAGATTAGAGGTGAACTCCAAGGTCAAGGTACATCAGTGTCAGATCGCACCATCTGTCACAGTTTGAGCCAAAGTGGACTTAATGGAAGACGACCGAGGAGGACACCACTGTTGAAAGCAAATCATAAAAAAGCGAGACTGGAATTTTCCAAAATGCATATTGATAAGCCACAAAGCTTCTGGGAGAATGTCCTTTGGACAGATGAAACAAAACTGGAGCTTTTTGGCAAGTCACATCAGCTCTATGTTCACAGATGCAAAAATTAAGCATACAAAGAAAAGAACGCTCTGAAACATGGAGGAAGCTCGGTTATGTTCTGGGGCTGCTTTGCTGCATCTGGCACAGGGTGTCTTGAATCTGTGCAGGGTACAATGAAATCTCAAGACTATCAAGGCATTCTGGAGCGAAATGTGCTGCCCAGTGTCAGAAAGCTTGGTCTCAGTTGCAGGTCATGGGTCCTCCAACAGGATAATGACCCAAAACACACAGCTAAAAACACCCAAGAACGGCTAAGGTCAAAACATTGGACTATTCTGAAGTGGCCTTCTATGAGCCCTGATCTAAATCCTATTCCTATCCCTATCTGTGGAAAGAGCTGAAACATGCAGTCTGGAGAAGGCACCCTTCAAACCTAAGACAGCTGGAGCAGTTTGCTCACGAGGAGTGGGACAAAATACCTGTTGACAGGTGCAGAAGTCTCATTGAGAGTTACAGAAATCGCTTGATTGCGAATGATTGGCTCAAAAGGTTGTGCAACAAAATATTAAGTTAAGGGTACCATCATTTTTGTCCAGGCCATTTTCATTAGTTTGTTTTTTAAAATGATTCTGTTGAACCACAATTCAAAAGCAATGTCTGATTTTCATTAGTTAATTTTCAGTACATTTTTATTTATTATTATTTTTGTCAGTTTCAAGTTATTTCAGTGACCATTATGGGTTTTTCTTTCTTTAACAGAAGGGTGCCAACAATTTTGTCCACGTGTGTAGTACTTCATCATAAAAATGCGTCTTAAACTTTGACCCACTTCGTCATCTCCGTTGTGATCGGTAGGGCCATGTTTGAAGGAAAAAGAAAAAGGATGCAAGTTGGCTTCCTTTTAATGCCTCTTCTTCTTCTTCTTCTTTTCCTTCTTCTTCTTCTTTTCCTTCTTTTCCTTATTCTTTTCCTTCTTTTTCTTCTTTTCCTTCTTCTTCTCCCCTTCCTCCTTCCTCCTCTTTCTTCCTCCTCCTCCTCCTTCTTCCTTTTGCGAGCAGAGCATTAGCACCACAAACTATTTCGGCGGCTCGGTCGATGTGACATGTCTTCCTCTGCACAAAGGATTGTGGGTCAGAACAGCTCGAGTAGCATGCTGGCCTGCATACTGCAAAAAATAACCGGATGTAGTAGGACATCCTGGTACTTTTTGCATCCTACGTCTAACATACTAAGTATTGGGACATACTAAATAATATGGTATTCTGGATATTGGCATGCATAGTTTTGTCTCACACAGTTGATAATTTTTTGTACTGATGATTTGAATTTGACAAGCATCATGTCCATCTAATACCTTGGGCACACCTGGCTTTAAAATGGTGGAATAAAAGTCACACGGTCTCTAACACCCTGACAGTCTTTCCTTTGGTAGTCAAGCACTAGTTGCTGGTCTCTGAACCAGAACTCCAACTTGAGGTGATATTGATGGGGGTTAGGCATATGACGTTAGTGTTGTCTTTAGGGTTTCGGAGGTGAGCGTCATTGAATTGCAATTGTAGCTCTGCACCAGAAAAATCAATCCACTAGCATGGAGCACCACCCGAATAGCCAGGACAGCAGGACAGCTAGGTGACAGTACAAAGTGAATGGTAAATAGTCAGCACTTATACAGTGGTTTATCACCTTAGTGGACTTTAATCGCTTTACACTGTTTCCCATTCACCCATTCACAAACCAATGGTGTGGACAGGAGGAGCCGGGAACTAAAATGGACATCTTTTGATGAGTGAAAAACCTGCTCTACTATTTGACCCACAGCTGCCCTGAAGGAAGCATAGTCTGAAGCAGAAGCTTACAGTTCACCACCAGCCTATTCATGTTTCTAATTGATTTTCCCCACACTTATGCTGTGTTCCAAATGACATACTTCCCTTAGTAAACTAACAAATAGTGCTCTTACAATGTTAGCACTCTTATATGTATAGTGCAGGAATTGCAACAGGGTAGCGTTATTTCAAATTGCACCCCTTCTTCTTGGACCCCTTCTTCACTGACAGAAATAACCTCAGCATGTGAACATACCACCCACTAAAATATCTGGATCTTTTAACTATTTTGCCCAGAAATTGTTTTGCTTTTTTGCCTTCTGTTTAACACGATAAACCCACTGATTGCTTGTGTCCAGCACCTTTATGTCGGTGGTCCCACCCCTTCCTCTATATAGCCAAGATGTCGACTATTTATGGTGGAAAGTGTCGAGCGTTTCACACTTTGTTTTCACATTTTTGGACTGTTTTTGGTGCATCATCCGGGAACTTGTAGTGCACTGCATGTTTCTGTACTTAACAGTGTAAATGCACTTATGCACTAAAATAGTAAGTGTTAGTATACAAGTACGCCATATGGAATACTGCATTAGTAACCAACTCTGGTCATTGGCAGCTCTATTTCACTAAATGTGAATTTCGCGACTCCAGCGGCAATTGTCAAATGTATTCCTGTGGCCAAAGCGGATGATGTTGAATTCAATTTAAAACTGCTGGCTAAAGCTACTTGTAAAGACAGTAAGATTGTTATTCATGTTGGCGGTGATGACACCCAGTTACGTCAATCGGAGGTCACTAAAATGAATGTGGAATAAGTGTGTAACTTTGCTAAAACAACATTGGACACCTTAGTTTTCTTTGGACCCCTTCTTAATCTGACCAGTGACAACATGTTTAGCCACGTTACATCATTCCACAGCTGGCTGTTGAAGTGGTGTCCAGCAAATGATGTGGGCTTTCGTGACAGTTGGAACACCTTCTAAAGGAAAACCTGGTCTGATTAGGAGAGACGGCATGCATCTCACTTCGGATGGTTCAGCTCTCATATCTAGGAGTATGGCTGAGTTTAAAAACACTCCTAAAGCATGACATCCCAGAGTTGAGGCCTGGACATTCCTCAAGATTCCAGCCGAGGAGTAGCAACGTCCCATTCAATTTTATCTGTCAACCACCCAAGACCTAAACTTAGTTATGACTCATTTGAAAGTCTTACTCCTAGTCTCTCACACCTGAACTGGAAAATGCAAAAAACAGTTGTCTTTGTAGATGTTTATCACCTACCTGCCAGCCTGAATTCACTAACTTTTTATCTGATTTAGTGCTTAGTACAGATAAAGTGATTGATTATAGTGGGTAACTTTAACATTTATGTTGATGTGAACAATTAAAGCCTCAGTTCTGCCTTCAGTTCACAAAGGCTGGAATGATATGCCTACCTTGCGATTCGATATATCATGATACTTGAGGTGCCGATTTGATATGTATTGCAATTTTTTAAATATTGAAAATTGTGATTCGATTATTGTGATTTATTTTGTTAACACTAGACTAGGGGAACAGTTGAATCTTGTACTTCTAGAGACTGTATCATGAAAACAATGGGAAGCCTTTTAATTTCAACAGCATAATGTGCATACTGGATATAAAAGAGATGAGTACTTGAAATTAGTAAAGCACTTGAAAACTGCACACACAACAGAGCCTTTCAATTAATGTCCTTCACAAGTGAAACTGAACTCAAAACTGTCCTTTCAAAACTCTGAACTGCCTATAAAAGTGATTTATAAAATGTGCACTAAATAGTGATTCTTTGACTTCTGACTTAACCCCCCTGTAGAGTTTAGAAACTGCTGTCTCTGAAAAAACTACTTGATGGAATAAAGTACAGCTGCTCCATGGTGTAAACCATATTTACTAACAAATGTTTTCCACCACGTTGTATGGACAAAAGTCTTTGCATATAAAATGAACAACTGACTTTATGATGCATTAAGCTTTCCCTGACCTGCTGCTGCTTGTTTATTCAGTGTTTAGTCCAGGGTCTCCTGAATTGCTGCTGCAACAGTTTGATTAGCTAACGCCGCATTTAGCTCTGGATGGAGTTTGCATACAGCTTTAGACATGTGTAACTCCACTTTTCCAGGTAAGTAATGAAATCCAAAGTGTTTCCATACTCGGGATTTATAAATGTGGGGGTGCCGGTTGTATCCCCGATAAACTCTTTTTGTTTGAATTGGGTTTTTACTGAAACATATGACCTCAGTAGTCATGTATCACAAACTACGAACAGGAAATACACTGCGTCATCTGCTGGATAAGAGCGGTAATGCAGTAAATGCTTTCCACACCGATCAACATTAAAGGAAGCAATTGAATTTGAAATGTATCGATTCAGGGATTAAAAACGATTGGAAAATTGTAAAGATTCAATTCAATTCAATTCAATTCAACTTTATTTATATAGCGCCAAATCACAACATAGGCTATTTCATGGCACTTAACACATTAACGTCCTTACAGCAAGACGTTACAATATTATACAGAGAAACCCAACAATTCAACAATTCCCACATAAGGAATAAAAATAAAAAGATAAAAATCAATACTGTGGTGCTTAATGCTGCTTTCTGAAAATGATGCAATGATTCATGGAAATGTGTCAGGAAGCAAGTTTTTGCTTCATCAGGAGGATTAGTTCCCTTAGGGTAATTTTGTATACAGAAATAGAAGCATTGAGTCCTCTCGCTTGATTTCAATTATGTTTCTAAAGTTTAATCTTTAGATGCTGGGATTAAACTTTCTGCACTTAAACTATGTTGAAATAGAGGACTGGATTGCTCTGTGACCAACTACACTCACTAAAAAGTGAGTGACAGGTTTGCCCTCATTTTGAACATGAGCATATCATTCCATATTTTTACAAGCAACATCCCTGACACTGACAATATCCAGTTTTTTTTCATCTTAGAAGCCATGTTGTTTTATATTTTAGTTTAAAATAACAATATCAAGCGTTTGACTTTAAACCATGTAGAAAGTCCTCTTATTTGCTTTCTCCAGTGAAATTCTCCTATATATTAAAACCCACCCTGCAGGAAGTTTCTAATTTTTAAAGTGACTGTGATTTCATCTTTAGTCATAAACACTTCCTCTTTAGCAGTCTTAAATACAATTAGATTACTGGCAACTTTCCCGGGAAACAACTGCTTTTCACCATAACTTTGCTTCCTGTATAAACGTCTTTAGATTGAAGACTTGAGGAACTAAGGGTGCCCTCCTTGAGGTGACATCTTCCCTCTCCAGACCATGAAACATGTAATCCTGGATTAGACCGCTAACATCCAGAGCTCAGCAGGAAAAAGTATTCCACAGCAGTAGACCTCATCTCCTAATTTATTGCAGATTAATGCTTGACAGACCACAACAAGGTCAGGTACACAATACAATTGAGAAGGAGGCTGTAACTCAAATGGATTCTAACCTTTATCTTGGTTTGAAGTTAGTTTCACTGACTTACTTTGTGATTCAATGAAGTCTGTGAGGATATATGACATTTTAGTCCTATGTACTCATACCTTAATGGATTCAACACAAGAGCTCCAACACTGATGTGGATAATCCCTGGCTCATTTGGTGATCCAGTTCATCCCAAAGTCACGGATTTGCTCTGTGGAGGACAGTAAAGTTCTTCCACACCAAAATGGTAACAAAAAAATTTGTAAAATGTGTAAAAGGTTTTTCTGTGGTTCTGCTGCATTGGTTTAGGTTAGGTTAGGTAGTTACTTTATTAATCCCCAAGGGGAAATTATTTCGCTACAGCAGCATACAGGAAGCAATAAGATAATAATAGAATAATAAAAAGCAATAAAATAGCAGTAAAAAAATATTAAATATAAAATGCACAGTATATACAGTACATAAAGTACAGTATATATCTATATATATTATATACAAACAACCAAGAAACACAGACAACAGTGTTATTGTTGTGTGATGGATTTTGCCAGAGGTGAGTTATTGTATATTATATATTGTATATTGTATATTGCATCGATTGTTTTGATCTTCTGATTTTCTTTCTTGATCTTGAGGGTATTCTGACTCCAACATTAAAAAGGTAATGCACTCTTTTAAGATTTCCCTTCACTGAACCAAGGGGCTTATATGTGTCTATGAAACTTGACAGAACACATGGGGCTCTTTATTATACCCGTTGCAAAGTGACGGGGCTCACAATGCAAGTGCCTTTGCCAGTTTAAGATAAGTGTGGTTGTCTTTTTTTTCAGTGCCCATGTTGTTTAAATTGCAAATGGAGCCCATCTGAGACCCCATGGTCTAAAAATGCAGTGTAGTCAGATGCAGTGTTGGTACATTGCTATCTTAAGGCAGCTGAAAGTGGTGGTGTGAGCGTCCAACAAAAAGTCAATAATGTAGTATTTTACTGTTAGTTTAAGGGCACATTATTAAGATAATAATATATGCATACATAGGTGGGTGCACAAAACACATCCACTCTGCTTGTTACACACAGGAAAACGGAGCAGTTCAATAACACGCAGAAGACTGAAAATACAAAATGTACAATGCCAAAGATTATTTTTGTATAAATTTGTTAGCCCAATCTCTGCACAAGCAGATTCGTTTCCTCTGCAGGGATGGTGTTTCCTCCCACTACTTGGCAATTTCACATATATAATAGCTATGTACTATGGAGCACGCACACCTATGGGGAATGGAAGATGATATTCTTATAGGTTTAATTCCCACATGGTGATTAATTAAGAGACCCCTTTAAACCAGGTGCCTTAGTTTGCACTCTATCTTTAACAAGTATCTGTGTTAAACTAGCATATGTGGATTTAGAAATGCTTTCAATGCACTTGCACCACACGCTTCAGACTATGTACTAAACATTTTTTTTATTTATTGTAGTCCACAGTATTGCTGCCCTGTTGTGTCTTTTTCTGCTTCGTATACTGGATTATTTAAGAATTTATGATATTCACTTTTATTATTTAACAACATACACAGCGAGGCTCCTAATGGCCATGATTAACCATTACATTTTTCAATTAGCATGACTATAGACTTTGGTGTTGTTTTGTGGTTTTATAGTTTTGTATATTTGCAAGACAAAATAACAATTAATTCTTGTAGTAGCTCATGAAAGGCAATTTTCATTAAGTATTGGATTTTTAACAAACATACACGGAGTAGACAGAAACAGGCCTAAAAGGACAGTGATGCTGTACTTGACCACCGTAGTACTACACAGCATTTGCCATTTAAGTTTACTGTTATAACATTTGCTAATTAGCAGTAAAAAAAAAAAAGTACAGATAACAATGATGGGAAAATCATTCGTTCTGTGGGTATATAGTCATAAGCCAATCTGACAAATTAAAGTGGAGATGGTCAATTTTAACCAGATGGTGATGCTATATAAAAATGTTAAGTGATCACAAAGTTTATTACAATCTAAGGAGGGATGGGAATGTCTGATATTTCAAGAGACAGGATTACAAACCACTGAGTGTCACACGCTAACAGTTGTAATAGCTGTTCTTAAAGCACTTTGCTCACATTTTCCACTGTTATTGTGTGAATCCACTTTGCCCTTCAGTATGATTGACTGCTTAGAAAAAAATATTTTAACCGTGTTACTGATAAATCAAACCATTCTAAGCTTCTTTTTTTTTTTTTCAAACTTGCCAAGAAAGAAAAACCTGAGGCAAATATTTTTTTTTGATGGCAGCATTTTTTATGAACCATGGCAGCTCTGGAAAAAACTTAATGCAGAAAGGTGCTCGCAGGTGTAAAAAAAAATAAATTAAAATCTTGCATAGATACCTACCATACCCTGGCCTTTATTCACAGCTACTGTAGGGCTTGAAAGTCTGTGAACCGTTTAGATTTTGCTTTCCTTCTGCCTAAATATTTCCTACAAAACATCAGAATTATTTTTGAATGTACATAAAGAATCAAATTATGCAAGTGAGACTAAAATACTTGGATGTATGTTTATTGAGGATAATGATTCAATATTCAATGTATTTTGCCTTAATAATACTTGAAACTTTGCTTTCAGTGTGACCCCTAGCAACTATCCATCAGTCCTGCACATTAAATATGAGGAATTTTGGCCCATTCCTCCATGCAGAACTGCTACAACTCTGGGTAGTGGTGGATTTTTTTTCACATGAACGTTTCACTTCAGTTCCTTCTTCAACCTTTTTATTGGTTTAAGATTAGGACTTTGACTTGGTCATTCCAAAACAAGAACTAGATTTTTCTACAATGGTCGATGTCTTGCTGCATAACCTACTTTCCATTGAGATTCAAAGACAGATGCCCTGACATTTTTTCTATAGAATCTGCTGGTATATTTCAGAATTTGTTGTTCCATCCATGATGGAGAGACATTTTTGCACAGATGCAGCAAACCAAGCCCAAACCATAATAGTACCACCACAATGTTTCACAGATGGGATAAGGTTCTTAAACTGGACTGCAGTGTCTTCCTTTTTTCAAACATAACAGTTTTCATTGTAACGAAAACGGTCTGGTCTGTCCCTAAAACAATTTTTCCAATAGCCTTATGGCTTCCCTGTGATCTTAAGTAAACTGCGGACAGGAACCATATAGTTGACTCCTGAACATTAACATTATCCAATGTGAGAGAGGCCTTCCAATTTACTCTTGGTTCCTTAGAGGCCGAGCAGCCTATTGCACTACTTACTCTTGGAGTAATGTTTGTCAGTTGAAGAGGGTAACAATGCTCTTGAATTTCTTCCAATCGTACAGTCTGTCTGACTGTGGATTTGTGGACTCCCAACTCTTCATAGTTGTTTTTTTTAACCTTTGTTAGCCTGATTAGCATCAGCAAATCTTTTCTCACTTCAACAAAAATGTGTTGTGAAGATCACTGCTTTTTTTTTTTTTTTCAAAAATGAAACAGGGCGCCCATTCTTACAAAATTATCATTTCATTGACGGGAAACACCTGACTCTAATTTTACCTTCAAATTAACTGCTAATCCTGGATGGCCACATACTTTTCCCACTCAGATATGTAGTATGGGATTATTTTCCTCAATGGAAAAATTATTAAATATAATATTTGGGCCTCATTTGTCTAATTCTGTTCCCCTCATCTACTTTTAGGACTTGTGTGAATATCTGATGATGTTTTGGGTCATATTCAAATGTTGAAAACTTTCAAGCACCACAGTAGTATGAGCTGATCCTGGAATACAACTATGGTAAAACGTTTTTTGTAAAAATGGCCGCAGGTTCGTTTTCCCCATCAGAAAAAAAAACATCAATGAATTCCCAACATTTTTCTCACTATTGTGGCAGTTTCTAAAAACCCATCACATCACTTTATTTCCTCTTCTTGACATGTGACCTCTGTTCTTTGTTTCACAGTACAGTCCTTGGACCTCTGTTATGATAATGAGGTGTTGCTTTCTAATGGCCCCACTGGGTGTCAACTGCACTTCATTACCATGACAGATGCCTGCACAGCTGCTTGGTTTAATGATGTCACCTCCAGACATCACACCACACAGGATCTCATTACATGTTTGACTGATATAGCTAGAATGATCCAAGTTGGTCAGCAAGGACATTGCAGATCAGTAAACTGTATGATATGCACAAGGCCATGAACTCATTTATTTGAAGGACAAATGGCTGTGCTTTCTGAGTTTGGGTTTGTTGCATATCAACATTTCAGTTGTTTGCTTGTTTTGGGACAAATTATGTTAAAACATTCCATGCAGAGTAGGTATTTATGGCATGACTTCACCTACCACCAAGGTGATTGGAAAAGGGAAAAAGTCTGAGAAGGTCCAAATTCCACCAACCCGTGTAGTAACTGTACTGTCAGATCAACATAAAGCCTTCATCAGAAACATCATAAATCACACCAGAAATAACTTTTGATATAAATGAGTGTATGAAGCATACAAAATATTGGACAACCTGTGACATACATATACTGTACACCTCATAGATGAAGCGAATAACGTTGGTTATAGGAGTCTTACCAACATTACATGTTAGTGTTTTAGATTGAGTATATTAGATGGTAAGGGTGTTTTTGTAGTCAATGGGCACATGTAAAAATCTAAGCAGCTTTGACAAGGGGCCAATCGTTATGGCCAGAAATGGGTTGGAGTATCTCTAAAAGATAGTAGGGTGCTTCTGGTCAGCAGGTTTGAGTGCCTCCCAGCTGTGGTACAAGGAGAGCAGCAGCTCCAACTCACAACTCACAGAACTGAAAATATCTCCTTCTAATTTCTTGGTGCCAAATAGCTCGGGGCACCTTCAGATGTCTTGTATAGTCCAAGCCTCAGCAGATTGGAAATGTTTTGGAAAAATACAGAGGACCAACAACAAAATGATCAGAATGTTTTGGTCCATGAATATGTAAGCCAACTGCGTACGCACACATTGTTCACCTGAGTATATTATCATGTGGCTTAAGGCCAGTCAGCTTTTCAGTAAGAGGTAGAGAAGCAGTGACAGCACATTTGGTCCAAGGCAAGTGTATCCTAAGGACATTATTTAAGCTAGTAGAGGAGGGTTTAACCAAAAATGTGTCAATATAATGTCGCAATTTATAAATGTGTTTGTTGCAAGTTTTTCAAAACATACAATACAATGAAACGCGGTATTGTATACATGACAAAACCATATGAAGTTGGAGCTTACATGTTGTAAAAGGTTGCTTCACCCGTCAGTCGAATAAATATACCCTAAAGATACTCTTATGTGGAGAATATTGGTAGATTAAGGTGCTGACCATGAACTGCAACATTCCTGGTTCCAGTCCAGCTTGCTGTTGGCCTTCATGTCTTTTTAGTCGAACAATAATTTTCAAAATGTTTCATGAAAGCACTCTACTGAGTTTGTTTTTGTAGAGAGAAGTTGGGGTTTTCCTCATCACAGCCTAAAATACCTGCAACAATGAAAGAAATGTGAGGACCGACTTTGACACTGAGTTGTGTAGGTTGTCCCTTGGACTGTGCAAATTATAGGGTAATCTTTAACTCTATTAACCCTAGGCTATTTTCAGGGTAATTTGACTCCCTTTACTTTTAGGTTCATATCTTGGTAGCTAGCCATGCATGCTATGCTGTGTTTTGTTTTGTTTTTTAGTACAGTGTAGGCTATCCAACTCTTGCATAATTTGTTTTAATAAAACTTAAAAAATCTTTGAATAGTAGTGTTTAATATCAAGGGAACAAATATTTGTATCTTATGAAATTGTTGTTTTACATGTATCTCATCACAGAATGCTGGAAGTAGAGATATACTTTCATAATTTTGTAGAAGAGATATCTGAAACATGTTTGTGGGATACTCAGTGATTGAGTAATTTGAAAAATGATGTGCCTAGTGCCTGACAGGAAATTATTTTGTTTTATTCAGCTATATCTTACACATCTTTTGACCAGAACTTTTGTATCATTGCTATTAAAAGCATATGTCATTTATCTTTGGAAAAATTATATTTCGGGGCATTTAATGCCATATTCAACAGTGACATTTGAGATTGACAGGATATGAGGAGAAAAAGAGCAAATGGATGGCCCGGGTGCTCAGAGCCCCAAAAAAGGGACTTCAGGACCTATTCCCTAGTTGTTGTGTGCATGGAGATGGAGCTACATGCTGAGCGTAGCACTGATTAAATTTGATTAAAGTCGGTTTTCTCTAACTGTTTGTTCCCAGACAATGCACCGGCATCTTTGGAAAGCTCAAGTCGTGCAGTTTCATAGGATAATTGCTGCATATCTGTGATGAATACTTGCTGTGCTATTCAACCAAGCAGAAGCGATGGGAATTTGGACGCAATTTGCGTCTATCGTGTTCTCAGGGTTAAGGGCTAATTTTGGACTAAATTGTCACGGGCTGGAACTGCTATGACACCATTATGGCAAATTGGTGTTGGCTGATGGGTTGGGCCACAATAGCTTCACTACTTGTACATAAATATGGCAAAATAATTTGGCCACATGACACATAATTTTTCCTTTCATTAGTTACAACCTGTAGTTGACCATCTGCTGTGAAAAGTTTTCTAAGAAGTAGCATATCAGAACTGTATATTATCAAGATTGAGTTTATTTCAAGTTAACAAATGAGAACAGTTCCCCTTAGCTTCATAAGCAATAGTCCACATGCTGTATATAGCAAGCTCCCTCAAAATGTTTAAATATACATTTTCACCTCCAGGATCTTTGCCAGGCACACAGAGAACGTGGATACATACTGTAGATTGAAAAGAAGAATCTACAGTCATTAAAGTCGTAGTCATGCTTTAAGGCTGAACTTTGGCACTTTGGGCGCTTTAATTAAAGTCAGCACCGACATCAGTCACTATACAGTCTATGGTCCCTCCTCTACCCTCCTCCCTCTGCTGCCGCATCACAGCAGCTGACAGCAGTAATGAAATTTTAATACATTTTACAAACTAATCTGAATTCGGCAAGCATACATTTCTTTGTTCACTGTTTTGGTCCTACCTTCATACTCTGCTCTAGTGTTCGATCATCGTCACTGTCACACACACAGACTCGTGGTGTCGCATGCTCTCTCTTCCGCATGCTTGCCCTCACCAGCATTCTGCTTAGGCTGTGAAAAAGCACTTGGGTGGTGTACCTAAGTGTACAAAGGCAGGGCAAACCATGTTTCCTGGGATCAGTTTGCTGTGGAAGAGAGGCTCGACTACTCCCCTGCAATTGTCTGTGGCGCCCTGAGCACCGTTCGCCTTTTGTAAAAGTTTGTTAATATTAAATGTCTTGCGTGTCCAAATCACACCAAATTTTCCCCTCTGTTCCCTACCAGTACACTCACCAAGTTTGAAGCAGATGGGACGAATGGTTACAGAGATATGCGAGGGACAAAATTACAAATGTACATACATACAGACAGAAATTTCTACAATTAGATATATACTGAGTGGAACAGACACTGGGACATTTTTAGTTGTAGAACAGTTGAAAATATGTAGGTTTCTTTGGGGGCAACTTTTCAGCTTTGTAATCTCAGTGAGGACTTGGTGTTGAGCAGCAAATCAAATACAATCAAACCATTCAACTGTTAAACCATAAAATGCATTAAAGTTTAACCCACAAATAAATATGTCTGCCCAGGAATTCAAAAAGACACTTGTCTGGCTAATTCGTGTCTGTAAAACTTTTTACAATCTCACAATATCAAAAATGGAAATGAATTTAAGTGATGTGTCTAATTGCATAAAAAGGTTGATTGTTACCTGGACTTATAAAGGCGAAGGCATGGCTAAATATTAGTGAAGCTAAATTGTTTTTATTAACGTTGAGGATAGACTTTACATTTTGATTTGTATATAACATAAATGTGTATATGAGAATAGATTACATCTGATACATCAAATAAGCTTCCTTGAAACCTTCATATGAACATGTTTCAGTGACTGACTCTTTTTCTTTCTCTTGCAGCTGAAGGATATGCCTACAGGAATCAACGCAAGTTCTCAGAAGACATTGACTGGTCATATGCAGGTGAGTTTCACATTTCACATCAATTAGTGGTGACACAATGAAAACATTGGAAGCCACTTCAGTGCACTGTACCATATATTAGATGGACTGCATGTAGCACATTCCTTACCTTACATGTAAAACTACAGTAACATTCTTTCAGTCAAAAGGTTGAGAGATTTTGGTTGTTAAGTAATGTCTATGTGTTAAGCTTGTTACGGTTGTACATGCTGCTCCTTTTACTTAATACCTGATACACTGCAGAAATAAAGGAAAATGGTGTTATGCTGAGTTTGATCAACCTCAAGGTCAGCACAGGTCAGCGAGGTGGTTGTGCCTCAGAAACTGTTCCCTGGTCAACTTCACAACCTTTAGGAGCTTAAGGGGAGACCCCTACAGCTCACTGTATAAAGTATCTAGATGATACTTCTTTGTCTGAAAAAAACTACTCTTGTGGCAGGGGGATATTGACACAACTCATGTATTAGCAGAGTTCCACTTGCATTTCGCTATCATTTGGAATAACTGCATGTTGCCTTGATTGTTTGTTATACGGTACGGTGTATGGTGGTCATTGTTTATTATTTAAAGGCTGTTCCAAAACAGACCGTTATGGGAACATTACACATTAGCAAATTCATATTTTAGATAATCCCAGCCAGAGTACATGAACAGGCATCATGGCAATAACTTGCATTTAATGTTCTCTGCTGTTATAAATGGGCAAAATCCATTTCTGTTACAAAATGGATTCAGTATTAAAGTATTTTAGTGTATGACTTATTCATAACAGTCAGCTGACTTTTTTTTAAAAATGAATGGGTTTTATCAGTTTTTGCAATTACAGTATTGATATCCTCTTTTAGTGTTTGTGAAAGTCTCAAAACAGTGATTTCTTGGCAACCGCTGCTCACCTTTGAAAGAGAACCCTTGAGATTTGAATGACTCCATGACCATTTTTCAGCGCGATACTCAGAACATAAATTTTCATTTTTTTGCTTCACTGCTGGTATGGCTCTAAATATAGATAAATCCTCTATATTCTTTGTTCTTTTCTTTTTGTTTCATCTTGTGGCTATAATGAACACTTTAGCCTGTAGGAAACATTCAGAAGTATTTTAGGATACTTGCAATTACAAATCAACACAATCTTGACAAGGAAAAGTATGATTTAGTGCTCATTCTTAAACAGTTAACTGCTGCTCTCAATCCTCAGCAAACTCTGCCAAAGCAATAGACTATCCCCTAATCCCTGCAGTACAGTGATGTGTTACTCTAGTTTCTGAAGAGCAGGCCAGACTGTAATGAGTCATTTGAAAATATATTTCAGGAAATTATGCTTTCTCTGTGAAAAACCACATCAATCCAAATTTAGCGACTTTAGTCTAAATTTGTGATTTCCATGTGAATGCACAGTTTACTTGATCTTCCTGAGCATGAAGAAAGCTTAACATAATAAACACAAGTTTTATCAGTTGTATTCTTATCAATCTAGTAGCCATGGGTAATTTGTCCCAAAAGGGAACGTGAGCACTGACCTCTCATTTAGAGTAGGATGTTCATTTCAACACTGTCAGATGAAATAAAAAACAACAACAACATTTTGTAGTTTTGAGCAGATGTTTTCCATTGTTGTTCATTGTTTTTTGTCCAGATTAGCTCTTAAGGATTTAAAAAAAAATGGTGTTCTGTGACTTAACAGTTTAGCGATGAATTTTTCATGTAGGATCGATGATGAAAACAGCAAAAATGAACATGTTAATATCTTGTTTTGATGGAGAAGTAATGGTATTGGTAGTCATATGAAGCAGGTATGAACTTTTGGCTTTGATCAACATTGCCAAAGTATGCAGGCACAAGTCATACTACACTGCTCAAAGAAATAAAGGGAACAACACATCCTAGATCTCAATGAATGAAATATTGCAGTTGAAAATCTTTATTCATTACATAGTGGAATGTGTTGAGAACAAAATAACATAAGAATGATCAATGGAAATCAAAATCATTATCCCATGGAGGTCTGGATTCAGAATCATACTCAAAATAAAGGTGGAAAAATCAGATCACAGGCTGATCCAACTTCTGTGGAAATTCCTCAAGACAAGTCAAAATGAGGCTCAGTAGTGTGTGTGGCCTCCACGTGCCTGTATCACTCCCTACAACGCCTGGGCATGCTCCTGATGAGACGACGGATGTTCTCCTGAGGGATCTCCTCCCAGACCTGGATCAAAGTATCAGTCAACTTCTGGACAGTATGTGGCGTTGGTGGATGGAACGAGACATGATGTCCCAGATGTGCTGGATTGGATTCAGGTCTGGGGAACGGGCAGGCCAGTCCATAGCATCAATGCCTTCATCATGCAGGAACTGCTGACACACTCCAGCCACATGAGGCCGAGCATTGTCATGCATCAGAAGGAACCCAGGGCCCACTGCACCAGCATATGGTCTGACAATGGGTCTGAGGATCTCATCCTGGTACGTAATACCTAGTACCTAGTAATTGCCGAGATTGGGGATCTCGTCTGACGTTAAGGTGAGCGTATTGCGTCACTTCCTGTCTACAACCATTGTGACTGGTGTTACTTCTTTCTGCTATTTCAGCTTCTTTTCCTGAATTATACGTATCTTACTCTCTCCACACTTTTTCTAATCTCAAGTTAAAACTCACGCTTGCCCTTCTTGAGCAATTCTACTGTTAAATCTTTGACCAACGTTCACTTAACTTGGCGTTTTGGTACTGCTAGCTTAGCAGTTAGCAATGGCTTCCCTCTCTCCCTCCACCTCTTCTTGTTTTTCCTGCTCAGTGTGTGACATGTTTAGTTACAACCCTTAATGATAATGCTACCTGTAATAAATGTAGTGTAGTCAGGGCTCTGGAGGCCAGGGTCATAAAATTAGAATCGCAGCTGTGCATGCTAAATAACCAGCTAGCCGTAGGAGCTTCTCAGGGAGCTGCCCAGGGCTGCAGGCTTAGTTAGCCGGTCCCCTGCAGCACCCGGACAGCTGGGCGGCTGGGTGACAGTACGACGGCGGCATAGTCCCAAGCAGAAGCCCATGGTTCACCACCGACCCCTTCACGTCTCCAACCGATTTTCCCCACTCGGTGAAACACCCGCTGAGAAACCAACCCTGGTTATTGGAGACTCTATTTTGCGGAACGTGAAGTTAGCGAAACCAGCGGCCCATAGTCAGATGCCTTCCCGGAGCCAGAGTCAGATGCCCTCCCGGGGCCAGAGTCAGATGCCTTCCCGGGGCCAGAGTCAGATGCCTTCCCGGGGCCAGAGTCAGATGCCCTCCCGGGGCCAGAGTCAGATGCCCTCCCGGGGCCAGAGTCAGATGCCTTCCCGGGGCCAGAGTCAGATGCCTTCCCGGGGCCAGAGTCAGATGCCCTCCCGGGGCCAGAGTCAGATGGCCTCCCGGGGCCAGAGTCAGATGTCTTCCCGGGGCCAGAGTCAGATGCCCTCCCGGGGCCAGAGTCAGATGCCCTCCCGGGGCCAGAGTCAGATGCCTTCCCGGGGCCAGAGTCAGATGCCCTCCCGGGGCCAGAGTCAGATGGCCTCCCGGGGCCAGAGTCAGATGCCTTCCCGGGGCCAGAGTCAGATGCCCTCCCGGGGCCAGAGTCAGATGCCCTCCCGGGGCCAGAGT
This sequence comes from Embiotoca jacksoni, assembly GCF_022577435.1. Taxonomy (NCBI): domain Eukaryota; kingdom Metazoa; phylum Chordata; class Actinopteri; family Embiotocidae; genus Embiotoca; species Embiotoca jacksoni. The sequence continues at coordinate 5,183,300 of NW_027185381.1, read as the reverse complement.
CAGATGTCTTCCCGGGGCCAGAGTCAGATGCCCTCCCGGGGCCAGAGTCAGATGTCTTCCCGGGGCCAGAGCGGGCGACATTGAATCAAACCTGAAACTGCTGGCTAAGACTAATCGTAAATACAGTCAGATTGTTATTAACGTCGGCAGTAACGACACCCGGTTACGCCAATCGGAGGTCACTAAAGTTAATGTTGAATCGGTGTGCAACTTTTCAAAAACAATGTCGGACTCCGTAGTTTTCTCTGGACCCCTTCCTAACCGGACCAGTGATGATATGTTTAGCCGTACGTCTTCACTTCACCGCTGGTTGTCGAGGTGGTGTCCCGCTAACAATATGGGCTTCATTGACAATTGGAATACTTTCTGGGGAAAACCTGGTCTGATCCAGAGAGACGGCATCCATCCTATTTTGGATGGTGCAGCTCTTCTTTCTGGAAATATGGCCATGTCTCTTAACAGCCCTAAAACCTGACATCCCAGAGTTGAGGCCAGGACGCAGAGCTGCAGTCTTACAGCTCCTCTGCAGCTTCTTTAGAGCTGTCACTCACCCAAAACATTCAACATCCTACAGAGGTTGTGTCTGTAACCAGACAACCTATATTTAAAAAAAACTCAAGAAAAGATGTATCAATAAAAATGTAATAAAAATTGATCCGACCAAATGAATGGATCAAAAAAAAAAATCTGACAATTAAAAGCGGACTATTAAATATCAGATCTCTCTCTCATCTAAATCTCTGTTAGTAAATGACTTGATAACTGATCATCAGATTGATTTACTCTGTCTCACAGAGGCCTGGCTGCAACAGGAAGAATATGTTAGTATTAATGAAGCAACTCCTCCCAGTCATATTAATTATCATATTCCTAGAGATTCAGGCTGAGGAGGAGGAGGAGGAGGAGGAGTGGCAGCAATCTTCCACTCAAGTTTAGCAATTAATCCAAAGCCGAAACTTAGTTATAATTCATTTGAGAGTCTGACTCTTTGTCTCTCACACCCAAACTTGAAAGCAGAGAAACCAATTCTATCTGTTGTTGTTGTTTATCGCCCACCTGGTCCTTATTCAGAGTTTCTAACTGAATTCTCTGACTTTTTTTTTTTATCAGATTTAGTGCTGAGTTCAGATAAAGTGATGATAGTGGGAGACTTTAACATTCATGTTGACGTGGACAACGACAGCCTCAGCTCTACTTTTAGCTCATTATTAGATTTTATAGGCTTTTCTCAGAATGTAAATAAACGCCATCACCGTGGTAACCACACCCTCGATCTGGTTCTGTCATATGGCATGGAAACTGAACATTTTATTGTATTTCCTCAAAACCCTGTTTTGTCGGACCACTTCTTATTAACATTTGAAGTTACATTAATGGACTACACAGCATGTGGGAATAAATCCCACTACAATAGATGTCTGTCAGATGATGCCGTGGCCAAGTTTAAGGAAGCAGTTACATGCTTATCCTCTTCGATGCCGTGTGTTAAAGCAGTGGAAGGCATCTATGTTGATCTTAGTCCCACACAAGTGGATCATCTGGTAGAAAACACTGCAGTATCTCTGCGCACAACTCCAGATAATGTTGCCCCACTGAAGAAGAGAGTAATGAACCAGAGGAAGTTGTCTCTGTGGTACAACTCAGAACTACACTCTGCTAGGCAGGCGACTAGAAAGCTGGAAAGGAAATGGCGTTCCACTAATTTAGAAGAATTTCACCTGGCCTAGAAGGATAGTCTAATATTATATAAGAAAGCTCTTCGTAAGGCCAGAACCTTATATTATTCATCATTAATAGAGGAAAACAAGAACAACCCCAGGTTTCTTTTCAGCACTGTAACCAGGCTGACAAAGAGTCACAGTTCTGTTGAGCCCTCTATTCCTTCAGCTCTCAGCAGTAATGACTAATTCTTTACTAATAACATTCTTACTATTAGGGAGAGAATCGGGCCAACCCTTCCTGCCACCGTCACTGATGTGATGTTAAGCACAGCAGCCCTGGAAGCAACTGTAGGACCAGATGTATACTTGGAAAATTTCTCTCCTGTTGAGCTCTCTGAGTTAACTAGAATTATTTCTTCATCTGGATCCTCTAGCTGTCTGTTAGATCCCATCACAACTAAACTTTTTGAGGAAGTCTTCCCTTTAATTAATACTTCCATATTAGATCAGATCAACCTATCTATTGTCACCGGCTATGTACCGCAGGCTTTTAAAGTGGCTGTAATTAAACCTTTACTTAAAAAGCAGACTCAAGATCCAGCTGTTTTAGGAAACTATAGACCAATTTCCAACCTGACATTTATTTCTAAAATCCTTGAAAAAGTTGTTGCAAATCAACTTTGTTATCGTTTACAAAGGAATGATCTGTTTGAAGATTTTCAGTCAGGTTTTAGAGTTCATCATAGCACGGAAACAGCTCTGGTGAAAGTTACTAATGACCTTTTATTAGCCTCATATAATGGACTCGTCTCTGTACTTGTTCTTCTGGACCTCAGTGCTGCTTTTGATACGATTGATCATACGATCTTATTACAGAGATTAGAAGACGTTACGAGGATTAAAGGAACTGCATTAGATTGGTTCAAATCCTACTTATCAGATAGATTCCAGTTTGTCCATGTCAACAATGAATCTTCCAGACAAACAAGAGCGAGTTATGGAGTTCCACAAGGCTCAGTGTTAGGCCCAATACTTTTTACTTTGTACATGCTTCCATTAGGAGATGTCATCAGGAAGCACTGCATAAACTTCCATTGTTATGCAGATGACACTCAGCTATATCTTTCTATAAAACCAGATGAAACTAATCAGTTAGTAAAACTTGAAGCCTGTCTAAAAGACATAAAGGCCTGAATGACCAAAAACTTCCTGCTTCTAAATTCAGACAAAACGGAAGTTATTGTACTTGGTCCTAAACACCTCAGAAACTCTTTCTGTAATCACTTAGTTACTCCAGATGATGTTGTCTTGGCCTCCAGCAAAACTGTGAGGAACCTTGGAGTCATCTTTGATGAGGATTTGTCCTTTAGACACCATATAAAGCAAATCTCCAGAACTGCCTTCTTTCATCGACGTAATATTAATAAAATCAGGAAAATCCTTCCTCAGCGTGACACAGAAAAACTCATTCATGCGTTTGTTACTTCTAGGCTAGATTATTGTAATTCCTTGTTGTTAGGATGTCCAAATTACTCATTAAAAACCTTGCAGCTGATCCAAAATGCTGCAGCAAGAGTACTGACGGGATTTAGCAAGAGAGATCATATTTCTCCAGTTTTAGCTTCTCTTCACTGGCTTCCTGTGAAATCAAGAATATAATTTAAAATTCTCTTGATGACTTACAAAGCCCTACATGACCAGGCTCCATCATATCCTAGAGATCTTATAGAACCATATAATCCGAGCAGAGCACTTCGCTCTCAGTACGCTGGTCTACTTGTGGTTCCCAGAGTTTCCAGAAGTAGAATGGGAGGCAGAGCCTTCAGTTTTCAGGCTCCTCTCCTGTGGAACCAGCTCCCAGTTTGTGTTTGAGGGACAGAAACCCTCTCTAGCTTTAAGATTAGACTCAAAACATTCCTTTTTGATGAAGCCCATAGTTAGGGCTAGCTCGGGTAGACCTGAACCAACCCTTAGTTATGCTGTTATAGGCCGAGGCTGCTGGGGGACCTCGTTACACGCTGAGCTTCTTTTCTTTCCTCCTACTCTTTAACTGACTCATACCTCACCATCTTTTTCTCTCCCATAGTTTTTGCTTATTGTCTGTTGTCTCCATTCAGTTCCCTCGCTCGCGTAGTTTCTCTTCTTTCTTTTGCAGATGTCCCGTCATGGAGCTGCATGTCTCTGCCCTGCGCTTGTCATCTCCACCAACAGTTCTTCTCTTCTATCTCTATGCTGTCCTTTTCTCTCTCTGCTCTCCTCTCACCCCAACCGGTCGAGGCAGATGGCCGCCCACCTCTGAGCCTGGTTCTGTTGGAGGTTTCTTCCTGTTAAGAGGGAGATTTTCCTTCCCTCTGTTGGAGGTTTTTCTCCCTTAAAGAGGAGGTTTTTTTTTTTTCCCCTCCTAGCTTATGTGGGAATTGTTGAATTGTTGGGTTTCTCTGTATAATATTGTAACATCTTGCTGTAAGGACTTTAATGTGTTAAGTGCCATGAAATAACCTATGTTGTGATTTGGAACTATATAAATTAAGTTGAATTGAATTGAATTGAATTAATGGCAGCCAGGGTAACTCTGGCTAGCACATGGAGGGCTGTGTGGCCCTCCAAAGAAATGCCTCCCCAGATCATTGCTGACCCACCGCCAAACCGGTCATGCTGGAGGATGTTGCAGGCAGCAGAACGTTCTCCACGGCGTCTCCAGACTTGGTCACGTCTGTCACATGTGCTCAGGGTGAACCTGCTCTCATCCGTAAAGAGCACAGGGCACCAATGGCAAAGCTGCCAATCTTGGTGTTCTCTGGCAAATGCCAATTGCCCTGCACGGTGTTGGGCTGTAAGCACAGGCCCCACTTGTGGACGTCGGGCCCTCGTACCACCCTCATGGAGTCTGTTTCTGACAGTTTGAGCAGAAACATGCACATTAGTGGCCTGCTGGAGGTAATTTTGTAGGGGTCTGGCAGTGCTCCTCCTGTTCCTCCTTGCACAAAGGAGCAGATAGCGGTCCTGCTGCTGGGTTTTTGTCCTCCTACGGCCCCCTCCACGTCTCCTGGTGTACTGGCCTGTCTCCTGCTATCTCCTCCGTGTTCTTGACACTGTGCTGACAGACACAGCAAACCTTCTTGCCACAGCGTGCATTGGTGTGCCATCCTGGATGGGCTGCACTACCTGAGCAACTTCTGTGGGTTGTAGACACCGCCTCATGCTATCTCTAGTGAGGGCACTGGCAAAATGCAAAAGTGACCAAAAATCAGCCAGAAAGGATGAGGACAGAGAAATGGTCTGTGTTCACCACCTGCAGAACCATCCCTTTATAGGGGTTGTCTGATAATTGCCTCATTTCCACCTGTTGTCTGTTTCATTTGCACAACAGCAGGTGAAATTGATTCACAATCAGTGTTGCTTCCTAACAGGACAGGTTGATTTCCCAGAAGTGTGATTGACTTGGAGTTACACTGTGTTGTTTACGTGTTTCCCTAATTTTTTGGAGCAGTGTAGTTTAGATGTAAAAAAAAAAGTATTAAGCGGAGTAGTTTTGGGATTGCAGGATTGCTGTTGAGTAGTGATGGTGAGATGAAGCCTCATGAGGCATCGAACCACTTCAGCCAATTGGTTCGAGAAAGGGTTCATTTCTAGAAGCTTCATGTGCACACGAAACCACCTACTGGCCAAGTGTATAATCACAGGCAGCTGCATCTGAACCACATAATGTGATGCATTGAATTTTTGTGTCTGTTATGGCTGTTGGGAATTACTATGAATTACAAAAATGTATGACCAAATAATTTCTGTACATAAATTATCACATATGTGCATAATAAAATATTTTTGAATGTATTCTGTGTGTGTAAATTTTCCCAAAATGGTAGTATCATATGATATGGCAGGTTGTGTAATAATGTTTTTCTGTCACTTTAGGAAAATGGCATGGGCTTAAGCAGGCAGAGGACAGTGAAAGTGCTTGTGGAACTAGGAAGAGGGGACTGAATATGCTTGTGTAACTTGGACAATGATGTACAGAACAGGGGACATTTTATTCATTTTTATTCAGAAATAACAGTTTCTCAACAGTTTTTGGTTTTGTGGATGTCCACATGTCAGAAGTAAGGCTAACAGCAGCCACCTTTTCCACTTTAGCCTTAGCCTTCTCCTTAGCTGACTCATACTTGGCCTCCACCATGGCCTTCAGAGCCTAAAGGAAAAAATATATAGTGCTGAACTGTGAGACACAATAAAGTACTCATTTGTTTCATGCATGCACCCATACATACCTGCCTTGTAGGGAGAACATAATTAGGATCCACTTTGGACACAAATGCCCTGAATCCAACATCATCCACAATACTGAAGGGCTGTGTGTCCTTCACTATCATGGAGACGAGGGCTTCATCCAGCTCTTGTTTTCTGGTGGCTGGTTAAAAGAGAATAAATACAGTGTCTGTTACCTGTCTTTATTTCCACAATAAACAAAAGTGAACAGGGAAAAATTGTGATGGTGCATTTGTAATATTGTAATGACTTACCTTGGCTGGGTGAAGCTCCAGTTTCCTCCTCATTCTCATTGGGCGGCACGGTGGTGCAGTGGTTAGCACTGTCACCTCACAGCAAAAAAGGTTCCAGGTTCGAACCCGGTTCTGGGCCTTTCTGTGCGGAGTTTGCATGTTCTCCCTGTGCTTGCGTGGGTTCTCTCCGGGTTCTCCGGCTTCCTCCCATCATCCAAAAACATGCACCTTAGGTCAGGTTACCTGGCGCCGCGCTAGTGGCAGCCTGCTGCAGCATCTCCCCCCTGAGAGCCCCCCTGCTGTAGTGAAGAAATTTCCCCTCGGGGATTAATAAAGTGTATAAAATCAAATAAATCAAAAAAAAAAAATGCAAGGCACGGTAATGCCTCAGCATGGATGAGGTGTTGTTATTGTACCCCAACTCCTTGGAGCACAATAAACACCTCACTTTTGAATAAAATAAGAAACTGTGAAAAATACAGTTCTTAATAAGCAAACCTAATGTGTCTGAAAGAGAGTTAGATTTAGCTTACCTTATAGGAGTTATCAAATCAAAGTGTTCCCACACAGGGGAAATCCTCCTCTTCCTAGCTGGCTCCATCTTATCACCTATCCTTCTCTCCTCACTCTCCTAAATCTCCAAACTATCTCTCTCTCTCTAACTTCTCCAAACTATCTCTCTCTTTCTAAACTCTACAAACTATCTCTCTCTCTCTATACTCTCCAAACTATCCAAACTCTCAACTGACCACAACTCTCTACCAACAACCCACATTTTGAATGGAGCCTGAGGGGTTTATATTGCTGTCAAACCTCCCGGCAAAATCTGAACCACTTCCCGAAGCAGTCACGTGGTACAGCCGGGCAGCGAGGTTTCGGATGTCATCATTTTTGGCTCCTCCCCTAAATGAAGCAAGCCTCGACAAGCGCTTCGAGGAAACGCCCCCTCCATTACTCGACACACGCTTCGAAGCGTCGGCACATCTCGTAACATCACTACTGTTGAGCATTCCCGAGCTGTAATGGGCCTAACTTGATGAAACACCGGTGAAGGGAGGTGCCCACTTGATAACCCCAGTGAAATTTTGCACACACCTTGTTACAAAGGCTTTGTACGATGTAGCGTCTGACTTTGGTGTACGGGCATGCATAGTGGTAGCGTAGCATAATTTTAATTAGTGATGTGTTTGTTCGGGCAAGACAGGTAGTAACATTAAGTCAATTGACCCTTGCCATGTTATTCTGCATTAATATGGCACTTTGTGTGTATTTTTAAACAAAAAACAATACAAGTTTCCACATCATCTGACAACTTAAGAGTGTTGTATTTACAGAGGTGGTGGTATGTTTTCAAAATATTGAGACAAGGTGACACCGTATTCATTAAATATTTGGCAGTATTACTGCTTGGCTTGTGATATTGTGGTGCACAGGCTCTTTCCATATGTTTTTAGAATGCTTGGGTGCTGTGTAGCATGGTGTAGTGCTCGTTCACAGTGTTGGACTCATAATGTTGTCCCATTCTTGCCTGACATAGGATTTCAGCTGCTTAACAGTTCAGGGTCTCCTTTGTTGTATATTCTGCTTTATGATGCGGGGTGACAGAGCCATGTTGTAATAGAATGTGCAGAATTCAGTATGGCATTGTTTTGCTGTAAAAAGCAAAGGCTTTCCTGAAAAAGATGTTGTCTGGGTGGCAGCATATGTCGCAAAACCTGTATACATCATTCAGAATGAATGGTTCCTTCCCAGATGTGCAAGCTACCCATGCCATGACTGATGCACCCTCATACCATCACGGACGCTGGCTTTTGAACTCTGCGCTGATAACAAGCTAGATGGTCCCTCTCCTCTTCTCCAGCCTCCATGATTTAAAAAAAGAATCACAAACTTTGATTCGTCAGACCACAGGACAGTTTTCCACCCCGCCTGAGTCTGTCTTAAATGAGCTCGGGCCTAGAGAAGATGGCGGCATTTCTAGATCATGTTTATATATAGTTTCTTATTTGCATGGTAGAGTTTTAACCAGCATTTGTGGATCCAGCAAATAACTTTGTTCACGGACAGTGGTTCTCACAAATGTTTCTGAGCCCATACAGTGATTTCCACTACAGAATTGTGTCTTTTTTTTTTTTAGTGCAGTGCTGTCTGAGGGCCTGAAGAGCACGGCCATGCAATATTGGTTTTCAGCCTTGTCCCTTGTGTACAGAGATTTCTCTAGATTCTCTGTATTTTTTAATTATATTATGTACCGTAGATAATGAAATCCCCAAATTATTTACAATTTTCAGCCTTACCACAAAATAGTGTTCATTTAGATTTGAGTCTGAATTAATTACATATTCAATCCTGTGATAATCAATGAATATGAATTATTATCTTCAATACCCTTTTTCTTACATTTTAAAGAGCATATGCCATAGACTATTCGGTGTAGAAAGATCATTTTTGGTATTGTCATAAAGCTGAAACTTTCCTCTTTTACAGACATACAGAAAACTTTAAATGTGTTCCTGGGTCCAAGTGACTAAACATGAGCGGGTCACAGGACTGAGGTGAAGTGTAAACTGTCCTGTGGGCTGGCAAATCAAAATGTGAAATTCTTTTTAGAAATTATGGACACTGTGTCATCGGGGCTAAAGAGAAGGACAATCCAGCTTGCTATCAGCGCACAGTTCAAAAGCAACTGTGATGGTATGAGTGCATTAATGCTCATGGCATGGTTAGTTTGCACATATGCAAAGGAACTGTTATTTCTGATTGATATATATACAGGTTTTTCGAGCAATATATGCCATCCAGACAACATCTTTTCAGGGAAGGCTTTGACTCCCCTCAGTTCCCAAATATGTGTGTGGGTGTGTGTTTGAACATTTCCTTTCTCTCCATCATTCCAGGAACATTAAACCAAAACAACTGGGCAAAGAAGTTTCCATCCTGCAGCAACGCCAAGCAGTCTCCCATCAACATCGAGGAGAACCTGGCCCAGGTGAAGTTACAGTACCAAAAGCTGAGGTTTGATGGCTGGGAAAGTTTGACAACGGACAGGACCACTATCAAGAATGATGGCAAGACCGGTAAGAACAATCAACTGTTGGTCTAAAAACGTGACTATGGTTGTTGTTTTCCAAAACATAATGTCCCATCCTGAAACACATCAAAAGCTACTGTATTGATTCAAATGGATTTTTATTAACATATTTATGCTATTAGAGCATGAATCTTTCTGGCTTTATTGTCAAAATATCTCAACAACATAACATAGTATCCCGCAAGGATGATTTGTAATGATTTTCTTATTTCCTGCCTTTTTTTCTTGTGCCACCCAGTGGTCATGTACATTTTTCACTTATCCTGTGAAATATGAAAAAAATTATTGGATGAATTTTGGTACAGACATTTATCGTCCTCAGAGGATAAATCCTACCCATTTTAGTGATCCGCTGATGACAACTATAGCACTGCCATGAGGTTCACCTTCATGGTTTTGAGTGAAATGCACTGACAACTATTGGCTGGATTGCCACAAAATTTGGTTCAGACATTCATGATGACCTCATATTTTGTTGTTAATGTTGCACTGTCACCCGATGAAATCATTAATTTGTCAATGCTTTGGTTTTTGACAGAAAACTAAGACTGTAAACATGGTAAACATTTTGTTAGCATTACCATGTCAGCTTTACCACCATGAACATTTTGGCATGTTTGAATGAAGCTCACTGCACCACTGGTATAGTACTGCCAGAAAGTGCTTCTGGCATGGCTGTAAGTGGGTTTATGGTTTGACTAAACATTCAAAAAATAGCTGCTGTAGCTCTTTTTTTGATATAATATAATTTTCTCACATCTGTATTATTGCGTTACAGTGTTATTTTTTTAGTTTTTAGTTTTTCAACCGTAGAGAAGCAATATTTTTATGTACATGAGGGAGGATCTCCTTGCATTGCAATGAACCAAAGTTGGAGTTAAACATCACATCATGATGGAGCTGAGGAGAACATACCTTGGGTGCGGGGATAGGCCTAAGCTAAAGTCAAAGAGATGGAGAAATATGCCTTCACTGCCATTGATCATCGTGGGTAATGTCAACTCTTTGAATAACAAGTGTGACAAGCTAGAGGCACTTGTGTAGAGTAATTGGGCATACCTGGAGTGCAGCTGTGTGTTTCATGGAGACCTGGCTGAACAACAACATCCCTGACTCCTGTGTGGATTTGGCCTGCTTCAGTATGATGCAAGCGGACAGAGATGTCAGAGCGAGTGGAAAAAACAAAGGTGGAGGACTGATTTTGTTTGTGAACAATAAATGGTGTGACCCTGTTCATAATAATTGGAAGGAGAAGATCTGTTGCTAGGACATTGGACTTTTGGCTGTCGGTCTTAGACGTAATATGTACCGAGGGTAATATCAAGAGATTTTAACCATGTCACCCTCACCTCCCATCTGACCGGCTTTGCACAGTATGTGGACTGTCCCTCAAGGGAAAACAGCACTCTTGATCTGTTGTATGCAATGCTTCAGCTCTACAACCACTTGGCAGATCAGATCACAATCTGGGGCCGTATTCACAAATATTTTTAGAATCCTCTCAGAGAGCTTCTAACTTAGCCAAAGAACTTCTAGCAAGGGGTCTTGCTCATGGGTGCTTTGGGAAACTTCTAAGAGCAACTCTGAGCAACAAAGGAACAGAAACCCTTATCTTAGAGGAGGTGTGATTGACCCCATTGCCAGGTGTGACACATCCTTTGGAAATATGTGACTGGCTGATCTAAAAAAAATAAAAAGCACTTTTCTTGAGACGCCACAGTGACATCCAGTAGAAATCAAATTAACTGTGTCTCAATATGAGGCTATAAGTGATGTTTCTGTTTGTGTGATCACTGATTTTACTGTTGCCAAATATCTTAGTGCAGCGATTACTTTCATTTTTGGCGTTAATGCTTTGAGTGGGAGATATGAGTGTCTTTAATGGTATCGACCACAAACATCATCCCCGCATGATATAAGTTGTACCATTTCATTAACTCGTGGTCATTCAGCGTCTGAAGAATATTTCTCCCTTCCTTGTTGTACTTTGGCAGTATTCTCCTCTGCTGAAGAAATTCTCAAGCTTCTTTAAAGTCATCTCCCTGCCTCAAACAGTTTTAAGGGTGAATAATAATTTTCCTCTTAACTTTCTAAGGAAATTCTAAGTAAATCATCACAATTCTAAGAATTTGCTTAGAATTTCGTCTCTAGGAGTAACTTTCAGTTCTAGGATTCTTTGTGAATACGGCCCCTGGTCTTTCTTCAGCCATCTTAGAAACCCTGTGTGCTGAGGCAGCGTGCTATCACCTGCACAATTAGGAAGCGGACACCAGAGGCACAGCAACTGTTTGATCAACTGTTTTGAATGTACAGACTAGAATGTGCTACTGGAGTCACAGGGAAATGGCAGGGACTCGGATTTTGATAGGATGGTTGAATGCACTCTGGACTACATTAACTTTTGTTGGGTTATTGCTGGAGCAGCAAGGACTGCTCACTGCTTTCTAAATAACAAAGTCTGGATTACCAGTTACATTGACATATTCCAGACCACATAAATTAAGCTTTCAAGAATGGAGACAAGGAAGAGCTCAAACCTGTGCAACATGAGCTGAAGAGGAGATTGAAGCTGGCAGAGCAGAATATGACTGCCCCAAATGTTCCCTCTCCCACCACTTCAGCTGCAGCTTCCCGTTCACCATCTACCTTAAACTGGTACTGCCCTAAGACTGCTGGTGTAACCTCTCTCACACCGGGGACCCTCACCCTGTTTTTCACGACAGATGAGGTGGAGGGCAGAGCTCAAGAGGCTGCATTCAGGAAAAGCAGCTGGCCCAGATGTTGTGTGTACAAGACTGCTTAAGGTTTCTGCAGTCCAAATGGCTGAGCCGCTCCTAAGGATCTTCAACATGAGTCTGCAAGGATCCCAGTTCTGTGTAGAAACAGATCCTGTCTGGTACCAGTACCCAAAGTAGGGACATCTGGCTAAAATACACAGTTACAGACCAGTGGATCTAGCATCACACATCGTTGAGACCCTAGAGCGGCTGCCTCTCTGTCTTCAAGTATTGCATGTAGAACATGCACTTGACTCACTACAATTTGCATACCGGGAACATCTAGGAGTGGATGATGCTGTACGTTACATGCTCCACCTGGTATTTTCTCACCTGAATCAGCCAGTTGGATATGTGAGGATCATGTTCTCAGATTTTTTTTAAGTGCATTTAACACCATTCAACCCCCCATACTTAAAGACAAGCTTAAAAAGATGTGTGGATTTCTTCTTCACCTCCTGGATCATAGACCACCTGAGAGGATACCCATAGTTTGTCAGGCTGAAGACCTGCCGCATTAGTGAGCAGCACTTGGAGTCTGCGGGGAACTGTTCTATCACCATTTCTGTTGAAAATGTACACAGGCAAACTTTAATTACAACGCTGAGTTGTTGATGACACTGCTTTTGTGGTGTGTATTCAGACAATTACCACCTTGGTGGTGGTAACCTGAATTACAAACTGGACTGGTCCCTGAACACAGAGGCTATCCATAGAAAGGGGCAGAGCTGGCTATTTTTCCAAGGGAAGCCTTTGATGTCTCCAGTGAAAAACTGTTCATGTTCTACCAGTCAGTGGTGGCAAATGTCATTTTTTATGTTGGAGTATGCCAGGGTGGCAGCATGGCTGACAAGAACATTAGGTGGCTGGACAGGACAAGAGTTCTGGAATCAGTGGGGGCAGCGTTGGAGAGGTGGATACCAAGCAAGGCACTGGCTATAATGGACAATACCAGTCACCCTCGATGCAACATCCTGGCAGATAAGGTTGAGAAGATCCCACAGCAAGTTGGCTTTACAACATATTTTCATAGGCATTCCTCATTTTACTCATTAATTTATTTATTGATGTGTTGATTTGTTTTGGTAATCCTTGTGTTTTTGGCCCACAATTATCACTAACTGACTTTTATTGGTTGTTTATTTTATTTTTCTCTCTTTTGGATCAATATATCTTTGTTTGCGAGCTGCTGGACGTGAATTTCCAAGTTCGGATGAATAAAGTACCTTTCTGTTCTATTTCTATTCCACCAGCTGGATGTTTGGATGGTGTCAGAAATCTGACAATAAGATTTGATTACTGACATGGTTGGGCAATTTGCCTAAATAACTATTTCCCAGAGACCTTAACCTGGCCCTTTGTCTTAAAGACCAATCTGAATGTGGTTTTATTTCTTGTTTTTGTGAATTAGATTTTCTTGCATATTAACATCACATTTATGGCTTGAATATTAAATTGCACTTTAGAATCATATTACATTACATTACATTTCATTTAGCTGATGCTTTTATCCAAAGCGACTTAGAATAAGTGCATTTCAACCATGAGGGTACAAAACCCAGAACAACAAGAATCAAGAAAATACAATTTCTTCAAGAAAGCCAAACTACAAAGTGCAATCAGTAAGTGCCATTTTAAGCGCTACTAAAGTTCTACTATTCAAGATAAAGTCGGAAGAGGTGTGTTTTTAGTTTGCGGCGGAAGATGTACAGAGTTTCCGCTGTCCTGATGTCGTTGGGGAGCTCATTCCACCATTTCATCATAAAATAGTAACTTTTTCATGATGTATCCCTGCTAATTACAAATAAATCTAAAGTAAAATGAAACAAGGGTCCTTTCTGCTTGTTGCCATTATGCTTAGAATTTTTTTTTTTTTTTTTTTTTTTTTTTTTTTTAATAATATTGTAGGCTTCAAAATGTTTAGCAAGAAACATCTGTCTAGGTTCCATCAATCAAACTATAGCCATCATTTTCCTTCTCTCATTCCTTGACCTTCTGTTTTTCAAATGACAGTTTCTCCCAGACAGATACTGAACATCATGGTCTTTTGACACACAAAATGTCCTGTTGTAAAGGATACGGTTACTTGTAGGAAACAAAATAAGCTACATTGTACATTCAGGGTAATTGTTCAGTGAAATTGTAGACGAGGGATCCTACCTCGCCTTTCCAAAAGCTCAAAATGGATGAGTCCAGGGCTTCTTAGCAAGGGGATTCTCATTGAAATATGAATTGTCCCCTTGTTGTTGTTGAGCCACCAGTTTCATTTAATGGAGATATTTGGTGGACAATGTGAGCATGGTTAAGGTTGATTGTATTTAAATCTGTTTGTTCAGCACACACTTTGATCCTAATCAAAGTTCAGGACAGACTGTCCTCCATATACACTTTTTATGAATCTCTTGGACAGTCAGGAGTACATTGGCACAATGTCAATTTCAGAAAAAGAGGTGAATGATGGAGTGTATGCCTCTGACAAAGTGCAAATAAACCTTTCAACAAGACTGAATTACCAACAAGTTGAGTCAATATTTCCCTTTCCCTGAGGGGAAATGAGATTTTAGACAGGTTTAAAATATAACACAAAAGCTTAAGAGACCCACACAGACCACAGAGAGTGCACAAAGGTGGCCAACCACATGCAGATCAAAGTGTTATAATAAATACAAAGGTATCAAAAGCAAATAGTCGTTGATTTGTCAATATTCAGCAGTTAAATGACTTTTCAAAGACTGAATTCTGTTCTTGCACTCACATGAAAATGGGTATAATCCCTACAAAACATTAGTCACATGCCTTTTGTATTTTTAAAGTGGCGTGCCAAAATATACAAAAGATGAAAGGACTAGGGGGGGCCTTTTGTCAAGTCAAACAAAGACCAAACTAAAGATGATGGCCTCCTTGATTCAGTCATTATCTGATGGTCTAACAAAGGTGCTGCTGGAGTATTATATAGTGCTCATTATATTCTTTTTTGCGTGTATATTGCATCATTTTCTGTGAGAATTCAGGCTGTGTTGTAGTTGACTTTTAAAAGCTTTAAAAGCAGTAGGTGGATTTGATTTGGTAAAGTTGTTTTCTGATGATGATTTACTTCAACAAACTTGGATATTAAAATCAAGTCAAGTTTTTTTTTTTTTTTTTTTTTTTTTTAACACATTTTGTCATGGAATGGTAACATATCACACATTACTATATATGCTCATGTCTTTTGTATATTCTTTTAATAGTGGAGGTCAAAGTGGATGGGGAGTTCTATGTCAGTGGAGGGGGTCTGAGGTCAAAGTTCAAGGTGGGGCGCATCACCTTTCACTGGGGGCGCTGCAACGCCTCTTCAGAGGGCTCGGAACACAGTCTGGATGGAGTCAAATACCCTTTAGAGGTAAGACATTTTATGTGACTGTTTAGCCAAGTCATGTCCTACATGTTAAATGTTATATACGCATCAAGTCTATGTTTTATGAAGAGGTGTAAATAAAAAAAACATCCTGCTGTGTAAACTTTTCTGATACTCTTTGTTTGATAGTTAATTATACAATAATTACTTCCCAGGAAAACAAAACTTCAATAATTGTATCTCTCCTTAATACTTCTCTGCACAGAGTGACTATAGGGTTGACCGATTTAAATTCAAGACTTTTCAAGACCTTTATAATATCACATAGAATTCAGTTTGATGCTTGTTTCATGGTTGTAGTCATCAAGTATGATGGCAAAACAATAGAGACCACCTTCTGTTCAACAGCTGCATGCTTCCACTGGCTCAGATTATGGAAAACAACCAAGTGTGTTATCATAATTATGCAGACGACACATACATTTACATAACTAGGGTTAGGGTTAGCCAGGGGACTATAATCCCATACAAGGGCTGTGTAAATGTATTGAACAAATCAACAACTGGATGTGCCAGACTTTTCTTCAATTAAACAAAGATAAAACAGAAGTAATTGTTTTTGGTGCCTTAGAAGAAAGATTAAAAGTCAGCGCTCGGCTTCAATCACTGATGTTAAAAACCACAAACCAAGCCAGAAATCTTGTCATGGATGCAGACCTCAATTTGAACAGCCACATCAAGACAATTACAAAATCAGCCTACTATCACCTGAAGAATATATCAAGGATTAGAGTATTTATGTCTCAACAGGATTTGGAAAAACGTGTCCATGCATTTATCGTCAGTAGACTCGACTACTGTAACAGTGTGTTTACAGGTCTCTGTAAAAAGTCAGTCAGACAGCTGTAGCTGATTCAGAATGCTGCTGCTCGAGTCCTCACTAAGAACAAGAAACTGGATCACGTCACTCCAGTTCTGAGGTCTTTACACTGGCTTCCTGTCCAACAAAGAATCGACTTTAAATTGAATGGAAAGAAATTAAAGAACACTTTTCATCTCGGCTCTGTGTAAAGTCCCAAAAATACTAAAGAATGTACTGAAGTGTAATGCTGTAATCGGTGAACAATGGTGAAAATCCTCAGAAGATAATTAAATACAAAATAGAGTGGATCTGAAGCCCCACAATACAGGTGTGGTTAATTTAGGTATATAAGTGGGGTCCCCAGCGATTTTTGTCAGTGTTTTCCATGGAAACCAACTTCCATATTTCTTTATTGTCTTTTAATATACAGTAAATTTTACATTGCATTGGATTCTGACACTTTGTCTTAATGTGCAAAAAAAACCTCTACCAATTGCTAAAGAATATATATTTTAGAAGAACCTGAAAACGTCTGGCCCTGCTGCAGTTTTTTGGTCACGGAAATCTACTGTTACCACCACTTTTATTTTATGTGTAATGTCACTTGATGGCCTGTAAAACGGTTTATACCTACTAATACTACCTATGGCAGACGAGCAAAAATATTAGATTTTTTAAGTAAATTTTTTTTTTTGAGGGAACTAATTTTAATGCTTTTTCAGACTTTTCAGGACCGCAATACCTAAACCAGAAATGTATACAAATCAAACGGATTAAAGGAATTGAGCTATAGTTGCTCCCTAAAATAGCAGTTGATTAGAAAATAAGCACACATAGGTCCATATTCTAAAAATGCAAGGCAAAGCTTTTATTAACTGGCAGATAAGGAACATCAAAACTTTTATGGCATATTTATTCACAAAAACACTCAGTATATAAACCTTCATGCCTTGAATTAAATTACTTTAGAAAGGCCAATATGACAATCTGACTACACTTCTTGATCATATTTAAAAACTACTAGTAAGGAAAGTCAATCTAAATTAAATGGTTTGACCAGATTGTACATGACTGCTTGTCTTAACATATTTCTGTCTACTCCCATAGATGCAGATATACTGTTATGAGGCGCATCGGTTCAACTCTTTAGAAGAAACCATCCAGGCCAGAGGCCGAATCACAGCACTTGCTGTACTGTTTGAGGTATGTTTGTGTGTGTGTGTGTGTGCAATACAAGCAGGAAGATCATGTACCCTAAGATCAGTTTACAGGCTTGTAAGTTGCTTGCCTCCCAAAACAGTAAATTGGGCATTAAAAAGCAAATAAACTATTCCATGTATGAGCATTAAACATCTAGAGATAGGAATTATAATAGTACTAAATTGGAGACATTTACCTTTAATTGACAAGGCTCATATTCCAGCTTCAATTAACTACTAATTGGAAGATTTAGACTTAACCGGGATAAAAAACTTAAAGTAAACCTGGGCGAAATACGTTTAGCTGATAAACCAACACAAAACAGTTTAGTTTATGAACTGAACCAACTAACCTGAACCAAAATGTTAAACATTAGTAAACTTGATCCACTGTGTCATTGAACTGAAGCTAAAATATACAAAGTGTTAGTTCAATTAAGTGTTAGCTAAGTCAGTGCGACCCTTGGTATTTCAATTCTAACCATTAAGTAACCATTAACCTGAACCAGAATGTTTTAAACCTAAACTATCTGTTAAGATTAACCAAAAATTAGAGCTGAACAAAACCAAAAGGGAATGTGAGATTGTTGCTGCTGATCTGAATCATTAACTAACCCCCTTTTTTTTGTGTTAGCTAAAATACACCAGATTAATGTAGCTGGTAAATGTCTTTTGCTGATTTATTAATTAAGAATATGATTTATTGATTTAACTAAAGTTGTTTAGTTGACCTGATCGCTAACCTCAACTAATCTGTTTTTGCTATCAGACTGAACAATACCGTAATATATTTTGAATAGCAGAGTTGGTACTCCTTTAACAAAATAATTTAAGGTAGAAAAATCATTCGAGTAAAACAATTTGACAGGTTAAAAACAAATAACTTTTATAGTAATTTATTTTTGTGGATGAAAAAATTCACACAGATGCAATGAATCTAGTCTGCCTTGTAGAAATACCACCCATACTTTGTAGCTACAAGTAAAACCCCAGGGAATGCACTGTGTTTGAACAGTTGAATTCATATTGTTGGCTCAGGATTAGTGCCATATGCTGTTGTCTGTGTTTTCATGTTCAGTGTCAGGGTTCATACCAGGCATCATGCATACTTTCGGTCTTTTCTTGTACTCTGCTTTGTGCAGTTTTGTTGCCTCCAGGCTGCATTGCCATGTTCAAACCGTCAGAGGCCAGGTTGAAATGAAACTCAGCAAAATGTCTTGTGAAGCTGCAGGCTCGGTGTGTGTGTGTGTGTGTGTGTGTGTGTGTGTGTGTGTGTGTGTGTGTGTGTGTGTGTGCGTGCGTGCGTGCGTGCGTGCGTGCGTGTGTGTGTGTGTGTGAGAGAGAGAGTGTGTTTGTGTTTTTAAGCTGTAGGTTCTGTGGGAAAACGACAAGCTAACCACAAATATACCAGTTTTGTTAATGACTCTGCCAGGTTCTTTGGCAGTTAATGGGACATTGTTTGATCTGTTTTTATTTTTCTAAAAGTCATGTTGAGGGGAGTCTGGAGGCATAGTTGCTGAAGGCAAATACAGTACATAACCTGAAAGTCCTTAGTTTAAGGATTGTCACGATGGCAAATTTTTGTTGTCAATACCAATTCCGTCTAAAATCCATGATTCTCTATAGCAATTTCAATACAATGGAAACAAAAAAAAAGAGGAAGAATACCTATTAAAATGAGTATAATTCAACTTAGATTTGTTTATTTCAAAGGGAGGTTGGGGGTGGCCATGCAGCTGTATAATCTGCAGAGTTTCTAATCCCTTCCTCACCTCCGTTGGCCGATTTCGATATTTTGACCTGATTTTCAGAAGTTTATTGTAAAACATTACAGCCATATTTAGTTATATCCGCTTATTTTTTTTTCTTTAACTCAAAGAGCTCTGACAAATTTGGAATTTTGAAATTGACCATACGAGTTTTTGAAAGTTAGTTATTGTGTTGACTCTGGTATCTTTGTCAGATCTGTACTTGTTGACTGAACTTGATTTTTTTGAGTTATCAGTTGAAAGAAAAAGTAAAGCAAAAAAGACGGGGTGTGGGAGCGAGGGGAAAAAAAACAGTAGCTGCGACTTTTGGGAAACCGTCTTTAAACCATGTCAAGTTTGAAGCATCCACAGTTATACAGTGCAGATAAATCACACATTGGAATTCAAACTAAAACAGACACTTTGTGGTAAAAAAGAAAGGACAACATCCACTGGTGGAGGGAGAGGAATTAATGTGCCTGACAACGGCCGAGGCGGAGAGTTACTGCGACGAAGAAACATGCGAGACGAGTGTGAGGAATTTTTTCCCGCTGAACAAACTCTACATCGCCAGGAGGTGAGTTCAAATCATAGCTTTAATTATTTTTCCATTTAAGGTGTAACGCAATAATGTAAAATCTGTAGGTTGTGCTTTAGGCTAAATTTCGTGGCTTTGATATTAAGCTCACACTTTTACCCCCCTGCCAATGACCTCGTGCTAAGACTTATTGTAGACAAATTTCATCTGTCATGCTTTTGAAAAAGTATAAATTATAAAGATGAAACCAATTTGTTATTTTAAAAGTGGCTGCAATATTAGTTGATTTTTTTTCATGCACCACTTGAGTTTTTCGCTCGCCACCCTTAACCAAACATGAGTTAGTTAGTTAGTTAGCCATAGCTAGTCAGCTAGCATCCACATTATGCAGCTACAGCATTAACTTACTCTGCCTTGGGGATTCACATTTGAACGGCTGAGTTGCTCCCCATTGCTTTGCTCACTCTTTGTATTTTATGTAGATCAGTTAGTATGAAAAGGCATTTCTTAATGTTTTTTGAAATAAGGGATTTTATGCCAAAAAATACTTATAATAATGTGGTGCATGGTGCAGACAGAAAGCTCTGCACATCACTCATGTATGTAACATAAATTCATATGACAATGTTCTAACTGTAAACAACTAACTGTAAACTCCTTAAAACACAAGTGCTTGAGTAAACAATGAAACATTTGAAGTGTGTGCATCAATAAACACTAACATTTCAAAACACAAAACAGTCTGCAGCATTCAGCTATTTTTGCTCCTACTTTCTATGAACAAACAAAGTTCTTTCAGGCATACCGGAGGCACCCTGATTCTGGTGGAAAAACGTCTCTCCCCACACTGAAGTCTGCTGACTGCCGTTGCGCTGGATGCACTGCATCAGGAGCAGTGTTTCATAATGTTGTCTCAGGTAAGTTGGTATTTCAGATGCCCCTGGGGTCAGCAAGAGGTGGTATCTGTTTCTTCGCAGGGTGTGCCCCTGGGAGTCTCATAATGTAGGATATTGGTGTGTTAGCTGTAGACACGACTGTGCTGCTCTCGAACATTTCTTTGATCCACACCTGATCTCCAGACTGCAGGTACGGCATTTCATGTGTTCTTTGTCTGCGATCGTAGTTTTGTCGCTGTTTTTTGTCGGTATTCTTGTTCTGTTGTTTTCAAGATCTCAATGTTTGCACATCCTGGGTTGAGCTGGGATTGAATGACAGGAACAGTTGTTCTGAGGAGCTCCGTGAGACTGTATCCATTTGCCGGAGGAGCAGCAGCGCATGAGGCCATGAGGGCGAGGTAAGGATCCTGGGATTTCTTGAGAAGACTCTTAATTGTCCTTCGAGCCTGTTTTGCCTCTCCATTGCTCTGTGGGAAGTCGGGACTGGATGTCACATCTAAAGGTCCAATCCTGTGCAAACTTTCTGAAGGGCTTGGATACAAAATGTGGTCCGTTGTCCGAGCGTACTTCTGGTATCCTGTGATATGCAATAGTCGACTTAAAATGCTCGATCCCTGCTTCTGATGTCGTGGATGTTAGTGTTGTCACTTCACAAAGTATCCTGAGTTTGTTTTCTGTCTGGAACAGATCTGGTCGTACAGTGGACCGCGGATTTGATGGAACTCGGTTGGTAGCGCAGTTTCTCTGAGATATGTTCTCTCTCAGGCACACCTGTCACAGTTCTCCAGCATTTTTAACATCTCTTTGCAGAGGCCCAGCCACAGCATCGACTGCTTAGCTCTCTTCCTGCAAACCTCTCACAGGCCCGTGTTGAGGCAAGTGCCTCCTTCTCGATCTGGGTGTATCGCTGTTCAATTGCTTCTGAGAGTTCTCAAAGCATATGCCACAAGTTACTATCCTGCGTATGCGTGCTGCTGAAGAAGGATGGCGCCCATTTTGAATGAGGATGAATCAGCAGAGACGAGTGGTTGAGTGTTTGGGTCTTCCAGTGCTTCTCAGGTTCTGCGCTAACGGCACTCCCTGATGCCTCAATGAACTCACACTTGCAATTGAGCGTGACTCCCGCCTCCTGCAGATGTGACAGTGCCATCTGCGGTTTCTCCTCCTATTCACTCTGTGTGGCTCCCCAGATGAGCATCACCACCACAGGTGCACACCACTCTGTGGCTCCTCCACCTTGCTGTTCTTGTTCCATTTCTATTTAGCTCCTCTTTAACCTTTGGAGGAGAGGGAGGGAGATGCGCCTGGGCTTCGAGAGGGGAAAAAGGCTGCACCCTAGGGATCAGTACAATGTTTTACTCACCCTCCATTTTTCCTAGTCCACTTTTTTACAGTCCCTTTGAAATCCAGGCTGATGTTTTCCACTTCAGCGACCAGCTGCATGGCAGCCATTCTGCCCACCAGTGACATGCTCAGCCCTTTCACAATATAAATGTCCTCCTTGGTACTCTTATTGTTCTTACTGAGAGTGGCTGTGAACAACCTCTTGGCCCCATGCAGATCTTTTGTAGGCTTCACCAGCCTACTGAAATTGGCCCTGGATGTACAATGTTTCTGGGACTGCGGTGACATTTGCTCCAGTTTCGATTTTAAACATGTCTATGTGTTTGTCCACCTTTACATTTGTCATCCATGGACTGGGCTTTGCATCAACTAACAGTGAGCCAAGGAATGTGACATTGTCATCAAAGTCATACTGCACAGTCACACTGCTTCCCTTGCTGGACGAGCTGTGCCCTTTTGAATCTCAACATCTTTTGGATTATGTCTGCCTGTCCTGTGGTGCTTTGTTGACTGTCTGTCTGTATTGTGTCCTGGTTTGTTTTGGCTGTGCGCCACCCGTTGCCACACGTGCACGCTGTCGAGCTGCATGTTGGAGATGTTTGCTTTAAAGTTAGTCGTTCACATCTCTTGTTGCTTCTTAACCTGCCCATTTTGTTTAGCTCTGTTAGCGGCTTTCTCTAGCGTCTGTTCGGGGTCCCTTTGTAATTGTTCTGATCGGTGTTTATCTCTCAAACCTACAACAGATCTGTCTCTCACCATTACATCATGCAGAGCTCTGTGTCCACAGTGCTCCACGAGGCAATGTAGTGCTGTATGGAAGCTATCAGCCTACTCTGCCATCTCTTGCTGCTGCTGATTAATCTTTGCTCTCTCAAAGATGACATTTCTGCAGGCCACGAAGTGAGTATCCAACTTTCTTTTAAAGGTGTCATACTCACTCTCTTCCTTGGGCCTTAGATGCAGGGAAACTGCTTCCTCTCTCATGGTGTAAATAAGCAAATTTGCTTTTCGTCTGCTTGGGTTTCCAAACCAGATGTGATACAAAATCTTTCAAATGGTTTTATCAAGTTAGTACAGTCGTCTGCCTTGACCGTGAACTTCGCTGGTGGGGAGACTTAGAGAACTGATTCATGTTGCCACTTTGTGGGCCTGCTTGCTTTATCCTGAACTTTAGCCTGAAATGTTTCGCTGTAAGCTGACACATCGTTGAATTAGCAAAAACAAATGTGAATTGTGTTTGAAAATAGTTGAGCCCAATTAGCCAAGAATCAAAAATAGTTGAATTATTTGCACTTCGAGGCTGAGACAACCTCAGCAGTATGTAAGAGGATTTACAAGAAAGGACCAATGATCCCACAGGTTTTTTTTTAGCCAGTTAATGTAAGCAATTGAGTAGTAAAACAGTATAGTTATCTATTTTTGACACAAAAAACAAGGAGTTACGATTGTTATTACATGAAAATAAACAGAAATTTGATTCATTCATTTTTCTAGAAATCAATGCAGTATTAATAAGCATTTCAATTTATATTTTCACATGCATTCTTGTGTTTAATTTTTCAAAATGTATTTATTATTCAATTCATTCTTTGTAAAGGTCATTGTTTATGTTATACTAATTACCATATTAGTGTTCTTAACCACTTGATTGTTTAAATAATTTGTGTCCAATTTATAAGACATTATTCTATTTGTTGTAGGCCTAATTCTAGTATTGTTAAATAAAATGTTAATAAGGGAATTATAAGTGAATTGTAAGGAAAAGTAAGAGTATTCGAGGTATTGGGGCTACCAGTAAGGAAATATTAATTTCTCCCTGTTTGTTTTTATGTATTTGATCACATTTGAAAGATCAATAAATTAAGTATTTAGAAAATACATATACTTTAGCTTCCATTTAGTTGTTTAACTCAACATGCAATTAATTTTTGTTTTACCTAATTACAGATGTCAACAAGCATCTCCAGTGCATGAGGTGGAAATGTAAATTGTGTGCGCTCTCCTCCAATAGCAAGGAAGAATAATACAGCATTCTAAAGAGGACATTGTTGTTGTGTTCAGGTCTTGTCTGTACCCAAGCTGAACTTAAAAACCCTTTGAAAGACCATGTAAAAGAATGTTGTAAAATTGTGACCAAGTTGTTCTATGATTTGTGTACATTCTCAGAGCAAATAACATTTAAAAATATTTTGCTCATCTATAGACTCATTTGAGTAACAAGGAAACAGTTGAATGTCCATTTGCAGGTTACTCTTTTAACCCTATTGTATTGTCAACATTTACTGCTCATAGAAGTCGGTATCATAAGTTTTCCACCCTAATATTTTAAGACAAGCTTTTGTACAAAAAGCTCTTGTATCAGGGACAGAATTATTTTCTATTACTGCATTTGCAAGTGTGTGGTCATAGAAGTCGGTATCATAAGTTTTCCACCCTAATATTTTAAGACAAGAGCTTTTTGTACAAAAGACAAAAGCTTTTTGTACAAAAGATACTGAGGTATCACCTTCATACGATTGTGCACCCGAGGCTGAACCTGCTCTTGATAATGGAGAGGCCATTTAAAAATCAGTTGCTTTCTTTGTTTCTCAGTGAGAAAAGCATTTTACATGTTTGAAATTCAGCAGTACAGTAAGCAATTGATGAGTTATTTGACATTGGAGAATTTTCTCATCAAAATATTAAGAAAATTATAGAAAAAGCTCTGAAGGTAAAATAACTGTGGCCTCTGTTGTAGAATTATTGTCTGATGAAATACAATCTTTGAACCCACTTAAATTTCTTTCAAGGGAGGGACCTTTGGGCACACAGCGTAAAAGGCAATCATTTTATCCAAAGAACTTTACAGTTATTGAACCAGTTGAGTATTTGCAAATGCACCAGAACATTTTTTGTTTTCATTTGTTTATATTCCCATTTTAGATTTGTTAAGCAAGTTGTTCTGAAGGAAGTGAGAGTCTTCAAAGACACAATGAACAGGAAGGTTGGTACAATTCATTTCAAGATGGCGATTACTTTAAAAAAAAAAAAAAAAATTCTAACTGAAGACTTAAGCATAGCTCTTGGCTTATACATTGAGGATGTTGTAGTTTGTAATTTGTTAGGGAGTTCAAGAAAGAAACAAATTGTGTAGTATATATTGGATCATAGTCAACTCACCCATTAGACTTCCATCAACATTATCATCAATTTATTTAGGTGTATTTTGCAAAACTCCACATCAAACATTATGCTTACAGTAAGGTTTTTGAGCCTCCGATTAGAGATTTTCAGCATTTTGTGAGTATAGGTATATTTGTACAAAACCTTGGGTCTTATGTCAAAGGTACTATTTTTTTTATGTGTCAGCGGACAACTTGGTTGCACACTCACTTGCTGGATACCAATGCTGTGTTCCAAATGGCACACTTGTGTACTATTTTGAGTGCATGGGTGCGTTCTCACTGTCAGGTCCAGAAACATGCAGCGCACTACAAGTACCAGGATGATGCACTCAAAACAGTCCAAGAAATAAGTGTGAAACCCTGCACACTGTCCACCCAAAACAGTCGCCATCTTGGCCATCTTTGAGAACACCAGCATTTTTTGATGAAGCTGTTAATGTGCTGGAGACAACTAATGCATCATGTGTTGATGGTTTGAAGAAAGACTGTCCTTTGAGCAGACTTAACTACTTTCATCCTGCAAAAGAGTTTCCACCAGATTTTCTACACAATGTATTGGAAGGAATTGTACCTGTAGAAGTATGCACATGTCTTTCAGATCTGATTGCTAAAAACTATTTCACAGTGAATGACCTTAATGACAGAATAGCATCATTTCACTTTCATTTTTGTGACAAAACCAACAGACCTCAGATAATACAAACAAACTTTTCAAAAATGGAAACAATTGGTGGCAGTGGACATGAGAAATGGGGGCTTGTGAGATTTCTTCCACTGTTGATTGGCCACCGTATTCCCGGGAGTGAAAAAACTTGGTTTGGGATTCTTTAATTAAATGACATTGTGGAGCTGTTATTCAGCCCCTTATCCACAACAGAAACCTAAGTAACATTTCCTGGTACTAAATTACCTTGTTAAAGGAAAGCTGCTTGTCACTCCAAGGGCATTCATGTTACATTAAGGTAAGGTTTGATTGGTGAGGCCTGTGTTATACATTTAAGCGCACCCTTAATCTTTGGACCACATAACAGGATAGTGACTGCTTGACCAACTGAATTACATGGACTTTACCACTTTACTACAGAACATGCAACTTCCATTGTGCAATTTATACATCTAGCCTATGCTGTGTTAAGTCTATTTATATACATATATATATAATATATAATATTATAATATTTGTGCTTTAATCTAAGAGTATGTATTTATTCTTCTCTTAACATTTTGCCATTTGCCTTCAGTGCTCTCCCTGTCTTTAATGTTCTTCTTCTTATTGCACATACACCTAATCTAAAGAGACACACCAAACCACCAGAACTTTGTCTATTATTGTCCTCTTAATGGCGTGTCATTTCTCATTGCATTTAAAAATTAAAAAAACAAAAAACAAAAATATATATATATATATATATATATATATATATATATATATATATATATATATTATTTTTTATTTTATTAATTCAAATTAATTAATTAATTTAATTTGAATTCATCAATTTGAATATATATATACACACAGACACACACACACACACACACACATATATATATATATATATTCAAATTGATGAATTCAGTCTTCAGATTATCTTAAAAAATACAGACAAATAAACTAGTAAATATGACCTAATTTCAAAGGAGGGCTGCAACTATTGATTATTTTCATTATTAATATTGGCGAGTATTTTCTAAATTAACTAATCGTTCGGTCTGTCATGTTAGAAAATAGTACAAAAAAATGTCCATCCAAGTTTCTCAAAGTCCAAGAAGATTTCTTTAACTGTCTTGTTTTGTCAGTCCAAAACCCAGAGATATTCAGTGTGATTTCTTTTTTTAAAAGGAAATCTTCATACGCAAGAGTCTGAAAACTGCATTTTCTGGCAGTTTTGCATCATATTTTAACAGTTGAATATCAAAATAGTTTGCAATTACTCCTGTTGATTGACTAATCGATTATTGAACTAATTGTGTCTAATTTATTGCTTATATTTACTAGAATGACAGTGATGTTTTAAGGAAGGCAATGTCAGTTAAGTTGTGTATGTCTTTACCTGTCTTCAGGCTCACGGAGAAACCCTCAACATGATAATGGATGGAATGCAGGTTGGACTATTAATTGAACACAAAGGCCCTGTGAATGATGCCTTTTTTGTGGAAGTCTTCAATGTAGTTGTGGTAGAAGATCATCCTACATGAGCTCAGAGATGTTCCCACAGGTTATACTATGGTAGTGGGCACAATCTACTGCCTTAACCTCCCCCAGTACTCCTTTGAGTTTCTGCAGATGGTCATCATGGATATTAAATCGGACCAATGATCGGCAAGAATTCATGGAATCAGAAATACACTGCTTAGATATCGCCTGTAAAAAAGAAAAATGAAAGCACATCTACAGCCCCTACTTGCTGTTATGTTGGAATCTTGTGTTGTTCTTCACACAAACACTGGTCATGTTTTCAACAGTAGTTTGTGCAGTGCAGGTTGCCCATGGACAGAGCAAGTTACACATGGAGGAAAAATTTAAAAGTGAAACATTTTGCGTACTGTTCTGAAATGTAGGCTTGGAAAGTTCAAATGTGTTAAACCTTTTCTGAGACATTAATTGTCATGATGAAAACCATTTTCTTTAGAATTGTTTTGAAACAATCTTTTCCTTTACTTTATCTCTTTCTCTCTTTTCTCCATCTCTTATACTCTCATTTGCAGTTCTGAAAGTGAGAGAACCCACAAATGTTTGAATTACATGTTTTGGGTGTTTACAGTGTACAATGTTGTTCTTATTCATATCATTGCATGTTGCATGTACAACTCCAATTCTAAAAAAGTTACGATGCTGTGAAGGATGTAAATAAAGAAATATGTCATAATAAAAATTATATTTTTGAACAGACAAACTGCAATAATTCTTTGTGACGTTTTAGAAAACAAGCAACTTGTAACTTGTCAGGATAACTTAGATGCAAGTTGAAACAAATTTAGGATTCAAATCCTCTCATCTCTAAATGGCAAGTTGTACAAATGTAGTTAAGTTATTTCAACTTGAAATTGACACCTTAAAAAACCTTACTGAGACAACTACGACATCATAGTTAAATCAACTTTATGAACCGAAACTTCTGAGTTGAAATAAAGGTAATCTTCAAGTTGAGTTAACTTGTTTCAAGGTAGCAGTGGAACTTTCATTTGCAAGGTAAACCAATTGGAAATGTCTCACAGTGAGGGAGTGTACTGTGTTTGAACAGTTAGATTCATATTGTTGGCTCAGGATTATTGCCATATGCTGTTGTCTGTGTTTTCATCTTCAGTGTCAGGGTTCGTACCAGGCATCATGCATACTTTCTGTCTTTTCCTGTGCTCAGCTTTGTGCAGTTTTGTTGCCTCCAGCCGCATTGGCATGTTCGAACCGTTAAAGGCCAGGTTGAAACAAAACTCAGCAAAATGTTTCATGTGAAGCTGCAAGCTGTGTGTGTGTGTGTGTGTGTGTGTGTGTGTGTGTGTGTGTGTGTGTGTGTGTGTGTGTGTGTGTGTGTGTGTGTGTGTGTGTGTGTGTGTTTTTAGCTGCAGGTTAGGTGGGAAAATGACAAACTAACCACAAATAAGCCAGTAGATTTTGGTTAATGATTCTGCCAGGTCCTTTGGCAGTTAATGGGTTAATGGGTTTGACATGTTTTTATTTCTCAAAAATGTATGTAAGGAGAGTCTGGAGCCATAGTTTTAAGATTGTCATGATAACGGATTTTGGTTGTCAATAACAATGTTATCTAAAATCCACAATTCTTGATAGCAATTGCAATACCACGACAAAATAAAAGAGGAAGAATAACCATTAAAATATGTGTAATTTAACTTGATTTTCTTTATTTCAAAAGGGGTGGTTGGGGGGGGGGGGTAGACATGCAGCTGTCAGCAGCAGAGCTTCTAATTCCTTTCTCGCCACTGTTGGCGGATTGAGATATTTTTGCCTTAATTGCGGAAATGTGGGGTCGACGTTGACCAATTAATAAACTTTTTTAACTAATTGAATTTGGGTATCTCAATAATGTTTATGAATATTAATAGCAAGGAAGTTTGCAGACTACTACTACTATCTACTTTATTGTACAACAATCCAAATAAAAATTTCACACGTGTAGTTGTCAGGAGGGTAAGTAGAAAGAAGAGTGTCTCAATCGATTTGAAACATAACGCCATTCAGATTGTGTAAAATAAGTGAGCTGGCTAACTAGCCAGCACGCTCGCTTCCATAGTAAACAGTTTGCTGAAAGTATGCTCATAAACTAGTTCACAGTTAGCTAAGTAATGGAATATTGGTTGAAATATTGACCTAAAATTAAATAGTTTGTTAAACTACTGAATACAAATATTTAGCAAAAAATGAAAAGATGGCAAAAGTAGTGACGAGAAATAGCTTTGAATAGCAACAAAAATCAAACTTATCAGATAAAAATGATTTGTTAAAAGTAATGGATAAATGAAAAAAACTTAGTGAAAAATAGGACATTAAAACGGTTAGCTAAAAGTAACGGATGGTTGAAACTGGTGTTAGGGTTGGAAATAGCAAAAGTATTGGATAAAAGTAATTAACTGGAATTGATAAATGGTTTAATGGAGCTAAACATAAGCTAGATTGCGAATTGAATCTAGTAGTTAGCTAAAAGTAACTGTTTCAGGTTGCGACAGTAGTACTGCTCCCCTCCTCAACCCAATTGAGGCGGAGTCTGGTTCTGTTGAGGATTCCTACCTTTTAAGTTTTTCCTCCTCACTGTCACCATATGCTTGCTCATGTAGGAACTGTTTGATTTTGGGGATTTCTCTCTAATATTGTTATAAATTGCCCCGAGATTAACTATGGCAATTGGTGTTATGGTGATTTGGCACGAGATACAATTGAATTGAATTTAACAGAATTAAAAGTTGATCAGATAAAAGGAAAGAAAGAAAGAAAGCTAAAAGTAACAGAGAAAGGGTTGAAATGGCTATTAAAATGAGGATCTAAATTTACAGATGAAAATGTTGCTAAATTAATGTATCAACAGTTAAAATAGTTAGCTAAAAATAAATACCTATAAAGGATTTTAAAACAAAATTAGCTGAATGTTATGGTTAGATGGTTAAAATAAAAGAAATATTAAGTCAATATAGCTAGCCTAAAAATGTTCAATGGATAAAAGATTAAAATAGCTATTAAATAGCTAGATTATAAATGATTATCTTAAAGTAATCAATAAATGGTTGAAATAGATAGCAAAATATAAATTTAAATTAGGCAAGCAGAAAGGTAATGGCTAAATGGTTGAAATAACTAAAAGTTAATAGAAAGCTAAATTATAAGATACAAGTAATTAATTAAAAGTAATTAGTTAAAATAAATAAATAATGAAAAAATAGGTGGTAAAAGTAACAGATAAATAGTATAAATAGTGTAGCTTAATGTATTTGATGAAATGTATTAAGCAGTTGAAATAATTAACTTGAAGTCATGAATAAATAATGAAAATGTCATATTTTCCACTCCATGTGGTGTAATCTTCAATTCAAACAAGTTTCAGTTTGATGTTGAAGCCACATTTTTAGCCATTATTTTCTTCAGCTTGTGTTGATGGGATTTTGTTTTAATGTTTCACAGCCAAGTCTATTTCAAGATAGGGATTTCTAACGTATACATGTTTATTCTGCTCTTTTTGAATGCGGTCTTATTGAGATAATTATGCTGATTTTCTTTTCACAGACAGGTATAGAAGACAATATGAACTACGCTGCCATCATAGAGGGCATCAACAGCGTGAGCAGATATGGTACAGCAATTTTCCTCTTCTTCTTATCTCTTATCTTGTTTCTTCTTCTGGCATGTTTGTTTAAGTTGTGCCTTCTGCTGTTCAGGAAAGAGTGGCGAGGTTTTACCCTTCACTCCACAAGGTCTCCTGCCGAACTCCACTGAGAAATACTTTATCTACAATGGCTCCCTGACTACGCCACCCTGCAGCGAGACTGTTGAGTGGCTCGTCTTCAAGAACACAGTGACCATCTCTGACGAACAGGTAAGTAAAAGGCAATATATACTTATTCAACTGTTCACTTCTATTTTACCACCTCATTGTCAACTACTGCATTCAACCATACTGCATTTCAATGGTTCACGACACCAATAATATGAACTTTCAGTGTTCCATCTGTTAAAGAATAATAAATATTGTACTTTTTACTACATTACATTTATCTGACAGCTGCACTTGATACTCCGTTGTGTACGAAACATAACTTTACAAAATGTAATGCAGTGCTTTACTATTAAACTAACCAGGAAGCATTTACCTAAACCATTTATGCTAATGTTAACTCAGGTATTAATTGATAGATAGATAGATAGATAGATAGATAGATAGATAGATAGATAGATAGATAGATAGATAGATAGATAGATACTTTATTAATTCCTCAAAGGGACATTTTTATGTTACAGCAGCATATGCAGGGCAAAGCAATAAAAATGACAATAAAAAATAAAGGTAGTAAAAACTCTTAAATATATATTTTTTTAATGTACATTATATACAAATACAAATAGAATAATATTAAATTAAACTAAACTAAATAAAACAAAACAATAGTGCAATGAATTAAAACCAAACAAACAAACATACAGCAGTGCAACAATGTTATTGTTGTGTGATGGATTTGACCAGAGGTGATTTATTGTACAGTCTTATTGCAGTGGCAGGAATGATCTCCTGTATCTGTCCTTGTGACAGCGGAGCTGGAGGAATCTTTTGGAGAAAGTGCTCCGCTGTCCCTGCAGCAGGTGGTGGAGAGGGTGGTCAGGATTACCCAATATGGATAATAGTTTGTTCAGCATCCTCCTCTCCACCACCTTTTCTAGACTGTCCAGTTTGCAGCCAATTATGGAGCCGGCCTTCTTCATCAGTTTGTTAAGTCTGTTGGTGTCGCCGGCTCCAATGCTGCTCCCCCAGCAGACCACGCCGAAGTACAATGCACTGGCCACAACAGACTGGTAGAATATCTCCAACATCTTGCTGCACACATTGAAAGGTTCGAAGTTTCCTCAAGAAAAAGAGTCGCCTCATCCCCTTCTTGTAGACAGCGTTGATGTTGGTCTTCCAGTTCAGTCTGTTGTCGATGGAGACACCCAGGAACTTGTACTCCTCAACTATTTCCACATCCTGATTTCTACCAGCCCACTCAACAAAGTCATCCACTACTGCCCTGTACTCCTCCTCCCGTCCATCTCTTATACACCCGACCTTTGCAGAGTAGTCAGAGAACTTCTGTAGATGGCATGACCCCGAGTTGTACTGGAAGTCTGTGGTGTATAAGGTGAACAGGAAGGGAGACAGAACAGTTCCCTGTGGAGCTCCAGTACCACTGACCACCGTATCAGATAGCACACTGCCCAGTCGGACAAACTGTGGCCTGCCTGTCAGGTAGTCAGTGATCCAGGAGCAGCTGCAGCTTCTCACTCAGCAGCAGTGGTTGGATGGTGTTAAATGCACTGGAGAAATCAAGGGAAATGATTCTCACAGAGCCACCAGTTCCGTCCAGGTGTGACTGAGCTCGTTGCAGCAGGTAGATGAGGGCGTCGTCCACTCCCACATGAGGCTGGTACGCAGAGGGTCAAGTGAAGATTTCACCAGTGGTCTGAGGTGGGCCAAGACCAGCCTCTCCAGCACCTTCATCACATGAGATGTGAGGCCAACTGTTCAGTAGTCGTTGAGGCCAGATGGAGTCGTCTTCTTAGGGACAGGAGCCCGGCACAACGTCTTCCACAGCACTGGGTCTTCTTCTTGCTTCAGGCTCAGGCTGGAGAGGTGTTGCAGGACCTCAGACAGCTAGATGACGCAGGTCTTCAGGACCCCGGGACTGATGCTGTCAGGTCCCACAGCCTTGCGCTGGTGGAGTCTCTCCAGCTGTCTCCTAACCTGGCCAGTCATCACAGAGATGGGGAGAGGGGGGGTCAAGGCATCAGTCAGTGGAGGAAGAGCCCTTTGATGTTGAGGCATCAGTGTCCATGCAGCTCACCATAGGGGACAGAGGGGGGAGGGGGGGAGGCAGTGGAGGTGTTTGGGAGGTGTGGTGTGTTGAAGAAACCGTTTAGCTCAGGGAGCCAACCTTGAAGCCAGTTCCACACCTTCATCCTGGTCCACACCTCCCTCATGTTGTTCTGCTGGAGTTTGGCCTGCAGCTTCCTCCTGTAGGAGTCCTTGCACTCTCTCAGCTTCTCCTTCAGGTCGCGCTGCACTCTCATGAGCTCATCCCTGTCCCCAGACCTGAAGGCTGCTTTTTTCTTCTTAAGAAGCACTTTCAGATCACTGGCGATCCACGGCTTGTTGTTGGGAAAGCATTGTACAGTCCGGGATGGTACACAGAATTCACAGAATTTGATATACAGTGAACCCTCGTTTTTCGCGGGGGTTACGTTCCAAATAGAAACCGTGATAGGCGAAATCCATGAAGTAGTAACCTTTATTTTTTTTACAATTATTATACAATGAAATACTCCATAATACATTGAAACCAAAGAACAAAACCTTTTTACAGCCCAAGCATTTGTTTAACAAATAAAAGTACTGTATAAATGTTTTTTTTACAAATAACTACTGTACTGTAAAATAATAATTTTAATCATCAATACGAACTGAAGGCTTCAAATTGCTGAGATCAGCACCGCCCCACTGCGACCCGAGTCATTGGATTAGAACGGGAGAAAATGAAAAATGATTATGAAAAAAAATACAAAGTACAGTAGGACAAATAGTGACTCACGTGTATTTCACTGCCGCAAGTGCCTTTGTCGGTGCAGAACGTTTTGTCGACATTATGGGTTTTAGAGAAACTTGAAATTGCAAGAGAATTTGCAAACTTAAATTTGGCAAGCTGTTTTACGTACGTGTACATATTAAACCGCAACGTTATTGACAAACAGGTAGAGAAGAAGCGGAGAGACTGTTTAGCCAATCAGAATGCAGAACACAATGCACGATGCAAATCCGTGAAGCAGCGAGACCGTGAAAGGTGAACCGCGTTATAGCGAGGGTTCACTGTATTCTGTGAAACAGTCCATCATGCTGTTGATGTCCTCCCCATGTAGACCACACAGCACATCCCAGTCTGTAGACTCAAAGCAGTTCTGCAGGGCACCATCCTGCGTCCACCTCCTCACAGTCCTGGGTGTTACAGGCTGCCTCAGCAACCAGAGGAACATACTTCGGTGTCAGCAGGACCAGGTTGTGATCATACCTACCAAGGGGGGGGGGAGAGCAGTAGTACTGTATGCATCCATGGACTTAGCATACAGTAGGTCCAGGATTTTATTGTTCCGTGTGGGGCAATTAACATCCTGGTGAAAAGTTGGCAGTACTTTATCCAGGGTGGTGTGATTAAAGTCTCCAGTAACTGCCAAAAATGCACTGGGGTGTTGAGTCTGCAGTTTAGACACAGTGGAGTGGATGGTGTCTAATGCTGCCTCTGCGTCAGCTGATGGAGGAACGTAAACAGCGACAACAATGGTGGACGAGAACTCCCTTGGCAAATAATACGGACGCATCCCCACGGATAGAAGTTCAATGTCCGGGCTACAGAAACGGCCTCGCCCTGGGCAGCAGCAGTGGTTTACTTAGCGCAATCAGCTGATCGCAAGAGTAAACAATACCCCCAGTCCACTGTGTGTGGCTCAAAAGCCACAAGAAAAGTTTTAAAAAAGTTACGGCCCATTGCCTGACCGTTACTTAAACAAAACATGAAAGAAAAACAACTCAGAAGAGAGAAAAAAAAGTGAAAAAGACTTCAAAATAAAACACACGGGGAGCTGCTGCAACAGGCTGTCACTAGCACACCGTCATCTTGCAATGCTATACTTAGTATGGCATAAATAGTTAATACCCTTATTAACTAATGCTATTGGCATTAGTAATTACATTAATAAGCATTATCTACCAGTTTTAAAAAAGTACATTACTATTTTGTCGAGAATCATTTATTAAGTGTGTTCATGTTAACTAAAGTATGAATTTATGCATTACTTCATAGTTATTAAGGGTGCTATTGGCATTAGTAAGTACAGTTATTAACTACCATTTAATAAAACACTTAACTATTGTGTCTTGGGCCATTTATTAACAGTGTTCATCTTAAAGATATTAATTTATACATCATTTAATAGTTTATAAAGACTCTTGGCATTAGTATATACAGTAATATGTCTTAACTACCAGTTAATATTTACAATAATAGGCATTAAGTAACCATGTACAAATGTCTCTTTTGAATATTTATCAAGGGTTTAAATGTTAGTTCAGGTGCTAACTTACATTTGTTAATAAATATATTAATATGTATATCATAAAGTTCAAAACTAAGCCTTTTCATTTGGAGAAATGTGTTTTGTTTTTTTCCAAAATAATTTATTTAAGGGTGATGATTGTCTACTTGTTTATTCTCCAGCAAATGACTTATTTTGGGAACTGTTTAACTTAATTGACACACTCCAAGGTCTTCATGTATAGGTTTGCTTGTGCTTTTATCTTCATGTAGACGTTTCTTCCTTAAATCCTTATAGCCGCACTTACAAATTATGTAATAATGTTATATAAGCATTACTTAACCATAATTAGACATAATTAAGTATTTATTAATGCTATTTGTGATCCTTTTTGTAAAGTGAAAAACATGTACCCCTTAACTAACACTTGACGGAGAGTACAACAAGTACACAAATAAATGATACATGATATAGCAAAAGAAAAACAAGACAAAAATGTCCTCGCTTCACAAAAAAATTCTTGCACAAAAAAGGTCACTTCCCCAAAGAAATTCTGCCGATACAAAAAAACTTGATTTTAATGTATTTATGTCCCCAGAAATGTTCTTACTTTCCATTAAATGTCTTCAGCTTAAAATGTTATCCCTTTCTAAAATAAGTCCTCACTTCCCAAAACTAATTACAGTTCACAAGCTTCTCAAAACTTCACAAAACGTCCCATTCTAAAAAGATGTCCTTACCTCACAAAAAGTCCTTCACCTGAAAATGTCACTTCCAAATAAACTTTCCATCTTTTCAAAGAAATTACTCCACTTTTTAAAAATGTCCTTGTTTAATGTTCTCTGGAAATATCCTTCCCATTCCTCACCAGAAAACATTCTCCCTTCTCAACACATTTAACATTTCTCACTTCTGAAATTGTTTGTGTCACTACTTAAAAATTGTCAAGATCTTTTTTTTTGTCCTTCACAAAGATACACACAGATTTTAGGTTTTTGGAATAGTTTCGTTATACTTATTATCTTAAGAGACCTTTTGCAATTTTAGTACAGGCTTTTCCTTCAGATATCAGATATCAGCTCACAAACATGAATATTATAAACTAACAATTCCTCAGTCAAACCTTGAAAATCAACATGAAGAAGAAGACTTAGTTGTCACTGCTGAGATATTAGAGGCAGATCAAGCTGGTTAACATTTCTCACTTGCACCTTAAATGCTAGCTGTTGCCTGTCTTCCAGGGTTTCAAGGTTTCTCCAAAGCTGTGCGACATGTCCCAACTGGTCTTCATTCCAGCCTGGCTTCGGCTGCCAGAGCTTAATAGTTAAAAGTCATGACAGGAACAACCCATTTATGAGCTTTAAGCTTTGTTGGCCCTTTGTTAGTGTTTCTGTAAATGAGATGATGGCTGTTGTGTAACCTGAAGGAAGTGACTCATCTGGCACAGATGCAGACTGAAGGTTAACAGACCATTCCAACATTATGTATGTCTTCACTTCCAAAGTGATTAAAGCACCACTGTTGTTTGTTATGGCTGATTTTCTCTAGTTCTGTAGAAATGATACTGAAATCCATTTACTTTTCATTTTTGTATATGAATATGGTTTAAGTTATTTTCTACAGGTAAAAGTGGTATATTCTTAAAAAACATTTTTTTTTTTTTTTTAAAGAAATTGCACCTAAGTTGAGACCCAGTTTATAGAAAAGCTAAAATGATTTAACCAGTACAGTATTTAATGATATCATACCGTCGTATAACTTGTTGAGTAGTGCACAGCTTCATTAAACATAAACATTTTTCAGTTTCCTTCATTATTGTTTTCCTGACATTTTAAAATTATTCTTAAGAAAGTAACTGTTGAAATCACAACCAATCACCTCCTAACTCAGTAATGCAGTCACTATTAATTGCTCAATAAGCAGTTGGTGTTATTCAGGTTGCTGCTGCATTGTTGGCTCCTGACCCTGCTTTGTCAATATGCTGTTGTGGTTCCCGTATTGCAGCTGGAGATCTTCTGCGAGGTGATGACAATGCAGCAGGCTGGGTACGTGATGCTGATGGACTATCTGCAGAACAACTACAGGGAGCAGCAGCAGCAGTTCATGGGTCAGGTGTTCTCCTCCTACACAGGCACAGAGGAGGTCCTCACACCAGGTGCGTATCCAGAATCTTACACTTTCCTGTGTCATGCTTTACTCACTTTTTAATTATATCACATTGTAAAGCCACACTGGATGAGGTTGTAATGTTCATCACTCACCAGAAAACCCTGTATGGATGAAAAAATCCTCCAAATCAGAAGAAACATCATGCCGTTGCCTAAATTTACAAGGTTTACTGCACTTTATCGTGTTAACCCAAGAGGAGGTTTGGCAGTTTTTACATGTCAAAGTCTCCTTACAGGTGTTGTTGTCAGGTGAAGTTCCTATTTCTTATTAGTTCTCTAGAGGTCCATCTGAAAATAATCATTAATTACAAAATAGGCCTCAAAAAGCAGCGTTTATGTGGGCGTGTCTGTTTGACATGCCTGTGTTGCAGTTAGGTTAACACTATTGGTGGGTGGGACGTAATGTTGTGGGGTTTCCAATCGGTTCGCCTCGGATCCACCGTTCGCTCCTCCCCCGGCTCGTCCAAATATGGTCAATTCTGGCTCCTAGCAAGATGACGGCAGCCGGAATCCGAATTTAACCCTTTCAAATTCACTCCCTTTCTTCTCGGTTGAATAGTGCAGTGAGTTTTCATCACAGAGATGCTACTCTTAATTGAATAATTCCCAAAGTCCTGATCACTTTACAACGTACTGCATACCAAAATAAAATAGCAGAACTTACCCTTTCTGATGATGCCCGTTGTTTCTCTTTATCACCCAAATTCTTAAGATAATATTATTGTTTGTGATGAAAAAATACATTTGAAATATATGTAAAATAGAAGTATCTTCACTGGTGGTCTCAGACTTCTGGATCACACTCTATATGCAGTATATACATATCAAAGTGTATATAAAGTGTGATCCAGTGTATGTACTGTATGTAAAATCAAAGGGGGAGGGGTCCCTGCTCCATCTCTCTATCAGTTTGGGGGTCCTTGGCCTGAAAAACATTGAAGACCCCTGCTTTAAGTAATATAAGATGTACCAAAATAATTATTCAAAAATATTCATCCCAGTTCAAACTACAGAAAGGGTTATCTGTGTGTACTGAAGACA
This sequence comes from Embiotoca jacksoni, assembly GCF_022577435.1. Taxonomy (NCBI): domain Eukaryota; kingdom Metazoa; phylum Chordata; class Actinopteri; family Embiotocidae; genus Embiotoca; species Embiotoca jacksoni. Next base: position 5,144,699 of record NW_027185381.1, on the reverse strand, counting down.
TTTCTAAAAGTACAAGATCTTTGTGTAGAGCATTGTATCACTACTTCATGTACACTGTTTACATGTGTCTGCAGTTGAGGATCAAAGGAAGTTTGTTGGTCCAGCAGCTGATGGTCAGTTGCACACTGGGATTATTTCTGTAAAACAACTTTGAATCAAAGTGCTCAGTTTGTTCTGCATTCAAAGGGTTCAAAATCTCGAAAACCAGCTGTTCTTACAATAAATCTGCACAAATAATCACAAACAATAACTGATTCAAGTTTAACAGAATTTACTGATAATATCAAAATAATCCGTGATCAATGTAGATAACAATTTAATATATAAAAGAAACATCAATCCTGTAGCAATAATACTCTCAATCAACAAATATCTGTTAAGAGTAAAAATGTTAATCATGAAGGATTGTGTAAAGTAATTGCTTCTAAATATTTATATACATGTTTTGGGCGGGGTTGATAACTCCATGACACCATGGAGCTACCCCACCCTCTGCATGACTCTTCCCCTTACTTGGCAATCGGTATAAATACCTAGAGTGCATTAGCATTAGAAGTTCTCTGGCTGTACAGTCTGCTCGCTATCTTTCCTGACACCCACAAATGCACATGTAAAACAGCATAATTTTTTGTGTACTGTTAGCTAATGTTAGTATATTTAATGTTACATTGAGTTCAGAGGAAAATACATATGGGTGATTTTTTTTTTTTTTAAATGTATATCAGTATAGCTATGACAAGGAATTGTAATGTGTAATGTGTGCAAGGTATTTTACGTTTGATGGTAATCCTAAACAATGGAGTTCAGATCTTTAATACATTTTATTGTTGCTGTTCATAGGGCTTATGATTATGAGATAAAAAATTGCACAGTGGTTCATGTCGAGTGTTTCTACGTATCAACATGTACTGCTTTTGAAGCTTTTGCTAGCTCATGGTGCGTTTAAAAGTTGTACTTAGTGTGTACACGAGAAGAGTCCATATGAACAGTCCCCTCGTAGTATTCACAACATCGAAACTCAAAATGTTCTGTAAGCCTCGAGTTTATGAGTTGTGATAAGTTTACTGACATTTACGGATATGGCAGAGGCCATGGGAGTTGATTTTGTTGTTGTTGAATTTTTGTCATGTAAAATGTGTCTTTATAACTTTAAATAACAACTTCCATGAGAGGAAAATGTTAATCTTCCTGATGGCCTCGTAGTTTTCCTGTAATACAATTTCATCAAATTTCATCTGGGACCATGCAGACATTAAAAATGTATGGATAAATTATCAAATACGTTCTGTTTATTGGTAGCCTTACTTGATGGAGCTGGGTTCTGCTCGTCAGTATGCATTTTTCTAACTTAAAGAAAGGTGAGGGAAAAAAATTGCGTTCCGTTGCAGACTGAGAGTAAACAAGTTGATTTTCAGGTTGATCCTGCTCAGAACTAGATCCGGAAGCTACGGACACTTTTATATGCAGTGTATGGTAAAAGCCCATTCAGTTTAGAGCAGAGATTCTCCTCCGGCTCAGAGCCGTTAATGGGCTGTAAATGCTGCTCGGTCGGCAGGTTAAATGGGGCCTGGGTCTAGTAAACAACAGAGTATACAACTACAAAAGAAAAGAGTGTGATTCTCCATGTGGCAGTGGTTATCCTTCCCTTTTCATGATAAACCATAATCTGGGTCTTTCTTCTGCAAGTGATAGAGCCGTGGCTTCTGCATCAACTCCGATTGCAACGTGAGTTACACAGAAAAGAAGAACAGATGTGTGCTTTTGAATTGACACTATGATTGCGGCACAGCATATACCGCTGAGAGATGAGCGGTATTCCCTAAAAAAGTCTAATGGGGCTTGTAGGCACTGTCTCTTTGTTCAGGCTTTGTCTTTTCATGTAGGCCTCTGCTTTGTTTCTTCTCATGTGGTAGTTCCCCATAAGTGTGAACAATCAAACACTTGGTTTTTATTTGTATCTTCACAGCTTTTCCCCCTCTTTATTTGCAGCTCTGAGACATTGCATGACATTTTCACTTTGGTGAAATGTCTGAGGGCAAGTGAGAGCTTTAAGTCCAGCTCAGATCCAGTAAATAAAGAAATGTGTCAGTGTTTGGTTAGACAGAGCTTCCTCCTCCTGTCTATTGTCATCAATCCCCTGACCCTTTTAATCTGTGTTAATCCCAGACTCGGGGTGGCTGTCATCTGCATTATCTCTGCACTGCTAATCTCAACTCTGACCCAGAATCATAATTAAAAATACAAGAAAGAAACCACTTCAATAATCCTCCATCAGCCTTTTTCGCCTTACATTTTTCAAGGTTTTTCTTAATTAATAATAATGGTTTCATAAAGGCACATTTTAGCCCCATGAAATAAGCATTACAATATTGGCCATGAAAGCTTGTGTAATGTGCCTCATAGCGACCGAAAATACTGTAGCTACAGCTTTGCGTTTGTATAAACGAAACACTGACATGACTAACAGAGCTGGTATCTTACTGGGGGAAATACCGTTCACCTTCCTGCGGGACACCCTGCGCTGTGGTCATGATGTCACACACTGGTTAGATTTCTACTTTTTTCAGTTAAATGACCAGGGCCAATTTACAGACCATTGCATTGGGCTCCTGTGTGATAAACCTATTACTACCAAACTTCACACACGGCTAAAGTTCTGTTTGACAAAAAAGTCCTTTTTCCTTTCTCTTTTTCTCCTTATGAACCCACATACCTACATTTCTACACTTACTCACACATACTCTTACAATACTGACAGCATGTTAGTACAGCTCAGTATGGAAGGCAGTTAGTCCCACAATTCGGCTATATTCCAAATCTATTTAATTCTTGACTACTCCACACAGTCTCTTTTGCTAGGAAGCCCATTGTAGCCCTGCTACACTGACTGCATGCACGTGGCTACATTCACCATCATGGAAGTATATGCTAAGCCAAAACAGTCATCGCTTATTTTTCCTCACAATTTTTATAGAAAACGCCAGTCAGTGAGTTTAAAGTTTCTGTAGCCAGTCAGTAAGAAGTAAAGCAAGAACCAAACAATGCATCCATGATAAGTGTCTGCCATTGTTTGGCTGTAGATCAGTGTAGTACAATGCACACATCCACAGCATTAAATATTGATTTGCATGAAATTAAATTTGCTCCGTCTGTTTGATTTGCCTTTGAAAAATAACCTGTGTTGACTACGGTAGTGTAAATATGGTTGTAATGCTCTCTGTCAGCTCTCTGTCACTACAACAGATGGGGACTTAACTGTCTTAATTCATGACAAAGGTCAGTGTGATTGATGATAAGTATAAGTGCCTGCCATCCATCTGAGTTGCACAGTGCAGATTGTGAATTGTAATATTAATTGTACAATACAATTATACATCAATTAATGATACTCAAAATGACTGTAGCCTATGCTACAAACAATTTTAACAAGCAATATTTTGTTTTGTGTAAACTTATTGTGTACAATAACAAGCAAGGTACATTCTTGTGAAAAAATCAGTACAAATATATGTATGCAATACATTTATTAACAGTAGTTACAGCCTTCTTAATAAGGACACATTCTTTATGAAGTATACATGGAAGTTGAAATGATGAGAATAGATGTTCTTTTTTGTCATTTGCATTCAATATCACTTACAAAATCATTCCCGTCGATGGCAACATAAGGGATAGAAAAGCTTTCATGCTGAAATCAGAAAACTAAAGCTCAATGGAAAAAAACACATTTTCCATAAGGCGTATAAATGGCGATATAGTGAAATATTAGGATAAGGAAACTTTTTGTAGAGCCACACAGAACCATTCAGTGCCACTCTCAGTAGGTTTTTAGTCGATATTGGAAAAATCAAATGGGAGATAAAGTCACTGACAGTCATTGCCATGACCCTGTAAGTTGTGCAGCTGACCCAGCAAAAACAATGTTTTTTTTTTTTTTTTTTATCAAACATTGAGGTTTAAAAGTGTGCTTGTAGATTCTTTTCTAACACAATAAAGCTTGTCTGGGATATTGTGATAATTTAATTGCAATTTTACCTGTCTTTACTTACACATAATTGCGTTGTACCATGGTTATCCCATTAGTTGAAAAAGTCCCTCAAATTTTTGACAGATAGATGTAGTGGATTTGTGGATACTGAATCTGAGCACTGTACAATTCATATTACAATCACAATATGCACTTTACAGCCTAATGCAGTGATACTCAAACGTTTTCTGTCATGCCCCCCTTTGGAAGAAAAAAAAAAATGTCATGCTCCCTCCACCCCAACAAAATGGGCAAAGTTTAACATTGAAAATTGAAATAACATCAGATCATAAACATTCCTTTGTCGTTGCGCTCAGTAATTGATGTTGTGCCAATGTGCAAAAAGAAACTTTCACTTTAACAAACCACTTTTTGTGATATTCATCACGAGACTGCTCCATCAATCCATTTTTCAGTTATAGAGAAAAAAAAAAAAGCTTTCCAAATATATCGGTGAGATAGGCCAGTTTCATGAAAAAAATTCCATCACTAAACTTGCCTGGAACTTCATACTCCTCCTAAAACACCCGAATCACTTCTCTGAGCCCAAAGGGTGCCAACAACATGCGGTTCCCAGCTAAAATCACATTTGTACTGTATAATCATAGTAAGAACACGGCTCCAATTATATCATGACGGTACTCCACCAGGTGAGAGGTGGGGATTTCTTCGCTGCACTCTTTCTCCTCTCTCTTTATCGCTGCATACTTGTTTGTCTGTGTGTCTCACCTTGGAGCAAGAGTAAATATAAACCACCTGCCTGCTTTTTGGTTACAACTCATCACTTGTCGGACCTCAAAAATGATGGTCATTATTGAAGAGAAACTCATTGATTTAAAGGTAGGACCTGTAGCCGCAGCACTGCAGCTGACAGGCTGCTAACACCAGAGGCGGCCTTACCTGTGTTTCATCTGTTTCAAATGAAATTGGGCCCCAGGCCAAAAGGTGGACCCCTAATACCTCTACTGACTTTTCACCACAACTGCGATGATTACTCCAGTTTAAGATTACATTCTTTACACTGCTTCACTCACAGGTGGTCTATTGCGATATTGGAGCCTGGTATTATGTTGTTTTGCTGTTTGTATAGTGATTTGTTTATAATCCATTAACCCATTGATTGACATTAATTGATCAGGCTGATGTTAATAACCCCTTGTTGCACATTATGACAGCATTGTCAAGTCAATTTATTTTACAATGCTGTCATCAAAAATAAGTTATATTATAATAGTTGATGGCTGTATATTCACCGTCCCACCTCGTACACTTATGGTTTTGAGGCCCAACTCATTTTGTGTAGGCTATCTGAATTTGTCTTTGTTGCTTTATCTTTATAGGTTGGGAAGGATCGTGGCATGCTGGGTAATGGCAGGGTAGGAGTATAAAGGGGACTGCGGGGATTACCCAGCATTCTCTAAGACAATGCGTTTGTGTTTAATGACACTGTTCCAAACCACCACAAGTGTTATGTGGCAAACAGTATTTGGTTTATTGGTTCTTAGACTAATTCTACTGTGTTTCTAGAGTTGCAAAGTTAGTTGTCATGGAACAAAGCACTTTGAGTAATGACTGAAATTAGTTCATTATTCATGTTAGACAAGGCTATAACCATCTATGCAGGCACTACTGTATAACGTGGACAGGAGGCATGTTCATATGAGCAAATTTCTATAAGATCCTGTAAATAAGATTGGGTAACAATAAAAAAAAAAGGCAGGACCCCATTTGAGATTTTGAAACGGGCCCCCAGATGCCACGCAGCAGGTGTCGATACACGCACACACACACACACACACACATAAACACACACACACGCACACACACACACAAGCAAGCAGCAGCTCAGACGAGCGTCAGAGTTAACGTGCGTCCCAGGCCGAAATACAGTGCATCCATTGAGCATTTTGAGAAAACCTCATCGTGCCTGCAGTCACTTCTTTTTCCCTGCCGTGGTCTGTGCACCAGGTAACTGTCAAAACACAAATCAAGTATTTCTCCATTCAGAACACCTACTGAATGAACACCATGGCAAACGTGACAGCACGGTTTGTTTATTGTTCTGCTGTGGAAAACATTCCGTCGTCAAAACATCTCTTCCGCATTACATTTTCACATGCGTCATTTGAAAAGACAATGGAGCCTGGCGAGATGATTATACTTTCATGTAAATTAATATTCAATTCTGTGAATGTGTGAATTATACAACACAGATCTACAGCCTCGGCTCAAATTTGCGTTTGCTCAGCCACTCTGAAGGTCGGACCAATCATTGACCAGTGTCAGTGTTTAACCGCGTTTGTCCCGCCCCTCCTTCACTGTGATTTGAAGGCTGACGACAGTGACAAGCCAACACTTTGGTGGACAAGGGCCGTAGGTATTTGCAGCGGTGGCAGGGAGGCAGACGGTTTTGTCGCATGCTAATTGGTTAAACTTGACCTGTGGTCTACACCCAGTTAGATGAAACGACTGAAAACAATTCCCTATGGACGGTGACAAGATCGATACTCACGCAGTGAAATTATGTTTGGTTTGCACCAGGCTTGCACCTCACCAGAGCACAGTAAAAAGTGTCCGATAGCTCATAAGAGTGCTGTAAAAAACGTTGCCTTTTGACAACTAAACCAACGTAAACAGTGGCATCTCTATGGCAGCAGTGTCAAACTCGTTTTTACCCTGGGCCACATCAGCATTATGGTTGCCCTGAAAGGGCTGGTTGTAACTGTAACACTGTATAAATGTAACTACTCCCTAACATATTGTTAAATAACTGTCTCTGCATTTGATTATTGTTTATTCAAGTGTAAAAATATTGTACATGCATTTATATAAATGGAAAAAAATATGTCAGCACATTTCTCTGTTATTTTAGCATAAATCCATTTAATTTAAGGTTAAATCAAAGATCAAACTTTTACGGTGAATAACAAAGACAAATGTCATCAAACACAAGTTATTACATTAACTTTGTTAACTTTTTTAGTTAACAACAGTTAGTGAGGCCGAGATTTTCTGGCAGACAGGAAAGTGGACAAGATTGTCTTGTTCCAGTTGGGACTTCCATAGGTGCAGGTTACGCTGGAAAGCTGTGATCATGTTGGACATCTGCGTGATGACTTGTTTGCGTCCCTGCAGCCTCTGATTCAGTTGGGCCAGATGCTCCGTTATGTCACACAACATAGCAAAATCACACAGCCAGTTTGGATCTGACAGTTCAGGCAAGGGTTTTCCTTTACTTTGCATGAAAAGAGCAATTTCTTCCCTAAGCTAAAAAAAAAAAAATCGTTTGAGGACCGCGCTCCTACTCAGCCATCTTACTTCTGTATGGTACGGCACATCTCCATGCTCCGAGCCCACCTCCTTCAAAAACATCTGGAACTGACGGTGATTCAGGACACGCGCCCGAATGAAGTTCACAGTTTTCATGACCGTGGTCATTATAGCATCCAGTTCCAGAACCTTTCCACACAGAGCTTGGTGGATAATGCAATGATAATTTATCAGAGGTGTGTGGCAGTTACTTTTTTGCATTTTCTCCTTCACTAGTCCAACCAAGCCTGTTTCTTCACCACACATTGCAGGTGCACCATCGGTAGTTAACCCCACCAACTTTTCCCAGGGTAATTTAGTTTTACTTACGGACCTCTCCACTGCATCAAAAACGTTCCTCCCCGTCGTCGTCCCATGCATGGCAGCTACACCCAAGAGCTCCTCACTGACAGTCAAGTCTGCCTTCACGCCTCTTATAAAAATGGATAGATGCGCTGTATCCATGTTGTCGGTGCTTTCATCAGTAGCTAATGAAAAAGCCAAGTAACTGCTCGCGTCTTCGGCTAGCTTTGTTGTTAGATTGCCTGCTAGTTCCTTAACTTGGTCTGCGATGGTGTTTCTTGACAAACTGACATTTTTAAAAGTCTGTATCTGGTCGGGGCAGACCTGCTCACAAATCTTTAGCATGCACTGCTTCAAAAATGCACCCTCTGAAAAACACTTGGAAGCTCGGGCGATTTCTTCAGCTACAATAAAGCTAGCTTTCACAGCTGCATCAGTTTTGGCTGTAGCTTTTGTAAATAAATTCTGCTGCGATTGCAGTCTGCCTTTAATTCTTGGACAATTTGATGTTTTTCTTGCAGGCTAAATTTAGCATACTTGGCTCCATGTTTGGTGTCAAAATGCCGATGGAAATTGTATTCCTTCATCACCGACACTGCCTCATAACACCAGAAGACATACCGGTTTTTCTCCTTTAAGCACAAACATATATTTGCTTTCCCATCTTTCATTAAATTGCCTTCCCTCTGCAAACATTTTTCAATTCTTGGACATTTTGGGATTATTTGTCGATCTTTTTCAAGTCAATCACTTGTTAGAAAACCGCTTTAGTTAAACGCCGATATCTATTATTTCGCGGGTCACAAAATCGACATGCATTGTGGGAGATGTAGTTTATGGTTACTGTACACCGTAAAGCAGCATAGACTTTTATTTTTGTTTTTTTTATTTATTTCAAGCTCTCGCGGGCCACACAAAATGACGTGCCGGGCCGGATTCGGCCTGCGGGCCTTGAGTTTGACACATATGTTCTATGGAAATCGTGAGGAAATATAAGCAATTTCTTTTTTTGAAAGGCCGGCTGTGTGCTTGTGTATGTCGACTGTACGTAGTTGTTTGTGGCTGTATTTAGATGTGTTTGATTATTTGATTGATTTGTTGATTGAGAGTAATACGGACTCTGGATTTGTTCACCAAAAATAATATTGAACATTAGTTAATTTTGCTCATGTCAATAAATTCTGTTAAACTGCAAGCAATCAGTGTTTGTGATTATTTATCCATATTTATTGTAGTAACAGCTTGATTGCTAGGTCAGTGCTCGGATTCCCCACCTTCATCGCTTGTTCTAAAAGTGCCATGTAATGCATCTCAGATATTGGCACTTACAGGTGAACTTGCCCTTTCAGACTAATTTTAGAGTTTGGTTAATGGTCACAGATACAGGGAGGTGCCCTGTGATTTTTTAGCATTTTAAATTATTTTAATTATACTATTAAATATCTCTGATAATTATTAATAAGATGCTAATAACCAAATCTGCTCCAATTTGCACAACAATATATACACAACAATATACACTGCTCAAAAAAATAAAGGGAACACTTAAACAACACATCCTAGATCTCAATGAATGAAATATTCCAGTTGAAAATCTTTATTCATTACATAGTGGAATGTGTTGAGAACAAAATAACATAAGAATGATCATTGGAAATCAAAATCATTATCCCATGGAGGTCTAGATTCAGAATCATACTCAAAATAAAAGTGGAAAAATTAGATCACAGGCGCTAATCCAACTTCTGTTGAAATTCCTCAAGACAAGTCAAAATGAGGCTCAGTAGTGTGTGTGGCCTCCACGTGCCTGTAAGCACTCCCTGCCTGGGCATGTTCCTGATGAGACGACAGATGTTCTCCTGAGGGATCTCCTCCCAGACCTGGATCAAAGCATCAGTCAACTCCTGGACAGTCTGTGGTGCGATGTGGCGTTGGTGGATGGAACGAGACATGAGGCCAGTACACCAGGAGACATAGAGGGGGCCGTAGGAGGACAACAACCCAGCAGCAGGACTGCTATCTGCTCCTTTGTGCAAGGAGGAACAGGAGCACTGCCAGAGCCCTACAAAATGACCTCCAGCAGGCCACTAATGTGCATGTTTCTGCTCAAACTGTCAGAAACAGACTCCATGAGGGTGGTATGAGGGCCCGACATCCACAAGTGGGGCCTGTGCTTACAGCCCAACACCATGCAGGGCGATTGGCATTTGCCAGAGAACACCAAGATTGGCAGCTTCGCCATTGGCGCCCTGTGCTCTTCACGGATGAGAGCAGGTTCACACTGAGCACATGTGACAGACGTGACAGAGTCTGGAGACGCCGTGGAGAACGTTCTGCTGCCTGCAACATCCTCCAGCGTGACCAGTTTGGCGGTGGGTCAGCGATGGTCTGGGGAGGCATTTCCATGTGCTAGCCAGAGGTACCCTGACTGCCATTAGGTACCGGGATGAGATCCTCAGACCCATTGTAAGACCATATGCTGGTGCAGTGGGCCCTGGGTTCCTTCTGATGCATGACAATGCTAGGCCTCATGTGGCTGGAGTGTGTCAGCAGTTCCTGCATGATGAAGGCGTTGATGCTATGGACTGGCCTGCCCGTTCCCCAGACCTGAATCCAATCCAGCACATCTGGGACATCGTGTCTTGTTACATCCACCAACGCCACGTCGCACCACAGACTGCCCAGGAGTCGACTGATGCTTTGATCCAGGTCTGGGAGGAGATCCCTCAGGAGAACATCCGTCATCTCATCAGGAGCATGCCCAGGCATTGTAGGGAGTGCATACAGGCACGTGGAGGCACCACACACTACTGAGCCTCATTTTGACTTGTCTTGAGGAATTTCCACAGAAGTTGGATCAGCCTGTGATCTGATTTTTCCACTTTTATTTTGACTATGATTCTGAATCCAGACCTCCATGGGATAATGATTTTGATTTCCATTGATCATTCTTATGTTATTTTGTTCTCAACACATTCCACTATGTAATGAATAAAGATTTTCAACTGGAATATTTCAATCATTAAGATCTAGGATGTGTTGTTTAAGTGTTCCCTTTATTTTTTTGAGCAGTGTATATTTATATAGTCTGATGGGAGCCATTGGTCAAGGGTCCCATCAGACAATTACAGGAGAAGGAAAATACACATCCACAATGTAGCTGCTAGTTGCCTATTCCTCAAGTGAAGACAACAATAGCTCAACAAAGGAAAAAGGCTTTTCCAGAAGTCATATAACATGCCCTGAACACCCCAAATCTGCAGCCAGAGGTAGTTGTGGGTTTTTAAATTCCAGTGATGATTGAAACAAGTGAATAATAAATGATAAAAAAAATGTTTGATGTTGAATGGTTACACCATTCATTTGCACCACAACACATTTAAAATATGTAACATGAGAAAATGGTTTGATGAGCCACTGTAGTCCAATATTTTGCACCGTAAACAAGTCGTAACATAACAAACAAGTATGATGTGTGTGGAATTGAAGGGGATTGCTTTTTTGCAGCCTGTTGTCAATATAATGTCATTTTGGGAAAAAAACAATGTGCTCTGGTGCATCCCCTCTTTATAGTGGGCTGCAAATTGATCACCATATATACCCCACTGCCTTCAGATGCTGTAGGGCAGGGCTCTACATCCTTTTTTTTCTCCGAGAGCAACTAAAGCGGCAACCAACGGTGATGTCAGTTGAATGGGAGTCTATTGAGCCGGATGCTTTTTGGAGCCAACCTCTGGCGGCACCCAGTGGTATTGCAGCTTTAGGCACTTCCGGTTCGGCCTTATTGTTTAGACCCGGAAGCTATGTCTACTTTTATATACCGAGGGCTACTCATGTTAAGTAACATTTATTAGCATAGCTGAGCTCTACCCAAACCAGCTGAATAAGCTTCTTTTATGTGAATCATAAGAAATTGATACTCTTCGCACTCTTTGTATCACAACAGCTTAAATTCAACAGCACATGCATGTTTTTGTTCTGTATACATCTCTTCATGTTTTCAATTGATGAAGTCACGTGTCATACAAAACAATGTTTTTTACTTGCATATCCCTGTATAGCATTGTAGCAAGGTTGGTGCTACCGGGGTCTCTCCTGGACACAGATGACACACACAGTCTTACGTTCAGGTGTAAAATGCTTTTATTTGCCTGACCCATACACCAATGTCCTCTTGCAACCGCTTCCTCCTCTTCCTCCTTCTCCCTGCTCCCCTTTATTAGGGGAGAGCTCATCAGTTCACATCCAGCTCAGCTGTGCTCATCAGTCCGTATTCGGCTCAGCTGTGCTCATTACACCTGCCCGGCACCGTTCCCTGAACCACTCCTCCCACTCTCTACCCCCTGCAGCTGAGCTAACCACACCCCGCCACCACAAGCATCACATACCCTCCATCTGTAGTTCACGTGCATATGTTATGCATTCAGTTTTTTCTACAGTTAATGAAATGGCTCGCATTGCATGTTATCAACAAGAGAGTTGAAAGTGTTGGCAATTAAGTTCTCTCTTATGGAATCATTTACATTTTCATCTGTCTTGTTCTGAAGTTAGATTTCATGAAAAAAAAAAAAAGCTGCTTCAATGGTACATAGACACAAGTAAAGTAGACATTTTCAGAGCTACTGGTATCATTCTCTGACTTTACTGGTTTTGAGATATGCGGTGAATGCTGTTGAGATTTTAGCTGGACATCATTTTGGAGGTTTACAACCTCCATCTCCACAGAATTGACATAGAACAGTTCAGCTATCTGTCCTGAAATCTCACCTATGTCCACCTCCATTAATGGGTTTGCAATAAATGTCACACAGGCCCTAAGTTTCTCAGTCAGTGACTAAGTCTGCAAACTTCTGTCCAAGCTTGGACACAATACTTGGGTATATTCAAGAAGTGCTGCCCCTGCATGGCTTTCCAACATCTTTGAGACTGAGGGGAAGGTGCTGAGCCTTTTTATTTTAATTTGCTGAATGTAAAATGACTGGTTTGCTTTTAAGGCTTAAGCAGCACTGATCATGTTGCATACATTTCTTATCTGTACCTTGTAACTGTGGGTTCAAGTGTCAGGAACGCTATATCAAGTAGCCACTCAGCATTAGTCAACGGTGTGGTGTCCTAGTCCCTCGATTCCATGAAAGCCTTGATATCAATCAGCAGGGAAAGAAAGCGCTGTTGGATCTTACCCCTGCTTAGCCAACTGGTGTCGGTGTGAAGAAGGAGGTTCCCAAACTCAGCAGAACAATACTCCAGGAACAGCTTGAAGGTCCTGTGTAGCTTGGCCTTTGCTTAATGGAGTTGTTATTCTAAACGAGCCTCTTCTCGTTGCCAGCTTCTCTGTTCATAGAGTACTTCCAGCCACAATGTCCCATAAAAAAATTGCTGTGAACTTTGGTGAAGTGTCGCTTAACGTTCCATCTTTTACTAACTGACACGCTTGCACCGCAAATTAGACACACACACTTGTCACTTATATTTGTGTAAAAAAAAAACATGCAGTTTCCCATTTTTAACAAAAATAGCAAGGTTTTTGCCTTTTATTGGCCTGACTGATCTGTGGTCATTGTCACATCTGTTGCATGCTTGCTAGTCTACTAGCAATTATGATGTTACTGCGTTTCTAGTGTAACCAAACTTGACAGCAGCTAGGAAATATTGATATTGAATCGATTTGTGAGACAAGGGGGTGGGATGTCTGTGAATTTAATTGGATTGAAATGTAAACAGATTTACCAAGAAACTCAGGGTTACCAAATTTATATACATATTGTTCAGACCTTCCGCAATCTATTCAGAACCAGGTCGTGGGCTACTGGTAGAATAATTGTAAAGGAATATCGCAATGAGAAATTAATTACCAAACAGTCAATGGTGGTAATTGCACCACCACAAAAAAGGGACCGTGCCAGTTTAATTCAAAGAAAAAAAGGGAATAACAACAAATGAGTGGCTATTATTATTATTATTATTATTATTATTATTATTATTATTATTGTTGTTAATAGCTATTGAAGGAGCAATGCATGGCCACCAACCAGCAGTACACTTATGGTCAACGAAAAGGCAGTTGACATTGTCGAAAAAAGTTGTAACTGTTAGAAATTCTGCTCTGATCTGAACAGATGGGGATAGACAAACCCTATTCCCTATTGTATGTCAGTCCTTTTACATTTTGGAGCACTTTGCATTTGAACATCTAAATATTTAAAAACAAAAATGTATTCTTGTCTCTCTGTTTCTGTCAGTCTGCAGTTCAGAGCCGGAAAATATCCAGGCTGTGCCCTACAACCTCAGCAGCCTGCTTGTGACATGGGAACGGCCACGGGCCGTGTATGACGCCAGCATTGAGAAGTACTCTGTCACCTTCGGACCGGCCAATGCAGAGAACTCTGTCCCTTCTGACTACCTGACTGACGGAGACCAGGATGTGGTGAGAGAAAGACAACAAATTCATAAAATCAACGACTATTTTCACCAAACAGTTTGTCAATGTGATGTACAAGATTGCTCTGGCTTTATATATTTGATTGATTAGCAGGGACCTATTTGATGTAAAAAAATAGCCATGTTACATGGCATTTTGAAGGATATTAATATATTGCTCTCATCTGAATCAGTTTTTTTGAACCATTGCAGCTTAGTGTCACTGAATGCAACACAAAAGACGGTTTGGTAAACATTGTGTACTTTTTACACACACTAACAAACAACAATACTGTTACTTTAACACAAAACATATTTAAAAGCTTATTTTGATGGATTATCTCTCTGCAGCACGTTTCAACTCCTTGTGAGTTTTCTATTCAGATAAAATGATGTCATACAAGTGGCTGCCTGTAAGGATGAATCAATCTTTTAAAGGATGTCGTTCCTTTTGCTACCACCAGGGAGCGATACTCGATGACCTGTTGTCCAACACCAGCTATGTGATCCAGGTGGTGTCGGTCTGCACCAACGGTCTGTACGGACGTGTGAGCGACTTACTGACTGTTTTCATGCCCGTCGATGACCCCGGTAAGAGAGATCGTGTCTGACACCAAGTGTAGAGTTTAGCTGAGGAACAATACAGATATTTCTCATTGTAAATGTAAATTCTGACTTTTTGTGAACATAACATAGCCCACCAAACTTGTGACTTTTTAAATTATAATTATTGCTCAACATTTTAACTGCTCATAATAAGTGCTCATAACTGTCATCATTTTTATTAGTATCCCAAAATTTTATAATCCAGTCTCTAATATTATTTAGTCTAAATATAATCATTTTTTTGGTCTTAGTTATTTATTCTGAATTACAATTAACATTTTTCCTCATTTCACCTCTAGCTTTCTTTTTATTTATTTTTTCCATATTAAAGAAAAGCAGTAATGCTAAATAAAAGCTTTTAACTTAACACCTAGACTGACTATATGTATGTCCTCATTTGGAAAGTAAAGATTTGATTTTACACTAAAGGCTCTTTTCCACAGCAAGTATCAGCCATTGGGCAAAAGTTGTTGAAATTAGCCTACCTGATCCTATTTTTGGTATCACCACTGTCGAGGTTCCGTGTAAGCTAAGCCGACACTAAAAGTTGTCTTAAAAACAGTGTAGACTACTGATTGGTCTGATTAGTAGGCAAACATATGGGGCTAGAACAGTGCGTTAAGTTAAGCATTGAAAATTATATTTAGCATTGACAAAGAAAACCTAAAACTGAGAAAGAAAGCATTGGCCTTGAATCACTTGCATTGGAAAAATGTGTATTGGCACTGAGACAAGTATTGGCATTGAAAAAACTTCCCTGGAAAATAAAAGACAGTCACTAAAAAAAATTTACAATCTCACAATATCATTGTCATATTTTATTTATTTGCATTGTTTTCCTTATAATATCAATCTTCAGATTTTTTGTTCACGTTTATCTTTTTTTTTACGCTCTCAGTATTCTCAGTATTCACAGATTTTTCAACCAATCTTTTGTTTTTTCATTTCAACTTTCTGTCACCGTTTTGGCACACGAGAGATTTTAGGGAGGGTTAAGGAGCGCAGGGCTAATACATAGTTTGCATCAAAATAAAATAATATAGTGAGATTGTGTTATTCTTGTTTTTTTTTCCATGACTGTTATATTTTTCAGGGAAAAATCTTTGAATGCCAACACGGGTTTCAGAGACAACACAACTTTTTCCAATGCAAATTTTTCCATGCCAATGATTCCTTTTTCAATTTCAGGTTTTGTTTTTTAATTCCAAATCTTACTTTATTTTCAATGCCAAACTTTAACGTCACTGTTCTAGGCCCACAGAAAAACATGCTGTGGTCAATTGAGGAGGTGCAGATGTTTCTGTTTGGGTGCCGACAAAAGGTGTGTGTGTCCTGCTGAAGCTGACATCACAGGTGTGTACTGTCTGCAGTGGAAAACCAAATCTAAGTACTAAAAGTTAGTAGAGTCGAATAAGTGCAGTGGAAAAGGGCCTTAAAAGTCTGACGTTTTGGGAAAAATTGTGAGAAGGTGATATTAGTTTGTCTCTGTATTTCCAATACAGAGATAGACCCAGGACGTATTTCTCCTAGCTTTGTGCCAACGGGAAACTGCTGACCTAGCTAAAATCCCAAATCGAAAAATAGAATTTGTTGAGGAAATTACAAAAATGGACGGGGGGATTTCTGTTAGTGAATGTTCACTTCTTCTACTTGTTTTTCTTTTCTAGTTATTATGTTTTCTCTCCAGCTACAAACACACACACACACACACACACACACACACACACACACACACACACACACACACACACACACACACACACACACACACACACACACCATACATATATGTGTGTGCTTTTAACTGTTTCATAAACTTCTCCATGTACACTTCAAGTGTGGTTTCTCTATATTTCTAAAATGGAAGAATATGCTTGGTTTGAGTTCGGTGGGAAATTTTCTGTCCTTTCGGGTCACGGGAAAAGACAAACCTGGCATCTTTACTTTGCTCTCATTATGTGGCATCTGTTCCTTCTGCCTCTCACATTAAGATAATTGTTTGCATGTGTGCAGCAGCATTTTGTGTAACATGGATTGGAATGGCATTCATAATGACTTTGTATGTCAGCTGAATCTTATTAAATAAACTAGTATGTCTTGTTACAAAGAAAAAAATATCCCCTGCATCCTATTTCAGTGTCAGCTTGCATGAATGAGTGCTATTCTACAACATTCGGTAGAATTACATTTTTAGTGACACTGTGGTGGCTCAGCTAATGTTATGGTGCCATTTTTGTTGCAGTTAAAAAATTACATGATCTTAACTGTATTCTACAAATTCTATATGTTCTACAAATGTCCTGTTTCAAATACCAAATACACGATACATCAAGGGTAGCTACAAAAGGCTTCTGTTCTTTGAGTCATATCGATTATAACATTAGCGTAGTTTAGATTTAGGTTTTTTTTGTTATATACCTTTGGATCTCTTATTATCATTATACACTAACTATACTCTGTCTATTCCTTTAATTTAATGCAATATAGACAAATGATCCCCCCTCCTCCCAAAAAAAATAAATACTTAAAGATAAAATTTAAAAAAAAAAATCACATGCAGCCATTGAGTCACAGGAATATTCCAATCTGTCTCTTTAAACATGTTGAATATGTAAGTCTCTTTGGGCGTTAGTGGTTAGCATTGTCGCCTCACAGCAAAAAGGTTCCGGGTTCGAATCCGGTCCTGGGCCTTTCTGTGCGGAGTTTGCATGTTCTCCCTGTGCTTGCGTGGGTTCTCTCCGGGTTCTCCGGCTTCCTCCCATCATCCAAAAACATGCACCTCAGGTCAGGTTACCTGGTGCCGCGCTAGTGGCAGCCTGTTGCAGCAGCTCCCCCCTGAGAGCCCCCCTGCTGTAGCGAAGAAATTTCCCCTCAGGGATTAATAGAGTACTATAAAATTAAAAAAAAAAATAAAAAAAAAATGTAAGTCTCTCTAGGTTTCTGACCGTTATTAGCATACAATTTGCAGTGCCTCAATATTAGATTAAACAACCCTTTTTTAAACTATTTTTTTTAAATTAAATTATCCAACAAAGCTGTTGTATACAGTGTGTAGTAAACTGAAAAGCAAAAAAAGGCTTTCATGATTATTAAAAATAAGGAAATGGGGCATTGCTTTTGTTATTGTTGTTATAATGTGCTGTTTGATTGGTGCAATAAAATGTATTTCAGAAAGATTTTTACTATCACTTAATAAAATAGTATACTTATTATAACTCATTGACATTTTATACATTAAGTATAAAAATGTGAATATCAGTGGTACGTCAAAATGACCATCAATATTTACCTCAGCTGTACATGTGAGGTGATTTTATTTAATAGCTGACCGCGTCATTGTAACAAATTATTATCATCTATTGACTAATCATTTCATCAGCAAATCAATTTTTCCTGTCATTTTGATTTGCTCATTCATTGCTTCTTTTTTAGTTTCAGATATAGCTCAACAAGGGCTTTCCATTGACAAAGTTAATTTTGAGCCAAAATGTCACTCCCACCCCTTTTCCACCAAACCGTGAATCTTCTCCCTCAAAACCAGTTCATTAAACTTGTAAAACCTCACCTCATGCTTCACAAACCAGTCTGATCTGGTCTCCATGATGTGACACTTAGCCTCTGACAGGTAAGAGCCTCAAGACCACCACCTGCACACCTGCCCCCAACATGCCCACTGTGTGCTTTGCGTCTGAGCTCGGTCAACTTGTGCTGTATTTTCAAATAACTCTTTTTGTGAGTTTGTTTTATCCCTCTTAGGTGACAGACGGGTAAAATGTAAATACTTAAAAGTTTAGACAATTTGAGAAATGTAACCGTGATTTCAGTTCAGATTCCTTTTTTTGACTCGTCTGGTTTTACAAGGAATATGGAACAGAAAAAGTATTAGTTGCAAATGCTTTTGTTCAAGGTTTTTCTATGTTTGTTTTTGTCTTTTAGGGAATCCATGCATGAAAGTGCCTGATATGTTGCATGCAAATGTTGGCTACCGTTTTGTATTGTTGAGGGGGTGTGCATAACCTTTCCATCTTCATCCATTTTTCTTTCATTGTCATTTCACACATTGATTTAACATTTACATTCTATATTCATTGTTAATTTTTAAAGTTTAAAGTAACAAAACTAAATAAAGAGTTTATCTTAAAAATGTTCTGACATCCAGAAACGCACTGCCCAGGGCCTTGCCTGCTCCTCTCCGCAATGTTCTCATCACAGTGTTTCTCAAATTGTTTTACCCTTTGTCATATTTCCCCGCTTTTTAGCATATCATGTTTTCATTATTATTTTTTTTTTTATAGTTTTACACTTTTTTACCTCAGGAAATTAACATAAATGCAAATACAAAATGGACATTTTAAATCCAAACTGGACAAGCGTTAAAATGTGTGTTCCATGAGTTATTTCAGTTCTTGTTTTATTATCGCCATTATTATTCATGTAACTAATATTGCAACCTGTTTGTTTTTACAGAAAATTCACGACAACCAGATTCAGATGAATTTGATGATGAGGTAAGAAAAGGCATTGTTTATTCTTACGTGTTCTTGTTTTCTTAAAAATATTACTGTTGCTTATCACTGCATATAAACCTTCCATTCTGCAACAGGGCAACTACGAACCCGATCTGCCCTGGAATGAACCAGACCAAACTGAGGATTATGATTTGGATTGGAGTGCTACAAACTCACCGAGGACCATGACATCTGAATCACCTTTTTTACCTCTACCTGACATCAGAACTACAACAGTAGGGTCGGGTCAGAAGATAACCACCACACAGATGCTGAGCAATTCTGAAGAGACAGCACACTTCAGTACCTCCACACAGCCACAAGAGGTCGCCCTGCCACCAGAAACCAGAGGAGATGTTGACCTCCTCGGCAGTGCTCCCTTTTATTCCACCACAACAACCAGGGAATCCTTCATTTCTTCCATTAGCCCTTCATTATCCCATGCAAAGACAGATGGTGCTCGTGGAGGCATACGTTCAAAAGACTCAAACGGTGGTTTAAGTACCACTACTACCAGAGTCACTAGTGCAAAGATACAAGATGGTAAAAGTATTTCTTCATACAGCCCCACACCATCCACAGTTGTACCTCATTCCAACAACGTGACCGGCACAAAATCATCCTCATCATCTTTCATCCAAGCTGAGACTGACCAAAGTTTGGTGCAACTCATGAATGAAAACGCCACCACTAATAGAACTGTTTCCACTGGACCCAGAGGGCTTCCAGAGATCCAGACAGAAACCTCGCCTACCCAACCTTCCTCCTCAAGTGAAGCTGCTCTTCACAAGCCCACAAATCCTAGCATGCCTCATTTTTTATCTACTACAACTTCTGTCCAGTTGAAAGGCGTTCTCTTGCAGACCACACAGCCACTATCGAATGGTGAGCGTCCCTCTGTCTTCCCCTCCTTTTCCTCCTCCGCCTTTGCTTCCTCCCTTCTGTGTGACGCCCTGGATCCCAGCGCCGCCCCTTCCACCTGCCTGCCTGAACCTCCCTCCTCATGGCCTGTGTTGTCTGCCTCTGTATCGGACTCCCAGCATGCTGCTACCGCACCGCTGTCTAGCAACGACCTGGCTTCTCCTTCAATCTCCACGTTCTCTGCCTCAACCTTGTCTCACCTCCCTCATGCCTTGCACTCCCTGTCTGGTTGGGAGACTGACTTCGTCTTCTCCGGTGTTGGGTTCGATGATAGCGATAGCAATAGCGCTTTGTTGTCTGGGTCTTCAAGTGATCCCTCAGTAATTAGCGATACCCCTCCACTTCAAACGGTGCTGGACATGTCTGGCCCCACTGTCACCACTGATCTCACAGAAACGCCCTGGGATCTGTCTCTCTCGACAGCCTCTCTGTCTCTCAGCCCCACCCTTCAGCCTTCAGTTTTTCTGTCTAGTGACTTCACCCTTTCTGGTGCCACCCCGAGCTTATCCAGATCTTTCTCAGCTGGGTTTGAAAACTCCAGGTATGCTACTGGGAGCACAATAGAGTCATTTGTCCCTGAGGTTGGTGGCTATGGGTTTCCAGCAGCTAGTGATGTGGACACCATGTGTGGCTGTTCTCTGGTGCCATCGGCATCCTCATCTTGGTTGCATGCCACTCCTCATGTATCCCTGTCGTCCTCAGCCTGGGACTCTATTAGTTTACAGCTCTACCCTCATGTGAGCTTCCTTTCAGCTTCTGGTGTTGGTGTAGATGACACTCTACGCTCTCTGTCTGTGGTGGGTCCTGATGGTCTGTCCTTAGACCAGCCTCTACTCTCCCACAGTGCCATCTCTCCTTCATTATCTTCGCCACAGTTCAATCTTCTCCAATCCACCCATACTGACCTGCCCGTTTCTGTTGCAGCAACAGTGTCCACTGTTTTGGATTCCTGGTTCTCTGCATCAGACGGGAACACCACCTTCCAAACCTCTGCCCTCCCTACCTCGCCCACCGCCTCCCCCTTCGCACCCACCCCTGAGAGACACATGTTAGACAGCAGTAATAGTGCCTCTGGCTCAGCCCTGTTCCCCGACTCCCGGGAACGCATAGATGAGGAGTGGGACAGGGTTCAAACTTCAGCCTCTGAGGAGAGCGTACTCCATGGCTCAACCAAAGTCATTAGCACTGCCTCTCCGTCCACAACCTTAGAGGCTGGCCAGATACCAGATGATCTAGATGAACACTCCTCAGCATTCTATTTTGAAAGTGGGAGTGGCAGTGCCAGCACCTCAGAGGTAGGAGGCACAACAACACCAACCATATCAGTGGTAACCTCGGCTTCACCCTGGTCGCTGGGCGGGGAGGAGGAGAGTGGCTCAGGGCAGGGTGAAGGCCTCTACGACAACGAGACGTCGTCTGACTTCAGTATCTCAGAGCGCACAGAAAGAGAGTCGGAGGAAGAAGAGCCAGTCGCAGGTAAAATAGCCGCTGTGTGGGGGACAACAAACTGTATTGCAACTACAAATTCCAAAGGGATCAGGAAGATTTTTGGAAACCCAAAAGATGACTAAACTTCCATCTATTGGCAACAAGACTACATTTTTTATTTTTTTTTGTATCTGTAAAAGTAAAAGAAAGAACATTTCACTAATGTAAAATATCGGCCATTGCGGCTGTTAAAATAATCGAATAACTTTGATGAACAGTGCCATCACATTCTTCAAGATGATTTGAGATGCATTCAAATTAGTACTATTGTTTAATCCATTTTCTAAATCGCTTATTCTGTTTCGGGTTGTGAAGGGCTGCAGCATATCCCAGCAGGCATTTGGTTAGAGGGAGGGGTTAGGAACACCTGGGTCAGGATCCTAGAGTTCAGTAGCTCTAAATCAATACACTGAATGGGTAATTAATCTATTATTTGAAAGAAAAGGGTGTTCATCAAAAATACCATATACTGTGATAATGACACATATGTTCATATGTGGCACATATTGTATTGACAACCATTTTTACAAGCTTGATACTGATTTAGGAAGCATCATCTTGTAATACACTTCCACTGGAAGTGCACTATTTGTGTTAAAAATACATGTTGACTGAAAACATATTTAAAAAAAAAATTGTGTTCAGGAAACACAAGGCAGCCTCTCCTTAAAGCAAGACGAGTATAACAATTAATAAAAAAAAATGTTTTTAAAAAGCCTTTACAATAAAGTACAAGGATGGGTATCTAAAATCCTTAATTGCAATGTTTGCAACTTGGTGTCAAATCTTGTCTTCCCAAATGTTACTTATAATGGCTACCAGAGGGCACCAGAGTCCTTTGAAGTTTCTGCTGCTTCACACACCAACCCTTGTCTCTAACCACACTGCACCATATACAGCATACTGGAGGGTGGACAACATCAGTTGATAAATGGATTCAAGTGTCAAATAATATAAATGAAACTCAGTTTAGCTGCCCAATTTCTAAATTACATATTTTAATGCTGAGATTAATTTTTACATTCACAATTAACTGGACAAGTTGGAACCATATCATGAAAGAATATTCTGGTGTTTCTCACCAACTACAAATTGTTACATCAGTTTAGATTTCCCTCCCTCCAGAAAGTGATCATTTTGAGTTCATTTCTATGAAAAACTCAGATCTTGCTGTTGGCAGATAATCCACCACAGTCAACAATAATATTTTTGTGTATTTACATTAAAATTGCATGGCAATGCTTTAAACTTTAATGGCATTTGTGTGTAGTTTGGTGCTCTACATTTAGATTTTCGTGCAACAGAGCTTTTAGGTTTTAGTTACCAAAGCATGTTTGCAAGTTCAATTGGCAAAACTTCCACATTTAACATAGGTGTCTCACCTTGCAATTGCCATAATAATATGGCAAAGACAAACAAATAAGTCACTCACTGAGATGGATTATCTATCTGCAGAAGGTTTCAAATCCCTTGAAGTCTGTTTCTCAATCAAAATGACATGGATAGAGGATGTCCAATGTAGTTCAAATTGTAATGTCCTTCAAGCTAAATTTGTGATTTGTGAATTACCTTGACTTTACTCAAAATTTAACTGAAAGTAATTGCTCTCTAAAAAGTAGGAGATCATTGAAAAAACAGATGGTGTCAGGTCAAACCTGCAAAAACATTTCTATGGTCCTTTAAAATATTTTCACAGTGTATTTCTAGATCTGTCCCCCAGACATTCTGATGGTCAGAACATGGACAGTAAGAGAGCCCCGTTCCCATCAGTTAGTTCAACTTCATGTAGTTGGAAATCTTTTCGGAAGTTTGATTGAGTAGACGTTTTGAGTCCTTTATTATCATTAGATTTCTTTGAGTCACTTTGTGTCTTCAGACTCTGCACTAATACAAATAACCTCTTCCATCTTCTGTCCGGGCCTCTTCTTTCCTTTGCCCATCATAAACCCCAGTGTGTCTGGTCCAGGTTTGTTTTTTAATTTTTAATTTATTTTTAAGATCTTTTGGATAAACAACTGGATGGATGGGTTTTTATTTTAAGTGAGTACCAAGTAGAATGCATGCAACAGGCTCTTTATGAACTGGCTAACAGGGCTGACCCAGCTATTCACAGCTGAACAGAGTCAGTTTGTGCAGAAGAGGTAACTTCTAAAAGCTTCCCGGTGAATGTTAATCCATATTGTTTTCCTCGCTGGTTATCAGATGATAAAGGGGAGGAGTCAGCAGCAGGAGCTGCTCAGAGAGGTCAGGTTCAGCCATCAAGTTTTTCATTTCGTATTATTTAGTTATAATTAGGCTGCTTGATTGATGCTGGCTCAGCTTTGTTTGTGGGCTGCCGTAGTTTGATGAATGTGTTCTTCCTTGATCTGTGACAGACTTTTGATTGTGTGTTTATGTGTTTCTTTGAAGTGGTTTGGCAGATGGTTTGAATGTGATGAGTTCAGCGTTTGTGCAATACATAGGTGAATAGTGGCACATTGTTTTTCAGTGCTCGTCTATAAATACAGTTCATGTTTCCTTTTGAGATAGACAGAAAGATGATGTTGAAGTTTTAAATCTGCAAATGTTTCACAGAAACTCTGGACAAAGAAATTAGCTCACTGGTTTAGTTACGTTTGAGTCACTGGAGGTCATCCTTCCGCCTCTTCTATGTTCTATTTTCTTCTGTAGACTTCCCTTTACAGAAATTCCATATTTCTATCCACTCTTAGAGAATTGTCCATGTCTATCTGTAATAAAAATGTACTCACCAAATTAATTCCTGAGGTCTGAAAAGAGAGGGACATTTCTATGAAATTGATTTCATGAAGAGGGCCAGATGAAATGTGTACAGCAGTCTAAACTAAAAACAAACAACACGTCGATACAAAGGACGTAAGAAAAAAGGAAACTACTATGACATTTAACATTCTTTGACTGAAATTGCGCAGATGACATAATCATAGGAGCCAGGTCAGAAATGGAGAGAAAAATAAGTAACTGACATTCATATTTTCATTTTTGTTCTTTCCTTTGGGTTGCCTATTTTAGTAGTGTATGCCACAGGGCTACTTCAGTTAACAGAGGGCACTTTTAAAGGTTGTAGATTTGATAAGATTTGATAATTATGATAAGAAAAAACTGGCAGATCCACTGTATAAATAAATGTTGTAAAAATATCCACTTAGTGCAATGTTGAATGATATCCAGTTTCAAATCTATTAAAAATGATACATTTCTAACATGATCTTTCATGTCAATTAGAAAGTTCTGTGTCCCTCTAGCTCTGTCAACGAAGGTTATAAAAACAATTCTACAGAGTAGCTCTTCCTTTGAGAAACACAGTAATAGTGAAGCTCCAATATCCAACAGACAATGGCTTGGACTTTCTCACTCTTTAATTTTCACCCTCCTTTGACCCTTCTTTTCAGATGCCAGTAACAGCAGCCATGAGTCAAGGGTTGGCTCAATCAGGGAAAGAGAGAGGAAGGCTGTGGTTCCTCTGGCTGTCATTTCCACCCTCACTGTCCTCAGCCTGATTGTTCTAATTGGTATTCTCATCTACTGGAGGTCAGTGTTGCTGGTCAATTTAAACTTGTATATAGTAGAAATGTCAGAAAACATCTGCTTATTTACACGTAATTGCATGCATAGCACAGTGAGGTTGGTAGCTTTTTTCCCAATCTAAGATAAGCATATAAAAAATATGGGAAATATGAGCACTTTTTTTATAGCCTTATGAGCATTTAATATAACAGTGTCCACGTGATCAGATAATCCTGTCAAACTGTGTTGCACCCCCAGACTATATATAAAAGTGGACACGGCGTCTGAAAAATGCATTAGGACGGTCCAGAAGTGCCTTAAATTGCAATATCAACAAGTGCGGATAGAGGTTGGCTGCAAAATGCCTCTGGCTCCGTAGACTCCCATGAAATACAAAGTCAATAAAAAAAATTTTACCAGTTCTTTTTTTTGGTGATCCATCTGAAATTATTCCTATCATTACTGAGAAAATAAGCCTGAAAAAGCTGGGTATTTAGGGGCGTGTCTATTTGATTGACAGGCCTGTAGTGTGTCAGTTTTCCACTGTTGGTGGGCGGGACGTAAAATCGTTGGGTTTCCAATCAGATCGAGTCAGATCTACTGCTCACTCCACCCCAGCTCATCCAAATATGGTTACTTCTGGCTCAGCACCGCTCTGAACTGTCTAGATGGTGACGGCCAATGTCCGAACTTGGGGCGTCATAACGGCCGTTCACAAACCAATGGGTGATGTCACTGTTGGTTACTACTTGAACACAATGCAGTTCCAACCCAGTTTGTAGTCCATGGGAAGAGCATTTATATGTATGCATGATGAGCTCATGAGTATTGCTATTATCTACAACTGAACAGTGGGAAATGCAAGACATTTGAACATAGTTTCTGATTATTAAAAAGTACTCTAGTTCTACACTATTCCCTTTTGGGGAATTTTTTTAATCTCAAAAAGTATAACATATTTGTCTTTAGAAATTAAAGCTGTAACAGTCCTGTAGCAACATCCTGGTTTTTTTTTTTAATCATTGGTCTCTATTTCTTCAGGTGTGAATAATCTATCCACAATATTTTTCAAAAAACACACAATTTAAACCCCCATCTCCATTCCCTACCCTCCAAATCCATTGTATCCCATATTATTAGGAGGGGTAGTCAAGTAGAGACTTATGCCAGAAGACTTTCATATTTTTCTGGGAAGCTTAATCTATTCAAACATGGTCTCAGTCTTGATCTTACTTATACTGAGTGTTCTGATTTGCATGTGTTTCGCCAACAGCCCCTTCACAGAACAATACCTCCTGTTTCATGCTATGATTTGGCTGCCAGCTGACTGAAATAATCCTTTCACTTGTTGCTTGCTTTTGACAGCAAAATAATGCTTCATTACAGATGACCTTGAGAGATGCTGTTTTGCATCACATATTGGGACATAAAATACTAGATTTGGAGCAAACAAAAATTTCTTTAACAATAGTTGCAAAGGTTGTTTTTTTTAAATCCAAAAGTTTCCTTTGTTCTTGTGCTGAAAGCATAACTTGAAAACCCTGATGTCCACTCAGACTGTGAAATAACCATCTTCAGAAATCTGATCGAAGACACGCTGTCAGAAGCTGTGTAAACATTTTTAGTCATATTTTTCACAGACTTTTAACTTCTCATCTGCCCTGCTGAAGACTTAACATATTGTACTTGTTTTCTGCTGTGCTTGTTGTTGTATCTCCAAGATTGAGCAGTGCTAAACTGGTAATAATCTGAGGACCAGGGGGATTAATCCTCAATGAACGATGTACTTGGGCTGCAGTGCTTTGAGCATCCACTCAGCCAAGAGCATGCAGAGCGGGTCGAGGGATAGAAAAGGACATCCGCCTGATTATGTCTGACAGAAGGAATCGTGTCAGCTACTTGTGAGGCGAGCGGCAGGAGGCCGAACCACACTAATCCTGGTGCTGTTGTGTCCTTTTTCACTCCCTTGTGACAACACGGGGCTTATTTGGACACTGCTACTGTGCATTTGAGGTCAAGCAGTTTGAGGGAATTTTGGTTCACTTTGCAAGTTTACAAGCAGAGAGATGTGCAAAAAATTTGCATATAGTTAAATAGTTTTTGAAAGCATCTGATCAAATCCAAAGTCATTTATTTAGCAGCTTCTCTACAATAGTCCAGAACCAAGGGCTATCGGATATGAATTCAATTAAAATCAGAAGCTTTATTAGTACCAGAGACACTCGTGCAAAGATGCTCATTATTTTAAACAAGGGTTTAGATTTAACACACACACAAAAAAAGGAAAAACTGTCATTTCTAAGAATGTCTTCGCACGTGCTTACAGCTTATATTAGAGGATCCACTTTTTTCCTTTATTCATTGAATCACGACCCACATTTCTGATAATATTGAGCAAAAAAAATAAAACTAATTATGCAAAAAAAAATCAACAAAACTACAAATAGCTCTAAAAAGTCAATTACATTTTTAAAAAAAGGCAGAAATACTTTGAACAACAAGCATAAATGCTTATAAGACAGTTTTAAACTGACAATGCTCATCAAGTTTCCTCATTAAACTGTATGAAAAGAGACAGAAATAGGGAGACTTATTGAACTAATTTAAAAGTCATACTTATCTAATCCTAACCATGTTCAAAAACTCTCGAATCAGTCATAATGTAAATTCATGGGTTTTGGTTGTTACTGTTATGACAGCGCTAGCAGAAAATGGCTGCTGTATGTGAGCTGCTTCATGGGAAACATATGCCCTTAAAAATAAAAGTGCAGCAACAAAACTTCTGTAGACTTAAAATAAAATGTTTTGACTTTTGTCCTCCCTCAACTTTTGTTTTTCATGCACCCATTCAAAATGGACCAGCCAGTTTAAAATCACTGCATTAGATTGCTGTGTTTATTCACGAGCAGCAGCTATTTTTAACCCTTCGAACTGGATGGACGCAAACTGCATCCGGTAGCACAGCAAGTATTTATCACAGAGAGATGCAGCACATATCCTATGAAACTGCACAACTTGAGCTTTCCAGCAATGTCTGCACCTTGAAGCATTGCAGTAAATATGACTTTTAAGTTGCTTCATCGTTGCACTCTGCATGAAGCGCTGCGCCCATTCCAAATCCACTTCTCTTGATTGAATCAATCAAAGTCATGACGTAGTGCATATCAAAATATACAGCAGAAATCACCCAAACTGATGATACCACTCGTTTCGCTGTACGACAAAGTATTTTGAAATGATAGCAAATCACACTCTTTGGGAAAAAAATTATAATGACGTATTTGTGGGCCTACTCGACAGCCAAGTTATTCGCACATGCGAATCGCGTATGCCCTTAGTGTGAGTCCCTCACTCCCTGGTTTGGTCATATTTTTTCCAAATTCTTAAGTCATAGTGTTCCACAAACATGATTCAGATATTGCCAGATTCTAGACAATCTCCTCGACATGATTATAAAAGGATATCTCTACTGACAATATTTTATGATGAGATAAATGTAAAAAAAAATTATTTCATGAGATAATGTTTTTTCCCTTAATATGAAGGCTTAAAAGAATGTCTCAGCTAATACCTAAAAGTATTAGCAAATGAAAGATGTGGATAGCTCAGGCTGCTCTTAAAAAACAAGCTATAGCATTAATGGTTAGGCCCTTTAATGACCAAGATAAGAGCTTAAAAGTAAACGTAGACAAATGACCCTGAAAATTGCCTAGGGTTCAAACTCAAAAACACCTCTGAAAACCATTATCTGTGAACACAGTTCATCATTAAGTCCATAAATGCAGCATAAAACTCTACGATGCAAACAATAAACCATATATTAACATGATCCTGAAAAGCCACCTGCTTATCTGGGCCTGATCTCATTTTAGATAGACTGAGTGGAAAATTGTCCTGTGGTCTGAAAAATCCAAATTTTTAATTATTTTTGGAAATCATAGACATCGCATCCTCCAGGCTAAAGAGGAGACGGAACACCCAGCTTGTTATCAGTGCACAGTTCTAAAGTCAGCATCTGTGACGATATGAAGATGCATTAGTGCGCATGGCATGGCTAGCTTACTCATCTGCTGGGAAGGCACCATTAATGCTCCCGAATCCATATTTTCATGCAGTGAGTTTACAGTGGGTACGGAAAGTATTCAGACCCCTTTAAATTGTTCACTCTTTGTTTCATTGCAGCCATTTGCTAAAATCAAAAAAATTCATTTTATTTCTCATTAATGTACACTCAGCACCCCATGTTGACAGAAAAAAAACAGAAATGTAGAAATTTGTGCAAATTTATTAAAAAAAAACAACTGAAATATCACATGATCATAAGTATTCAGACCCTTTGCTCAGTATTGAGTAGAAGCACCCTTTTGAGCTAGTACAGCCATGAGTCTTCTTGGGAATGATCCAACAAGCTTTTCACACCTGGATTTGGGGATCCTCTGCCATTCTTCCTTGCAGATCCTCTCCAGTTCCGTCAGGTTGGATGGTGAACGTTGGTGGACAGCCATTTTCAGGTCTCTCCAGAGATGCTCAATTGGGTTTAGGTCAGGGCTCTGGCTGGGCCAGTCAAGAATGGTCACAGAGTTGTTCCGAAGCCACTCCTTTGTTATTTTAGCTGTGTGCTTAGGGTCATTGTCTTGTTGGAAGGTGAACCTTCGGCCCAGTCTGAGGTCCAGAGCACTCTGGAAGAGGTTTTCTTCCAGGATATCTCTGTACTTGGCCGCATTCATCTTTCCTTCAATTGCAACCAGTCGTCCTGTCCCTGCAGCTGAAAAACACCCCCATAGCATGATGCTGTCACCACTATGTTTCACTGTTGGGATTGTATTGGGCAGGTGATGAGCAGTGCCTGGTTTTCTCCACACATACCGCTTAGAATTAACGCCAAAAAGTTCAATCTTGGTCTCATCAGACCAGAGAATCTTATTTCTCATAGTCTGGGAGTCCTTCATGTGTTTTTTGGCAAACTCTATGCGGGCTTTCATATGTCTTGCACTGAGGAGAGGCTTCCGTCGGGCCACTCTGCCATAAAGCCCCGACTGGTGGAGGGCTGCAGTGATAGTTGACTTTGTGGAACTTTCTCCCATCTCCCTACTGCATCTCTGGAGCTCAGCCACAGTGATGTTTGGGTTCTTCTTTACCTCTCTCACCAAGGCTCTTCTCCCACGATTGCTCAGTTTGGCTGGACGGCCAGGTCTAGGAAGAGTTCTGGTCGTCCCAAACTTCTTCCATTTAAGGATTATGGAGGCCACTGTGCTCTCAGGAACCTTGAGTGCTGCAGACATTATTTTGTAACCTTGGCCAGATCTGTGCCTTGCCACAATTCTGTCTCTGAGCTCCTTGGACAGTTCCTTCGACCTCATGATTCTCATTTGCTCTGACATGCACTGTGAGCTGTAAGGTCTTATATAGACAGGTGTGTGCCTTTCCTAATCAAGTCCAATCAGTTTAATTAAACACAGCTGGACTCCAATGAAGGAGTAGAACCATCTCAAGGAGGATCAGAAGAAATGGACAGCATGTGAGTTAAATATGAGTGTCACAGCAAAGGGTCTGAATACTTATGACCATGTGATATTTCAGTTTTTCTTTTTTACTTTTTTGATTTTAGCAAATGGCTGCAATGAAACAGAGTGAAAAATTTAAAGGGGTCTGAATACTTTCCGTACCCACTGTGGGTCTAGGTACGCCAGGCTAGTATCAGGTCACATAATTGTCAAACATTTACACTCAGTGTGCTGGTAGCCACAGAAACCAGTATTTACATAGACACAAATATGATTTGGAAACCATTTTTGATCAGTTCTGTCAATTCTGCCAACCAGGTGTATAAAGTAGTATGATTAAACAATTATTCATTTCATTGTTTTTGTTTAACATGTTTAAGTAGCCTTCCTTCTCAGGGCACATGAAAGGGGGCAGCGTGCCAGTGCCCTCCATTAACCAGGCACCACTTTGTGTCACCATATTCTCGCATTTTAACAAGCGTAAAAGTCTACAGCCATGTTGGTGTTTAGCACTTATGTTTACCGCTTTTACTGTCATAGTTTCCAGTGTTAACATGCTAATAGTTAAATTTTTGCACAATACAGTTGATGTTGATGGGAGTGTCAAAAATGTATTTTTTTTTTATTTTTTCACAAACCAAAGTTCTGTTTATGACTGAAGATTTTGACCAGATAAAGGAGAAGAAAAGTCACATGATCACCATTTGGGTTCCAATCGTCAACAGGAATCCCCCAACCAAACTTCTTGCATATCGAGCAGTATAATGAGAGACGTTTCAATCTAAACTCCTAAGCTGAATTGACAAATCACAACAGCCATCTACACTGCTAATGTGACTAAAAACTAAAACATACGGCAGACTGTACAGGTCTTACACTGTCATGACTCTATCTTCTATTTAAGCCTTTTTCTGCCTGTTGAGTGACACAGATACAATACATATACACAATACAATTAAAATATGCATAATCTCGAGAAAAAAAGGGGCTTTTAAAAGCTGAACAGAGGCAGAAAGGTGAGTTTTTGACCTGTCGTTTAACAAAAATAATACAAGTGCAGTCAATGGAAATTAATTTGGTATTGAGGGTCAATGCTGTACTGGTCCGAGCGACAGTGTGACTTGAAATCCAGCATGCAAAAAAACCTAGGAGACCTGTTTTTGTGCCACATTTGTGTTTGTGTCAACCAGAGCAGTTTCTCAAAGTATCAGTCTTTAATCTCAAGGCTAAACCCTCATTCTGTGTTTGTATGTTGTTGTTTTTTTGCCGGTGATAATCCCTGATGCCCATTTCTGGCCAAGACAACATAGGTTCATCAGAGGCGGCCTCATCCTTTTAAAAACTTGTCAAGGATTAACAGAACATCTTTTTTCCTGTGTTTATGGGAAGATTACCATGTATTCTCCAAAATGTGGGCTAACGCCGAATCACATGAAGACAAAAGCATCTCCTGCCTGTCAGAATTAGTGCAGTGGTATTTTTTCTCTTTGGTGTTTGTCATTTCTATATTTAAGTCAAACACAATTTTTTTTAAAAGGTTTTTAAAGTTTAAACATAGATACATGCATTCCTCTGTCTGCACTTTATGTATCACGTTCACAAAAATGAGGCCACATTATTAAAATGTCCTTCAAATAAAATGTGTTTTTTTTTTTCTCTGCAGGACATGTTTTCAGACAGCTCACTTTTACATTGACGAAAGCTCTTCACCCAGAGTCATTGCTGCACCATCCACTGCTGCATTAACATCTGGTAACACACACACATCTTTCTTGTGCCCTTCCTGACACAATTAACATAAACTTAAAACCTGTAACCTTAAACTTTAGAACCAATACTAAACCTTAAAAACCCCTGTCAAGATGTGAGGAATGGACAAAGTATCCTGACTTTTCTAAAGTCTAAAGTCTACACGTCCTCTATTTCCAAAAGTGCCTTCATGCTCTAGAAATGTCTTCACCTTCCCAAAATGTAGTCACTTCCCAGAAATATAGCAAATTCCCAAAAATGTTAACTCTCCATGAATGTCCCCACTTTCTGAAAATCCCCTCACTTTAAAAATGTTACACAAAGTGTAAAATTCAAATTTTCCATAATGTTTTAAAGTATTCTCAATGTGCCTTAAAGTACTCACTTCTCTAAAAGGTCTTAGTTTCACTTTCTACAAATGTTACCCTTTTTTGAAAATGTCCTCACCTTCAAATAATTTTTGCCATATTCAAATAGTCGTTACTCTCAAATACATCTTCAGTTCTGACTATGTCCTCAGTTCTTCTAAATGTTTTTGTCTTTCATAAAATCACCAAAAATGTACAGTGCTCACTTTTTCAAAAACAGTGTCACTTTTTGAAAATTTCCTAACTTTACAAAGGTATCCACCCTTTCAAATATATCCGCACTTTTCTAAAATGTCTTAAGTTTTACAAAATCCTCCAACTTTACAGAGGTGTCCTCTCTAAAATATATATAATAGTGTGTTCACCTCTCCAAAATCGGCCAAAAGTGCCATCACATCTCTTTAAATTCCCAAAATGTTTTCAAATTACATTGTACAAAACTATCTCCAAAATGTACTGCTTAAAAACTGTAATCACTGCCAAAATCAAAAGTCAAATTTTTTCTTTTCAAAATGAAAAAAACACACAAACAACCAAATATTTTGTATTCATCTATCAGATACACTTTGATACACTTTACACTTCGAATTGTTTTTATCTTTCAGATAATCAAACATTATATCCAGTGAAGGACTTTGTGAAACACGTCTCTGAACTGCACGACACTCAGGGCTTCCAACGAGAGTTTGAGGTATGGAATAAAAGTACCAAAAACACAACATTAAGCTCATATTCAAATGCATATTTTTAAACAATCTGGCTGTTGTGGTTATTTGTGAGACTTATGATTTATGAGTGTTGTCATATTGTCTGTATGCTGCATGACTTGTGATGATGTCACGTGTACTGACTTGATGCAGAGCTGGAACAATGCAAAACTATTTTGGATCATTTTATCATGATGATTAATACTATAGGTAATATTAATAGTAATAATCATCTTTACAGTTTTTGTTCCTGCATGTGAGCATTGATATAAAAATGAGCTGAACAGCGCACATTGCAGTCCTGCTCATGTCTTTGCAAGGAGCCTCCATTGATTCATCTGAGCGGTGTGTCAGTTGTCATTTACTTGTTGACCTTCAACAGAAAATCCAGTCACTTTGTGAATTAAAGCTCCAGTTGATTTTGTACTGAGGCTGCCACTGAAGGGAAAATTGCCTCAAAAGCATAGACGTCAGAAGAATTTTCATGTGTTTTTTTTTTTTCCTTAAAATATAGTCCAGAGGGCAAGTCCCCTTCAGAAATATTTAAAATCAATTATATGTAAGAAAATGTATGGGATGAGCACATTACATAATAGTAGTGAAAGGTTCTTCTGGCAGTTTTATGACACCAATCTTGCTGTTGAACACAACTTTAGACAGTTATGGATGCGAAGATTTTCTTACAGCCCTTTGCATATCAGGAGGAAAATGTATTAAATTATTTATTTCTTAATTATATAAATTATTTCTGAAATCAAAAAATCCTCACTGTTCTCAGATAAATAAAATTCATGACATTTTTGGTTTTAAAACTCTTGCTTCAGCTCAAAAAAACATCTAAATTAAAAATAGAATGAGCACGTAAGAGAAGAAGAAAAAAATGGTACCCAAAGAAAAACAAGTAAAGAAACAAAGATGGGAAGCATTTAGGAAACTTCTATAACCCCAGTTTCCTTAAGCTACATCAACACTAGTAGACAAATAGAACAATTTCCGTCTACACAAACGTTTCAGCAGTGCTTCAAGACTAATCTCCATCCATACCAGGCATGTTGCGAGAATCAATATTTCGGTACCAAAATACTGAAAATGTGTTAGTGCTTGTTTCCTATGGTACCAAAAGTACTGATTGAACCAAAGGTAACAATCACATGTGAAATGGCACTGGCAAGAGCAGGTGGAGCAATAGGTTTGCCAGAGAAAAAAAGTGCTCTATTTTGTGAGTTGGATGATCAAGGACAATTTACGACCAAAACTCAGAATGCAAACAAAGCATTTCAGATAAAAGATGGAATTATATGAGCAGCTCAAAGACAGACAGGATTTGTACACATAATTCAAGATCACATGTTGTCATAATGTTCAAAAATTGTTACTCTTATTCTTTGTGAACTGCAGTAGCTGCTTATGTTGTGGCAATGCTCAACAGATAACATTCAGAGGCTAATGTTATCTTGTTTAGGCTAGCTATAACATTAGAAGCTAGTAGCTACCATAGCGACATTGCTGTTCAGCTATTTGTATATTTTTATATATGTGTATATATATATTTATTTATATTATATATATATTTATTCTTCAAGCAAATGGAAATCAAAGTATTTAAAACCATTTTGGAATGGTTGTATCTTCCAAAAGATGATATTGAATCAGATTTTTTTATTTGGTTTGATTTCCCCTATGTGTTGGCAGTAGCATGAGCAGTACTGTGAGATGAAATTGTGTGGACTTGTTTTTGTGTTGTCTTGTAATTTGTATTCTTGCACCTCTTCGGTTTGACTATGTTGTCACGGAAATGTCCTGGCTGGCTGCTGCTTCCTCTCCCCTGTTATTAGATACTGACAGAGAGTTACAAGGTAAGACGCTCTCCTCCCCACCATATCTTTAGTTACTGGTAAATGCCGCAACACTCAATGTGGCTGTGTTTCTGTCTTGTCTTGTAATGCAAAGTGTTTCTCTTAATGTGGGAAATGTGAATTCACAAAGCATGTCTCCTGTTTGACACAATTAGAATAAATCATGAATGCGTTATAAGAGCTGGATTCTGGACTTCAAAATGGCACCTATTTATCACAAACAAAGTGGCTGACTCTGCACCAAAAAGTCTCTGGATTCTTTATACTAATATGACAATACACACAAAAGAATCATTTTTTTAGGTTGTAAATAAAAATGAACAAATAAACCAATATCGTTTTAAACATTTCTTATACAAATATGATAA
Source organism: Embiotoca jacksoni (assembly GCF_022577435.1). Lineage (NCBI taxonomy): Eukaryota > Metazoa > Chordata > Actinopteri > Embiotocidae > Embiotoca > Embiotoca jacksoni. The sequence continues at coordinate 5,109,043 of NW_027185381.1, read as the reverse complement.
TAATAACAAACTTTATTTGTACAGCAATTTTTATGCAAGAAATTCAGCTCAAAGTGCTTCGCAGATGTCAAATCAATTTCAGTGTTTCACATAAAAAGAGATATAAAGCAACATAAAAACATGTCAAAATTTAATTTACAAATTAAAAAATAAATAAAATGCATCAAAACAGATCAAATTAAACACATGCCATTAATATAATATAATAGAGTTAAAATATAGAATAAAGCAAAATGCATTTTAAAGGAAAATATGAATTACTTAACCATAATTGTAGGGGAAATGCTTTCTGGGCTTTAAAGGATTTTATTGTTGCACACATGGCCATCAGGGCTATCTTGTAATATAACTCACTGTCTCATAATTACAATTTAAATGAAAAGATCTCCCTAATTACAAGATCCCTATGTCATACTTGTAAGCAAAATATTTCATAATTATGAGATAATATACAATAGATTAATTCAGTAATAATTGGACCACTTCAGATCATCCAAGTTTGGACAAATGTTTAATAGGTAATTCTACATCTATCTACCTATCTACCTACCTACCTACCTACCTGTGATGTTTCAGTTGTTCTTTTTTAATAAATTTGCACAAATTTCTACATTTCTGTTTTTTCTGTCAAGATGGGGTGCTGAGTGTACATTAATGAGAAATAAAATTAACTTTTTTGATTTTAGCAAATGGCTGCAATGAAACAAAGAGTGAAAAATTTAAAGGGGTCTGAATATTTTCCGTACCCACTGTATAAAACGGTGCTCAAGTTGTAACCTACAGTTGTAACCATGGCAATATGATACTTCTGGTTCTTGTTACAGACTCAAGTGAAGACTTTTAACATTACATTTTCCAAGACTACACATATTCAGCTCCTATTCATTACCTTAAAACTGCTTTCACAACAACAAATTGTTTAAGAGACATAAACTATAAAATTTTATATAGTTGAATGACTTTTAGAAAATTCTAAAATCATGACTCCTTCCCAATAATTAAGAGTGTCTTTTTCCAAAGTACAAACTCTTTTGTTGTAATTCCCACATCTAACTCTCAGAATTATGAGATTTGCAGAGCTAATAAAATCTCCCTCATTGAAATTTCTGCTTATTGATTATTCTGCTGATTAAGACTAAAGGAATTTTGTGATGATCCATACTCAATATTTAAGAACTTCAGCTTCTTTTGTTCGATTTCCAAAAGGAAACATACAAATTCCTCAAGAAAAGTATGGTTCTATTGGTACCAGTTAAATTTAAAAACAGTACAGAAGATTTCCGAACAATACCCAGGTCTCCCTTCCAGCAAGTCTTTATTTTGTGCTGAGTGTGAACTCTACAAAACTACAAAATCCCAAAATTGAATTATGGTCAAAAACTTCCATTTCTTCAGAGGTTAAACTTTAGTGTCATTTGTGTGTGGTTGTTTCTAGGAGGTTCAGGCATGCACAGTGGACATGGGAATGACCACTGACAGCTCCAACCATCCCGACAATAAGAACAAAAACAGATACAGCAACATCTTGGCCTGTGAGTACACATGAGTACACTGTGATATACGACATGTTCTAATGGAAAGTTTTATATCTTATATTAAACAACACTAAAACCAAAAGACAGCCCTGTTTTTTTTTTGGTTTTTTTTCAACTCATTAACACAAATGTGCTGCAACTTACTGTAGTTATAAATAAGTTAAGTCTGTAACCTACCTTCCAGTGCTTGTAAGTAACAGATACAAATTGTTGTGAACAGTTGAGATGTACATGGTGAATATCACACCCAAATGCTCACGTTTGGTTTTTCCACTGATATTCATTCTTTACCACGACAAACTAACCAATCAAGTCAGAGGTAGAGACTTCCATGTTCTGAGAGGTAAGATTACCATTTTTGTCTGAGGAGTCTAGCAGCATGGAGCTATGTAATGATGTAGTTCCCTTTCAGTTGATTTCACTTGACTCATTGTATGTGATGTTGCGCCCTGGTGTGACCTGACCGAAACCACCTCTATTCACGCCTTTACGGCAGATGACGTGTGGTGACGTATGTGAGGCCTTGCCACATATACCACCACAGACACACTTCAATTCAATACTGCACCTCGGCTCAGCTCTGTCGTTGTCTAGGCTACTGCCGGTTCAGAATTCGCTCAACAGCCCCTGTTGGTGTTAACCATCGGATACCCATGGAACGCCAATTTTGAACTTGTGTTTTGTGTCTCGGGATGAGCACAAGGAAGCCGGCGAGGGAGAAGTCTTCTGTTTGTCCCTGTCCTCAGGAGTGTGGTTTCTACTCACACAACAAGGACCACCATGAAGTGTGTCCCGTCTGTCTGGGGATGGTCCACGCTTCCATCACAACTTTTGTCGTTTTTCTGTTTTTCAGTTGAGCTACCCTTAAACGTTGTCACGCTTGATTCAGACATGACTCTTTGTTTTCATCTTCAAATTTGGATGTTCTTTTTTCACTCTCATGTTTGCATGGTCAAGGGACTGTTTTTGAAATGAATATCTGAAGGGCCCAAGTGTTTTCAGTCTCATGTCTTTACTCACATATACTGTACTCTAAATAAGAGAGGGTTGACTGAGCCAGTGGCTTGCAAACTTTGTCACCAGCTCCGGCGCTCAACCTTAGGGAAGGCGGGTCACGTTCGTGGATAAAGTGCTGGGAAAGACTGCTGTCACCCCGCACGACTCCCTCCTCTCTGAGACGAGGGATCCAGCTTCGTCTGAATCTGAAGGTGAGGAGCTTTTAACTGAAGCTCCCACCACTAACTTGGCCAACCACACAGAGTATGTGGAAAGTTTAGCCGAGAGGAGTAACAGGAGGCTTTGTCATTGTCCCGCCACTACTGTGCCGGTTAGCCAGGACAACACATCCTTCTTCCAGTTGTACCACCGGGCAGCAGCGAAACTGAAGATGGAGTGGCCCTCTCCTCCGCTGGCAGTGAAACTGTCATGGTTCGCTGGATTTTCCCTGCCCACCGAGCCGACAGCAGCTAAGAACCGCCTGCCCATGATCCCAGACTTTGTCTCTGAGTTGACCTCAACATGGAATAAACTACTTTCTACCCACGTCACCGTGCTATGGACAGTATTTGGATTTTGATTGAGCTGAAAAGGTGGGCTTAGTTAATCCTCCACCTATAGAGCCATTCCTGGCTGCATATCTGGCCCTATCCCCTGTGACACGGGACTCGGTATCAAAGCCTAGAGTGCATTAACATCAGCGGTTCTCTGGCTTGATTGCAAGTTTATCCACCTGCTATTGTCTACCTGTTAATGTACGGTTTCCTGGCCAGCTATGTCTCCTGCCATTTGCAAATGCATCCTCCCTGGAGGCAGTCTGTAAGACTGTAAAAATTTCGTAGCTATGTTATGTAGCTAGCTGACATGACATTACAGGCCAGGTATGAGATGATAGAGACTGACCAAGACTTTGCCAGTCCCAGGAAATTGATCGCAATAATTGACGCAAATTCAAGCAAACTGCAATATTTGTGGGGGCTTGCAATTTTTTTTTTTATTCCTGCGATTTTTTTCCTGCCAAAAACTATCATCAGTAGAAACTGTGCTGAAAGTATTACAGCATAAAATAAGTGTTTTTAAACAAAACTCATTTTATTAACAAAAATAACTCCTCATTTACAATCAGAAAGGCTCTGCTCCTGTCTTCTCATCACCAAATAAAATTTGCAAAAAAATTGGTTTGCGGTGAATTAAAATTTAAATGATCTAATTATATGCTTATTATCAATGGAAGTGATTACATATAACTGTATGCTAAAATAAATAATAATATTTTAGATAATTTCCTCCTCGATGGCAAGGCGCCAGGGGTGGATGAGATCCGTCCTGAGATGCTGAAGGCGCTGGACATTGCTGGGCTGACACGCCTCTTCAATGTCACATGGGGGTTGGGAACAGTGCCCATGGACTGGTTCCCATTTTCAAAAAGGGAACCACCTCAGCTGACTCCTTTCTGGATGGGCAAACTCCCAGAACCCCCCCAATAGTCTTGCGAGGGTAAAGCGCTGGAGTGTGCTCCAACTATCGGGGTATCACACTACTCAGCCTCCCGGGCAAAGCTTACGCCAGGGTGCTGGAAAAGAGGCTCCGACCGTTTGTCGAACCTCGGATTCAAGAGGAGCAGTGCGGATTCTGTCCCGGTTGTGGAACAGTGGACCAGCGCTTTACCCTCGCAAGACTATTGGGGGGGTTCTGGGAGTTTGCCCATCCAGAAAGGAGTCAGCTGAGGTGGTTCGGGCACCTGATCAGTATGCTTCCTAGGCGGAGGTGTTCCGGGCATGCCAGGAGACCCCGAGGAAGACTCAGAACATGCTGGAGGGATTATACATCCCAGCTGGCCTAGGAACGCCTCGGGATCCCCCAAGATGAGGTGGAAAATGTTGCGGGGGAGAGGGAGGTCTAGGCTAACTTGCTTGGCCTCCTGCCACTTCGACCCGATCCCGGAGAAGCAGAAGAAGATGGATGGATGATTTTAAATAATAATAATAATAATAATAATATTTTAGCCCATGGTTTTCTAAGTTCAATAAATAATTATAAAGTAAACTTAAATATTTCTGTGATGTGCATCATAATTATTATCACAGGAAGTGATTACATATCTATTTCTTTATCTGATAGTTCTAAAAAAAAATAACAATTTTCTTTGTCAACTTGCAATTTCTTCTGAGAAAATCCACCGCAAAATCAAACATTTTGATCGCAACAATCCCCCCAAAAAAGCCCAAGAGGGACTGCTTAGCACCATCCTTACATTTGGCCGACACATACATCACACACAAACACTGCAAGGTCTGCAAAATGATGTAATCGGTAGCAACTACAGAAAAACAGACTGACATTTTCCTTCTGTTTTGCATTTTAGAATTTTATTTGACATTTAAACAATAAAGTTTGTACAATTAAGTTTTTCATTTGTGTATTTTATCTGCACATGTACGTGACTGTGACATCAAAGTCCTTTGGTTGAAATGTAAACAAATCCTTCACCCAACCATTGATGAAATGTCACTGGGCCTCAAGGGATCCTGTTCACAAGATAGTTGAAGGCAGCAATACAGGGTCCATATTCCAAATTATTATGATTAGGTTGCATGGATCAATCATCAATGTTTTTAATAGATGATGATTTAACCAAATAACAGTCCTTTGCATCCTTGAGTTTATCTTGGTAAACAGCAGTTTTGCTTCTGCTTCTCTGGTTTGGCAATATAATGGGTTAACTTGAAATCTCTTTACGGAACCAATCTGTTTCACTGCACAGCTATATCTCCAAATGGCGCATCGGTTACATCACAGGCTAATAGAAACCGATTAAACATGAGAGGGATCTCCCTGAAGGGCTTCTCTGTGGGATAGCTTGTACTGCAGGCTCCACTCTCAGGTTCCACTGTCAGGACAGAAAATTCAACTACAAAAACTAAACGTGTAGACACGACTTACTTATTGAAAATTGTGAAACGTGAAAAATATGAATTCCTTAAATGTTGCATGTAGATTGATTTTACTTTTTTTTTTTTTTTTTTTTTTTTTTTTTTTACACCATGTAGCACAATGAGAGTGTCTATGCCAGTGCATCATGTATAAATTTAATAACTCTACTGTACCCAATTTACACTCGCTATTGATTTATTTGATCTAAATCGGAGATAGTCCATGGAGCCTTGCAACATAAATTCATAGAAAAATATAAAACTTGTTAGTCTTCCTGTCTTTCTCAAAAACACAAATAAGCACTTGTCATACAGAATTTCCCTTTGAAAAATTCAAATTTTTTTTTTTTTTTTTACTACAAATAGACTTAATTTAAACAATTTTTTTTTTTTATTTTTTAAAAACACAAAACCCCCCCCAAACATTTTAAATGTTCTGTTGCCCTCCATTCAAAGCAATTTGCAACAATAGTACTTGTATTCAGAGTCATACATTGTTGCCCATTCGGCATTCAGTGTACCCCAAATACCCTTGGCTATCCATGACTTCTTCACTTCACTTCTGATCACTTAATGTTGTGTGTGTGTGTGTGTGTGTGTGTGTGTTAAAGTCCGTTCACTTCTGGCAGAGTTCCCTCTTGGTCGCTTAGTCGGCGGATAACATGGCAGCTTGATCTCTGTGGGTAGCAATGGAACCAATGGGTTTTCCCCACTGAAAGATGAGTGTTCCTCAGCCACATCAGGCTTCACACTTAGTTGTGAAAAGCAAAGCCTGATATGGTGTGCAAGCACTGTCTCTTTGTGGTCAGGCCTTGTGTCTGACGTTGGCCTCTCTTTTGTTCTCCATCCCCATGCAACTTTACCTTTATTCAATATTCATTGTTTTGTTCTACAGATCTGCAGTTCTTCAGTTCTGTTTTCAATTTAAATTTGTGTTGTCTTGCATAATCTATTGTACATTGGGCTGCTGTACCAAAACAATTTCCTACACTGAATCAGTGGAGTATATCTCTCTCTCTCTCTCTCTCGTCTATATTAAAAGAGCCATGATGAGTAGGATGTCTGCCAATAGTTCCACCTCAATACCAGTGAACCATTAATAAAATAACACTATACGGATCTGTTCATGTACATTGAAACGTAGATCTTTTTCATATTGATCTGTTTTGTTGTCTTCCAATCTCAGATGATCATAGTCGGGTGCGGCTTTCATCGCAGGCCAACAAAGACGGGGAGACGACAGATTACATCAACGCAAACTATGTGGATGTAAGAAACGTTCTATTTTTTTAAGCTGTGTACAAACTGGCCCCTGAGGCACATTTCTGTGACTTTGGTCTGTCAAACACAGTCACAACTTATTTTTATTTTATTTCTATTCTCTGAGCCACTCTATGTTTCCCTCTTGTCCTCCTAAACCAAAGTCACTGCACCCCGCTGCATATTTCTAAACCTATTCATGAGACATGATGTTGTTCGCGTGGACCTGTATAGCTCTCCATTATGCTGGCAACCACACCATTCAAACCTCATTTCTAGCGTCTTGTTTTGTGAAAGGCAGAAGTGACACAAAAAGCCCCCGCAGTAGTCATGGCCTCTCTGGAGAGCCGACGTACAGGTTACAAAGTTGGTAAAAGCATGTTAAGGATCTCTCCAGCGCACACTTTTGTCTGCATCTCGCACTGTGAAGGCAACTTCACGCTGTCAGTCATCTGAAGGTTATCAAACTATTAAAGTGAGTGATTGAACGGTGCCCTCTGCTGAGAACAAGTGACACCCTCTCCTATGTTGGCCTTAACTAAACTGACATGTTAGATTTCAGCTCTGCCCTTAACTTAACTGAGCTAAAAAACTTGAATGCCCTTGATGAGTTTTGTTTGCTCTGACAATTTATTCTCAAATGTTGAGTGCCTTTGCAATAGGTCCACAGTCTTTTTTGGCATGTAACCTTGTGTTTCACTCCCGAAAATATCCTGAGTAAGAGTAGTCAAATTGCAAATTTATTTTTAAAAACATGGAGCTCCAGGTGGCCTTTGATGACATAGTATTTTTTTTTAACTTAAAAAAACACATTGGTTGTTAAATAAAAAAAATAAAAAAAATAAAACTCACTGATATAAGTAAAACACTGAAAAATCGACTCCTATTTTAAATACTGTTGGTGAGTTTTGTCTAATTAGATTAACTTTTTCTTTTTGTAAATTAAATTGAGTTGGTTCTGTTACTACTCTGACTTCCACTATTTAGTAGAAGTCAGAGTAGTGTTACTTTTGTTCAAAGTTTAAAACTACATTAAAAAAAAACTTCATAAAAAAAATGAAAACAAAATTTCATAGGAATCTTTATCCAAGCCTGGAGTACCCCTTTATTGACAGACTGTGCTCTGAATATGTTTTGTTTTTATGTATGTTGCATAAAAGCTAATGTGCTGTGTGTTTCTCAGGATTTTAAGAAGCCGCGGTCGTACATTGCCGCTCAGGGTCCTCTTAGGTCGAGTACAGAGGACTTCTGGAGAATGATCTGGGAGCAGAATGTTAGCATCATAGTTATGATCACCAACCTGGTGGAGAAAGGACGAGTGAGTGACCGGATCTTCAATCAAGCCTACTGTCTAAAAATGACATTGGTGTTTGTTAGATCTAATATTTACAAATGAGTATTAGAGCCACATTGAGAAAAAATTGGAAATATCAACAATAACGTTTTAAATATATTTTAAGAATCATGTCAAAATTATATTTCGAGAATGAAGTCAAATTGTTGAGAAGCAAATAAGGTAATGGCTCGCTTGAGCTCCACACTTTAAGATCAAAGAACTTGATCAAATGTGTTATTGTGTCAACATATCCTCTTTGTATTGCACACGTGTAACCATCAAAACCAAACAAATCCGTTTCCAAAAAAGTTGGGACACTGTGTAAAATGTAAATAAAACAATGTGATGATTTGTAAATCATGTAAACCCATATGTAATTGAAAATAGACCAAAGACTATCAAATGCTGAAACTGAGAAATGTTATTGTTTTATGAAAAATATATGCTTATTTTGAATTTGAAGCCAACAACAACAAAAAAAGTTGGGACGAGCATGTTTACCACAGTGTTGCATCACCTCTTTTAACAACACTCTGTGAACATTTTGGAACTTAGGAAACCAGTTGCTGGAGTTTTGAAAGTGAAATATTCTCCCATTCTTGCTTGACATGATTTCAGCTGCTCAAAAGTTCAGTTTCTCCTTTGTCATATGATGCGACAAATATTTTCAATTTAGATCTGGACTGTAGGCAGGCCAGTTTAGTACCCGGATTCTTCTACTACTGAGCCATGCTGTTGTGATACGCACAGAATGAAGTTTGGCATTGTTTTGCTGAAATAAGCAAGGCCTTCCCTGAAAAAGACATTGTCTGGATCACAGCATATCTGGGTCCAAAACCCGTATATACTGTTCAGCATTAATGGTGCCTTCCCAGATGTGCAAGCTACACATGCCATGTGCACTAAAATACCCTCATACCAACATGGATGCTGGCTTTTGGCTTTCTGGCTGTGCGCTGATAACAAGCTGGGCGTTCCCTCTTCTCTTTAGCCAGAAGGATGCGGCATCCATGATTTTCAGAAATTATTTCAAATTTGGATTTGTCAGACCACAGGACAGTTTTACACTTTACTTAAGTCCCCGGGCCCAGTGAAGGCAGCGGAGGGTCTGGTTCATGTTTACATATGGTTTCTTCTTTGCGTGGTAGAGTTTTAACCAGCGTTTGTGGATGAAGTGTTTAGAGACAATGGTTTTTGGAACTGTGTCTGAGCTCATGCAAGAATTGTAACTGTTTTTAGGGCTCAGCCATCTGAGGTGCCTGAAGATCAGGGCGATCCAATAAAAATTTTTGGCCTTATCCCTTGCATGCAGAGATTTATCTGGATTTTCTGAATCTTTTAATAATATTAATAATAGATGATGAAATCTCCAAATTGTTTGCAATTTTACATTGAGGATCATTATTCTTAGTTGTAACACTACTTGTCCACTCAGTTTTTGACAGAGTGGTGAATCCCTCCCCATCTTCACTGCTGAGACTCTGCCTCCCTGGGATTCTCTTTTTACACCCAAAAATGTTACTGATCTGCTGCCAATTAACGCAATTAGTTGTGAGATGTTCCAGCATGTGTTTTTTTTTTTTTGGCATTACATTTTCCAGTCTTTTGTTGACCCTGTCCTAATATTTTTTAAACGTGTTGCTGGCATCAAATTTGGTGCCTGGGTGGCATCAATGCTTCTCCAAATCCTGTGTTTGTTGTGAAGCATCAATGGTAACTTTCCAGATGTGACAACATTTTCCCTTTAAAACTCCAGCAACTGGTCTCCTCAGTTCCCAAACACTTACATAGCATTGTTAAAGGAAGAGGTGATATCAAATTAAAAATGAGCATCCAAAAAAGAATACAATTTGTCAGTTTCAACATTTGATATGTTGTCTTTGGTCTATTTTCAATCAAGTATACATTATTTACAAATCATTGCATTCTGTTTTTACTTATATTTTACTGAGCGTCCTGTTTTTTGGGAATGGGATTGTAAAATCATATGCATGCATTCTTGACTTTAATCTTGAAATATAATGTTATTGTGGAAATATAATTTCAACCTTATTCTTTGTATATTGATTTTTTTTCTCGGCAATTGGACTTTATTCTTTAAATAGAAGTTAAACTTTTTGAACTTATTTCTTGAAAGCAAATTTTTTTTTTAAAGTCCTCCTACTTTTGTTTTACCTTATTGTGGTCCTCATACTACGTTGTAAATAAATGACACCTGAACATTCATTGTGTGTAACAAATAATTGGAGTCAACATAACAATGTACAAGCCAAACATTTTCCCCTCATTCTCTCAATCCATATGTAATCATCCGATTGCACTTTTCCACAGAGTTAAAAAAAAAAAAAAAAAAAAAAAAAAAAAAATCAAAATTTCTGTGAAAAAATATTGAAACCAATAAATTAAAATGTAACTTTTCTTTTATCTAATTGAATGTGTTAGATGCTGATTTCAAAGTACAATCAGAGACTGAGCAATTACATTTGAGTTCGACTGAGGTCCTCATTTTTGACACAGAATTAAGATGAAAATCGAATTTGGGATTTTTAGCACAACTCTGTCCCTATTATGTGTGATTCTTCAGATGTGAATGTAACGTGTTACTGTCTCCTCAGAGGAAATGTGATCAGTATTGGCCGATGGAGGTACAGGAAGAGTACGGCAGCTTCCTGGTGATGTTGAAAAGCAGCAAAGTACTCGCCTACTACACCCAGAGGACGTTCACGGTCAGGAACACCCACATGAAAAAGGTCAGCCAATCTTTTCCAACAATGGTAACATCAGAGTAAAAACGTTCTTAAAATATTTAAACATCACTTACAAACTGAAAATGCCAGACACTGGTTTGTTCTTTCTCCCCACGAGATACTGCTACCAATGCCCTATTATTCATGTAGTTCTGAACTCAGTAAAGTTTTAATCCAGTTAACACCTGAAAACTCACAGTCCAGTGAGTTAATCATCCAGAGCTAAGCCAAACAAAATGGGGCCGGTGGTGATCCACTACAGGTGAGAATTGATAGGAAGAGATTCAATTCAGTGGTGGCAGGATTCAAGAAAGTCTGTACTTCTTTCCCCCATATTAAGCCAAAAATATACATAGTCCTTTTTACAGCGTTAAGATGGCAAAGTAATTAAATTATCATAATCCATTGTTGAAATCCAAGTTAAAATCAAAGAGCATTAACGAATTGCAGAACAAAGCATCAGTTTCTAATAATATATCTACGTGGTGACTGTGGTGTCAGAGACCACACCAGAGACATTAGCTATCGCTGGAGTGGGAACATGTTATACAGTGGGTACGGAAAGTATTCAGACCCCTTTAAATTTTTCACTCTTTGTGTCATTGCAGCCATTTGCTAAAATAAAAAAAGTTCATTTTATTTCTCATTAATGTACACTCAGCACTCTGGATTATACTCTGGATTTTGTAACTAAATGTGATGCATGGGGTACTGACGTGTTTGTTTTTTAGCTGGATATTAAAAACACTGATGAGTTATTAGCTAGGGGATTAAATAAGTGGAAAAACACAATAGAAAACGCTTGTTGGTGTTTGTTTTTAGTGTGGGCACAACCATTGCTGCGAAGATATAACAACACATTTTAATTTACTGTAGGGTATTATGATGTGTTGCCTTCAAGTCAGTTTGGAAATTTCCATGGTGAAAATTTGAAGTGTCTTATATGACACCAAATGTAAACAACATTGCAGGTAGCATATGAATATTTGCAACATCAGTTTAACAGAATCATGGAAACACAGGATTGATAAATGAGGCCGTACACGCAATGTTTTACATCAACTTCGTCAAAATACTATACACAATAGCCTACCAGGTACCATTAACATTATATAGTCTAAGTAATGTTCACTTTTTGTGGTTGTGGCCATATTTATTGACGTCAGAGTGCATGAATGTGGCCTGCGTTTAAGAGTTGTTCCATCACACTTAAGTAGGAGGACATTTTCTAGTGTTTTCTGAAACATTGTCAAGACATAAGTCAAGAGGGGAACTCGGTAGCTAATCTGAGACTCTCAACTGTTAAGACTTAAATATAGGGAGCCAAACTGAAACTTGAACTTCCAAATTCTGTTTTAGAAGTAACAAAATCTTACTGACATTCATTAGCCCGAGACAGCCTGCATTCACAGTGGGTACGGAAAGTATTCAGACCCCTTTAAATTTTTCACTCTTTGTTTCATTGCAACCATTTGCTAAAATCAAAAAAGTTCATTTTATTTCTCATTAATGTACACTCAGCACCCCATCTTGACAGAAAAAACAGAAATGTAGAAATTTGTGCAAATTTATTAAAAAAGAAAAACTGAAATATCACATGGTCATAAGTATTCAGACCCTTTGCTCAGTATTGAGTAGAAGCACCCTTTTGAGCTAGTACAGCCATGAGTCTTCTTGGGAATGATGCAACAAGCTTTTCACACCTGGATTTGGGGATCCTCTGCCATTCTTCCTTGCAGATCCTCTCCAGTTCCGTCAGGTTGGATGGTGAATGTTGGTGGACAGCCATTTTCAGGTCTCTCCAGAGATGCTCAATTGGGTTTAGGTCAGGGCTCTAGCTGGGTCAGTCAAGAATGGTCACAGAGTTGTTCCGAAGCCACTCCTTTGTTATTTTAGCTGTGTGCTTAGGGTCATTGTCTTGTTGGAAGGTGAAGCTTCGGCCCAGTCTGAGGTTTTCTTCCAGGATATCTCTGTACTTGGCCGCATTCATCTTTCCTTCAATTGCAACCAGTCGTCCTGTCCCTGCAGCTGAAAAACACCCCCATAGCATGATGCTGCCACCAACATGTTTCACTGTTGGGATTGTATTGGGCAGGTGATGAGCAGTGCCTGGTTTTCTCCACACATACCACTTAGAATTAACGCCAAAAAGTTCAATCTTGGTCTCATCAGACCAGAGAATCTTATTTCTCATAGTCTGGGAGTCCTTCATGTGTTTTTTGGCAAACTCTATGCGGGCTTTCATATGTCTTGCACTGAGGAGAGGCTTCCGTCGGGCCACTCTGCCATAAAGCCCCGACTGGTGGAGGGCTGCAGTGATAGTTGACTTTGTGGAACTTTCTCCCATCTCCCTACTGCATCTCTGGAGCTCAGCCACAGTGATCTTTGGGTTCTTCTTTATCTCTCTCACCAAGGCTTTTCTCCCACGATTGCTCAGTTTGGCTGGACGGCTAGGTCTAAGAAGAGTTCTGGTCGTCCCAAACTTCTTCCATTTAAGGATTATGGAGGCCACTGTGCTCTTAGGAACCTTGAGTGCTGCAGAAATTATTTTGTAACCTTGGCCAGATCTGTGCCTTGCCACAATTCTGTCTCTGAGCTCCTTGGACAGTTCCTTTGACCTCATGATTCTCATTTGCTCTGACATGCACTGTGAGCTGTAAGGTCTTATATAGACAGGTGTGTGCCTTTCCTAATCAAGTCCAATCAGTTTAATTAAACACAGCTGGACTCCAATGAAGGAGTAGAACCATCTCAAGGAGGATCAGAAGAAATGGACAGCATGTGAGTTAAATATGAGTGTCACAGCAAAGGGTCTGAATACTTATGACCATGTGATATTTCAGTTTTTATTTTTTAATAAATTTGCACAAATTTCTACATTTCTGTTTTTTTCTGTCAAGATGGGGTGCTGAGTGTACATTAATGAGAAATAAAATGAACTTTTTTGAAATTAGCAAATGGCTGCAATGAAACAAAGAGTGAAAAATTTAAAGGGGTCTGAATACTTTCCATACCCACTGTATGTTTGGTTGCATACCACGTGATCTCGTTAGCATGTAGTCCCTCCTCAATGTTTCTGTCCAGCTAGGGTGGGAGAGGTTGCACCCACTCTTGGTTTACTAGTTTAGTAATTAGTGTCAAGCAAAGCGATTGTTGCCTGCTCGTCATTGCCCTCCCATCGCAAGGAAGAGAGGGGAGGGGCAGAGAGAATAGGCAAGCTGATTGTCCGTTTAAACAACAGACAGACAGACAGACAGACAGACAGACAGATAGATAGATAGATAGATAGATTTTTTTTTTTGTTTTGAAAAAATGTGAACATTGATGAAGAAATTTTCATCAATGAAGTACACAGTGTACACAGTGAAGTACAGTGCACTGGCCACAACAGACTGGTAGAACATCTCCAACATCTTGCTGCACACATTGAAGGATCGAAGTTTCCTCAAGAAAAAGAGTCGACTCATCCCCTTCTTGTCGACAGCGTTGATGTTGGTCTTCCAGTTCAGTCTGTTGTCGATGGAGACACCCATGGCGTCGATGGTGGATGAGCCCTTTGAAGTTGTGTGCTCTGTGTCCATGCAGCTCACCAGGGGGGTTAGAGGGGGGAGGGGGGAAGGCAGCAGAAGTGTTTGGGAGGTGAGTGCTGTGAACTAAACCTGTTGAAGAAACAGTTTAGCTCATTGGCCCTCTCCAGGGAGCCCCATGGTTGTCTCCCTCCAACCTTGAAGCCAGTTATCTCCTTCATCCTGGTCCACACCTCCCTCACGTTGTTTTGCTGGAGTTTGGCCTCCAGCTTCCTCCTGTAGGAGTCCTTGCACTCCCTGAGCTTCTCCTTCAGGTCGCGTTGCACTCTCCTGAGCTCCTCTCTGTCCCCAGACCTGAAAGCTGCTTTCTTCTTATTAAGAAGCACTTTCAGGTCGCTGGTGATCCACGGCTAAAAGTTCAATGTCTGGGCTACAGAAACGTTCCTTCACACACACATGGTCAGGATTGCACCACCGCTCGTTGCAACATTGCAATCCCTCCACCTTTCTTCTTGCCACTCAGCACAACGTTTCTGGCCGCCCGAACAGTCCTGAAGCCGAGTACGGCAGCGCTGTGGTCCGGGAAATGTGAGTGCAGCCGAGTCTCAGTGAAACACATGATGCTGCCCTCATGGTACTCCCTCTAGGTCTTTACCAGCGCGCCGAACTCATCCATCTTATTGGCCAAGGACCTCACGTTCCCCATTAAAATCGCCGGTACCGATGGTTTGTATTACCTCCTCTTCGCCTTCAACTTAGCGCCAGCTCTGCAACCCCGACATCTTCTCCAAAGTTCCTTTGGGATTTCAGGCCTCGCTCTGGGCAGCAGCAGTGGTTTACTCAGCGCTGGTCGCGCTGAGTAAATCGCTGGTCGCGAGAGTAAACAATACCCCCAGTCCACTGTGCGTGGCTCTCCATTACAAAGAGGGAAAAAAAAGTAACAGAAAAGCCACAAGAAAAGTTTAAAAAAAGTTACGGTCCATTGCCTGACCGTCACGTAACAACCGTGAAAGAAAAATAACTCCGAAGAGAGGAGAAAAAAGAGAAAAATACTTCAAACAAAAACACACTTGGGCAGAGCTGCTGCAACAGGCGGCCACTAGCACGGCACCATTTTAGACAACAACCACTATTGTCTCACTCGAGTGACCCCACATTCCTCTTAGCTGAAAGCTCAATGCGCAGTTGAGCATGTTGAAGTAGCATTTTAGGAGATCCAGGATGCAGGTCAGCGTTTACTACCTGAGAGGTTTCCATGGCGGTCCGCTAAAACCTTACCACCTCCAATGGCAGAAACAACCTCCCAACTGGCTACAGGTTGGAGGAAGGGAGAAGACCACACCCTGTTTTTCACACTGCCAGCAATAAGGACTGTTTGCCACCACTGGCGGTTTGATGAGAGGAGGGTTCCCCGTTCACTTTCATAAATGGGCCCCATGGGAGGGCAGGAAGCACAAGAGGCACGGTGGAGCCAAGACAATGTGGTGAAGTCATCGAGGGAATATTGGTGAGGCACAGCCTCGCCGTCAGGTGTTTCTCCTCATAAACACGATAGTAGCCTTCTTCAGTGTAGTTCTACCCATGCTACACAGAACAATGTTCTAGTGTCAAAAATTATTAAAAAAACAAAACATTGTTTTTCTAATGTTTTTAATCAACGTTTTCTCCGATTTTACGGAGCCCTCTGGACCACCATGCTTTAAGGTTATGACACAGCTAATGACATTGAGTTTTTGCTGGTGCATTCCTGTTTTTTACTTGTCCACCTGCAGGGCTCCCAGAAGGGGCGTGGTAATGAGCGGATGGTGACACAGTACCATTACACCCAGTGGCCCGACATGGGCGTCCCAGAGTTCACCTTGCCACTGCTCAGCTTTGTCCGCAAATCATCCAGAGCTAAGCCAAACGACATGGGGCCGGTGGTGGTCCACTGCAGGTGAGAATTGATAGGAATAGATTCAAGTTAGTTCAATTCAATTTCATTTATATAGTGCCAATTCACTGCATCTCAGTACACACTACATGGTAAGTCAAATCCAACAGTTCAACAATACCCACATAAGCGACATGGGGAAGTAAAAGCATCCCTTTTAACAGGAAGAAATCAGACAGATGTGGGCAGACAACAGTAACAACACATTTGTAACAACAATTGTAACAAAGCATCTTCAGTAGGATAAAAGTAACCAGCCTCATGATGGTGTCACAAACAATCCCTGGCAGTTTGGTGGGGTCAGTAACTGTAAAGTAACATGAAACCCTGGAGCCACAGAAACCAGCAGGAAGCTACAAAGAGATAGAAAAAGCCCAAACTACAGGAGTGACAAGACAAAGTAGTAGTGGAATATAAAATGCATGGAGAGTGAAAAGGAAAGTAGAGAGGAGTTGCTGAATTCATCATCAAAGGTCGATGAGCCTGACAGCTTAAGGCTCTGCCTCCCATTCTACTTTGGAAACTCTCGAAACTACGAGTAATCCCGCACACTGATAGCCAAATGTTGTCTTGGGATAAATGGGTTACGGGAGGTCTTTATGATATGATGATGCTGTCATCAAAGCCTTTAAGGCAAAATCATTTTAAATTCTGGTCTGGATTTTACAGGGAGCCAATGAAGAGATGCTAACATGGGAGAAATATGATATCTCTTGCTAAACCCTATTAGTACTGTTGGTGGGAGTTATCCTGATAATAATTCAATTCAATTCAATTCAAATCAATTCCGTTTTATTTATATAGCGCCAAATCACAACACAGGTTATTTCATGGCCTTACAGCAGAACTTTACAGCATAACACAGAGAAACCCAACAATTAAATAATTCCCACGTAAGCTAGGAGGGAAAAACTCCTCTTTAAGGGAGAAAAAGCTCCAACAGAGGGAAGGAAAAACTCTTAACAGGAAGAAACCTCCGACAGAACCAGGCTCAGAGGTGGGCAGCCATCTGCCTCGACCGGTTGGGGTGAGAGGAGAGAAGAGAGGGAGAAGGACAGCATAGAGATCCAAAACATGAACTGTTGGTGGGGCCGACAATCCCAGAGCAGAGACACGCAGCTCCATGGCCAGGACCATCTGCAAAAGAAAACAGAAACTATGCGAGCGAGGGAACTGAATAAGCAAAAAACTGAGAGAGAAAGCATAAAGTTAATGAGATGTGAGTGTTTAGAGATTTAAGAATGAGAGGAAAGAAGCTCAGTGCATCACGAGGTCCCCCAGCAGCCTCGGCCTATAACAGCAAAACTACAGGACGGTTCAGGGCCACCTAACTGTAAGCTTTATCAAAAAGGAAAGCTTTAAGTCTAAGCTTAAAGCTAGAGAGGATTTCTGCACCCTACCCAATGAATTACAATAGTCCAGCCTTGAGGGAACAAGTGCATGGATTAGTTTCTCAGCATTTAAAAAAACTCCCGCAGAGGGTGAATCTGTGCAGAGGATGGAACAAAACAATGACGTACCCGATGGAAAATGCTGGTTAGGCTGTCAAATGAGCTCTAACCAAGTTGAAAATTGATAAGCTTGGGTGGAAGATTGCTACAACTCCTCCTCCTGTGCTTTAAGGGAAGTGACAGTATGACTGGAGTTCATGAGATGTTTTTTCAGATTCTTTTCAGTTGTTTTTTCTTTTTGTGTTGCTGCACAGTGCCGGTGTTGGCCGGACGGGCACATACATCGTCCTGGACAGCATGCTGAAGCAGATGAGAGAAGAAGGCACGGTCAACATCTCGGGCTTCCTTAAACACGTCCGGACCCAGAGGAATTATCTGGTTCAGACAGAGGTCAGAGGTCATCCTTTTCTCTGTTAATATATTTAATCAGTGACTCTTTGATCCCAGGTCATTTTTAGATCAAAAGGTGGATCATTTTTTAAATTATTTTTAGCCACGACTGTACCGATGGCCATGTCATGCCTAAGTCCAAATTCGTGTAAGAAAGAATTTGACACAACAAGGATTAATAATGACTTGCAATGCTCTGACTTTTCTTCTCGTTGACATTTGTGGTTTGTATGAAATGTTTCCACAACTATGGGATAGATTTCAATCAAATTTGGTTCATGTTTTTCCCTCAATATAAATTGTACACTCTAAAAATACTTGGACTTAAAATTACTTCAATTGGTAACACAATTGAATAAAATTTGTTCAACTTAATTTATCAAGTTATATTAACACAATTGATTGAACTCAGAACTGCTTAAAACTGGATTAATTTCAAATCAACAGTTTACATTCGTGCAACTTAAATTTAAAGCAAGTCAACTTAAAATTTAAAGTTTTTCCAGCTCAAATATTTGCCTTATCCTAAAGTAAAATACTGTTCTTCAACAACCTAATAGTATATGTTCAGCTACAGTAGTTTTTGTAGTACCTTTAGTGTGTTATTTTACTTTGTTAAATGTCATTAAAATACTTCTCAAACAATTACAATTTTAAGTTGGCTGGAGACAAAAAACAGACTTGAATTTGTTAATATTAAGACTTTATGGTCTCGAAACCATAATGCACAACACTCTTAATACATAACGATTTGGTAAACTATCTGCATAGATATCTGCATAGATAGATAGATAGATAGATAGATAGATAGATAGATAGATAGATAGATAGATAGATAGATAGATAGATAGATAGATAGATAGATAGATAGATAGATAGATAGATAGATAGATAGATAGATAGATAGATAGATAGATAGATAGATAGATAGATAGATAGATAGTCAGTTACTTTATTAATCCCACAAGGGGAATTTTTTTTTTTTTTTTTTTTTTTTTTTTGATAGATAGTACGTACAGTATGTTGTACATGTATGTTGTATGTAGGTTTAAATCAACCTGCTGGGTTGTAGGTTTAAGTCTAGGCATGTAGCTTAAAAGAAAAAAGAATGGGGTCCAGAATTGTCCCTCTGATGAACACAATATCTGCCTGCCAGTGATGTTAGTTATAATACATCTCTGTGTTAAGGGTTCTAGTCCCATCATTTCAAATTCTGTCACTTTTTAATCTTACTGTACTTTGCAAAAGTTTCAGGCACTTCAAATATTTAGATTCCTACTCATCGAGTAATCAGGAAGGTATATGACTGGTTGGCGGGATATTTTCTTACTGAACAGAAGGGGGGACACAAGACTGAAACTAAGAACTAGCCCTGCTGAGGCTAACCTCAACTTTAGCATTTACGTTAGTAAAGTTGAAACAGTATGAGTCTGAGTGATGAATTTAAATAATGTCTCCCCTTTGCAGGAACAATATGTTTTTATCCATGATACCCTGGTGGAGGCCATCTTGTCTGGAGAGACAGAGGTGGCAGCGGCTCACCTGCACAGGTACGTGGATGAGCTACTGACCCCTGGGGCTGCTGGGAGGACTTGCCTGGATAAACAGTTCAAGGTCAGCTCATCAATTACTTCATTCAGTTTTCACTGACCTTTTTTTTAATAATACATTTAATGAAACCTCAGTTAGTTCTGAGATTTTGTCTCAAAGAATAGTTAAATATATCACTATTGAATGTTCATGTTAAATAAAAAAACAACAACTTTACACTACTCTGAAATATATATTTTGAATTTTACAATGACATTTTTCAATCATTTAATTGCCAGCCGCACAAACAGGAACTGATCTACATTTTACTGTCCCCAATTTCCCCTCATAAAAGACCAGGACCACATTGTGAATGAGATGTGAACTTATACTGTAGGTTTGAACCAAAGTAAAGAATGATCAAGCAAACCAGTAAACCAGAAAGAGCTTCAATTAAAGGTGATCAAATGTAGTTCAAATGTATCACACAGATATCTGACTTTTTTTTCCACAGCTGGTTTGTCATTCTGTAGTAAAGCAGTGTGACTACTCTGCAGCTCTGCAGGACTGCAACCGCAACAAGAACAGAAACCTCTCTATGATACCTGGTGAGTTCATCATCAGCTCAGGAGTTGCAGCATTTAAAAGACAGAAGAAGCCATCAGTTATACTGTTAATGTATTTCATTTGCTTATTCATCTACAGTTTGCTGGAGTAAGAATTTTTTTTTTGAGAATCAAACTACATTTTATGTCTTGTTTTGCAGTTGAGAGGTCACGAGTGCGCCTGTCTACTGCAGCTGGGGAAACGTCGGACTACATTAATGCGTCGTACATTGCTGTAAGAACGAACTAACTGCTCATGTTTTAAATCTTTGTTAGATGAGAAGAAGGATATCAGTTATTTTGTGTTCCTTAAACACAGTTCATTTCAAATTTACATCTCTTTACATTAACCTGGTGGTGGCTATAACATAACGGTCTCACGGCCAAATAGACACCTTGGTCAAGTTTATTTCTAAGTCACAATGTATTGAATTAATTGAATACTGACAGATTAACATGAAGACTCCAGGAGCACAAGGTAAATAATGCAGAGAGAAATAAATGCTTGCTTAGAAGGGGGTTCTAATGTTTAAGATGTTGGGGTTATTTTACTCAGATTGGTCTGTAAAAACTTTTTTTAACTGCTTATTGCAAATGGGAGGCAAATTTGTCCCTCATTTCTTACAGTGTGGTGTTTCTTGAGTCGTAAGAATTTATGGCCAATATCTCCATATTGTAACAGTAAGACTAGTTATAGCGACAAAATCTACTTTAAGGAGAAAAATCTGTCTTAATATTTTTACTTCTCTAGTACCAGTTGCCAAACATAGCGTAGGCACTGGGAGGTTCCATAATCATTCATTTGTCAATAAAACTGTAAGGAACAATGACATTAAACACATTTGTATTGTAAATGTATTTTACAAATAACAACAAATTTCTATTTAACAAATAGAGGGAGAAGTTACATCTTCCATGTCCAAAAAGGAACTAATCACTTGTTTAGGTTTGAAATGAGTTTCTTATTAACATACTGCAATCAAGTGATATTATACTAATTAATAACTAATGATTAGTGGTAAACCATTCACCTGATCTCATTTTTAGTTTTCGGCAATCAAACTAAGTCATGGTTTTGTTACTGCAGGGTTACAGGCAGAGCACCGAGTTCATTATTACCCAGAATCCTTTGCCTAGCACCATAAAGGACTTCTGGAGGATGATATGGGATCACAATGTCCAGGTCATTGTGTCCCTGCCTGGGGTAAGGAACTGTTTTTTTTTTTTTTTAATAAATCATAAAACAGGATTTGGCGATTCATAATCTTTGTGCTATGTTAAAATTTTTATTTGTCACCTGTTTTTGTGCAAAAAGCCCTCTTTAAACTTCAAAGCAATATTTTAACATTATGGGAAACACTTACTTTGTTAAGAGTGAATTGTTGAGATTGATATCATTCTCATGTCTGTGTGTGATGGAAGTGAGGTCTGGATGTAGATAGCCTCGCTTAGCATGGAAAAAACATCAGTCTCAGAGATGGAGATATCTGTTATCTGACAGCATATATTCTACTTTGCGGAATGAACTACAGGGAGGGACAAGAAATATTTTGGCTCCAAAAGCCATCATCAAATAGCCTGGCTTCGTCAGACTATTGCTTACAGAATCAGTTTCCTTCACTGTGATTTTAGTCTGGTCACGCTGCTCGTACCAGTGTTTGCTCAGCCACTCTGAACGGAGGACCAATCAGCAACCAGTGTCGGTGGTTCAGTGTGTTTTTTCCTGCTCCTCTTCACTGTGATTGGAGTACTGATGACAGTGACAAGCACAGCGTTAACATTTTTAAACTTTTGGTGACTGGAAAACTGCTGCCGTTCATTAAAAACAATTTGAAAACTACTTGTACCCTGTGCTCCGGGAAGGATAGCTTTGGTCGACATAGGCAGTACTAGTTATAGTGGTAGCAGAGTGTTGGTCAGTTTTGGAACATGCTGATTAGTTAAAATAACCCAAAGTCTACACAGTAGAATGGAACATTTGCGGACAATTCCCTACGGAGCATCTGATTACGCCAGGCAAAGCATCACAAAAAAAATTCCAATGGGTTAGCACTCAAATCCAGTAAATACCACATATCTAATTTGCGTGGAAGTGCAGAATGTAATCCTAGAACACAGTGGTAGCTATGCCCTGAATGGTAAAAAGATATCAGAGTTTCATAGTTTTTAACATTGTGAAAATGTTTGCCTTGACCGCAGCTCTAAATATTAATGGATTCAGCTAATTTTAAAGGGCCTATACTTTGTTTCTATCTAGTTTCCCTCGTTAATGAACCCCTCTGGAGAGGTAACAGTAACTTTTATGATTATGTGTGTTATTTAAATGATTTACATGATGTGACTACAAGGCTACCGACTACTAACTACAAAGCTTGATTTTCCAAAGTGTTGAACTATTCCTTTAAATTTCACAAAACTGGATCAGTTTGTGTAACTGTCACCTGACATCCTGTGTTAGACAGAGGAAGAGGTGGAGCTGTGTGTCTTCTGGCCTCGCAAAGGCCAGGCAATCAGCTATGAGATGTTCACTGTCACCCAGAGGAGTGAGACACTCGTCTGTCTGTCCAACGAGGACATGCTGGTGGTCCAGGACTACGTACTGGAAGCTACACAGGTTAGTGCAACCTGGAATATGATAAAGTACACCAAAATAAGGTGATGGCACAATTTCAATTCAGTTTTATCCGTATAGCGCCAAACCGCAACACAAGTCATCCCAGGACACTTAAAGGGAAACTAGTGTTCTGTTGTATAGTCTGTACAACAGAACCTCACACCTTTGTCGAGGAACCCAACAATTCAACAATCCCCGGAAGCTGGATGAATAAAAAAAAAGTTCCCACAGAACTTTGTCCCTTTTAACATGAAGAAACCTGTGAAAGAACCAGGTTCAGAGGTGGGTGGCCATCAGCCTCGACTGGTTGGGATGAGGGGACAGCGGAGAAAGAAAAGAACAGTTGAGAGACAATAAACATTGTCCAACGTAAGGTTGGTGGGGCCAGTAACCAAACATGGCAGCTCAGGGCCAGGTACACCTGGCAAAAAAAAAAGCACGAAACTACGTGAGCGAGGAAAACTGCATATAGAGACAACTATCCAAAACTGTTAGAGAGAGATGGCATAAAGATAATGAGATGCAATGGTAGCATATAAATACCAGTGAAAGAGTAGTAGACGAGAAGAGCTGAGGGCATCATGGAAGGTCCCAAGTGCCTCGACACTAAAGGCTAGTTCAGGGTCACCTAAGCCAGCCTTAGGTTTTACAAGTTTTACAGTACAAGTTTGATAAGTGTTATCAAAAAAGGAAAGTTTTAAGTCTCATCTTAAAAGCAGAGAGGGTGTCTGCCTCCTGAAACCCAACTGGGAGCTGGTACCATAGAAGAGGGGCCTGAGAACTGAAGGCTCTGCCTCCTATTCTACTTTTGGAAACTCTAGGAAACACAACTACCTCCGCATTCTTAGAGGGAAGCGTTCAATTAGATTAACATGATGCTATAAGATCTGTAAGGTAAGATGAAGCTTGGTCTTTAAGAGCTTTGTAAGAAAAGATTTTTGAAGCCAAAGGAAGCCAATAAAGAGAAGGTCAATAGGTCAATATTTGGATCAGGTTTTTTTAATGCGTTAAATACTGACAACAACAAATAACAATAGGAAGTAACAAATGCATAGATCCATTTTTTTTGCATCACACCAAGACATGATGTTCATGATTTTATGAATGATATGTTGCTGCCACACATCCTCTGTAGAATTTTGCGGAAATGTGATAATTGATGACTGGGAGGAGTTGATTAATTTAGACAAACATACTCTTCCTGCTGCAAGCAGGTTTCTGAGACAAAATAATTAAATCTCAAGAACTGATAAATTACTAACAGATATTTAGGTGAAAGAGATATAATATTTAATAGTCCACATTTATTCGTCATAAATGAATAGTATTGATTTTTTTTATTAGATTCTTACTCTTGAGTGGATTTTTTTCATTTTAGGTGGTCAGGGAACATTCTCCTCACAATACAGTTCCTTCACATAAAACAGGTTCCACATTCACTACATTTAAACCAGAAAACGGTAAATGCCAAACAGTTTATGTCATCTAGGAGATATCAGACAAAAAAGTTAAACTCATTTATTAATTGCTGTCACTAATGCCTCTTATCGCTTCTCATCTTGACAGGATGATTACATTCTAGAGGTTAAGCACTACCGCACCCCCCGCTGGCCAAACCCAGACAGTCCCATCAGCAGCACCTTTGAGCTCTTCAACCTGGTGAAAGAGGAGATCACTGCCAAGGAAGGTCCCACTGTGATCCATGATGAGTAAGACCCTCACTACTTAGTCAACATGACCATTTAAATAATAACATTTGGTCAGATCTTTGGTCCTTTATATTTTATAATTTATTTATTTTTTTACAGTGTGGGAGGAGTCACTGCAGGAATGTTCTGTGCTCTATCATCTCTGACTCACAAGCTGGATGCTGAAGGCTCAGTTGATGTTTTCCAAGTGGCCAAGCTTACAAACCTCATGAGACCAGGGATCTTCAGAGACATCGTAAGGCTTTTGTCTGTCTCACAATAGGCTAATGATAAAGTCCTGTCCATTACATGCATTCTGTAGTGGACAAATCTCAGTTATAATGTCACTATAAATACCTCCTCAAAGGAGGTTATAATTTGGCTGTTGTTTGCCTGATTTTTATGAAACTTGAAAGTGTGTAGCGTTGTCAAAGGAAGAAAACGTTTTTTCAATGTCATTGCAAGACAGTTGGCCATACATCTTGAAATCTAGTAAATGGCAGTAAAGTAGCTGGTAGCTAAGATACCATAACTACATTGAGTCCACACAGTAATCCTGTTGGATACACATGCTCGAACTTTAGCGTAGCAAGCAGTTGATATAGAACACCGGTTACAAAATATTCAGCCCAGGACTTATACGCAGGTGACTGCACTACAGCGGCATGTTTTCATGCACACCCTGAATGACAGGCACACAGAGATAGATAGGTAGATGTAGACAGAGCACACAGAGCTGTTAATAACCAGATTTTTTTTTACGGTCCACTGGCCCACCGATGAGGCAGTTACAAACATTTGTAATATATCTAGTTTTCCAGTGATCTTGGTCAGTACATTTAATGGTACACACCAAAACTAAACTTATTTGCCATTTGAACAAACTTCATACTCCCAAATGTTAAAAACAAAGACTTAATGAATGTAAATTATTGTTGCAGCATACAGTGCAAGTCACCCCATAACAACAAATAAACCAACAGTCGCAAAAATTTGCGTAACACATGCTGATCAAGTAACGTTACTTGGAGTACTTATTCATGAAGTTTAGTTTGCACGCAACAGGAACAGCCTCTGAACTTTTTGATTGCCCTTCGTATATTGCAACTCATGTTGGACTCTGATTTGGAGAAAAAAAAAACCTTAGTACAAGCAAGCTAGTTGACATAAAATTCTTTTGGACGTCAATGTATGTTTCCCAGGAGTAAATATGGTGTCGGTTAAATTGCCACTTTTACTTTTAACTCTAAATTGTTGCTAGAAAAATCCTACAGTCTTGTCAGAAGACGTCAGAAGATGTAAAATGACTTGTTACATTAGAAATACCAGAATGCTAAATCAGATCTGCAAAACACATTGTTTTCCAGGAGCAGTACCAGTTCCTGTACAAAGCCATGCTTAGTCTTATTGGGACACAAGAAGACAAGAAAACCCTCCAGTCCTCCGACAACAACGGAACCATCATGGTGGGAACAGCCAGCACCACTGAGAGCCTTGAATCGCTTGTGTAACTGCCAACCCTCCCAACTCCTCCCCCGTTAAAATAACGTCTAACTTTTACAAATGAGCAACATCATTTTTGTCCTTCTTCTTTACCAACCTAACAGAGCTTCTCCTGATGCCACAACTACTCCATAAAAATCCTCACTGTTCAGGTCTCTGCATACTGGAGTTTGAGACTGGCATGAGTGAGTTTCTCCTTTGCTAGAGTTGGAGTCTTTACGCTTTTTGTAATGCGTGCCTTTTTGCATTCTTCATCCTGTACTTGTAATTTTGATACAAGTTGTAGATTGTATCTGATGTTTTAACGGTGTACTGCTCTGAGACATTTCACTCAACTAACTTTTCCTAAGCCTTTGTATTTATTGGCACTGAGCCAAATGGAGTAAAAAGGGAAAAACTGCATCTTTTTTTGTATCAAATGATACTAGCTTGCCGGTATTTACACCTCTATGTAAATACCATCATAACAGAAAATGTGGGGATACAGTCATAACTAAAACAATATGCTGGAATAATGAAATAATACTAATCTAATGTAAATAATATTATAGTAATCACATCATTGGACCAAATTTGTATTTATACTTTTAGATTTTTGTATTTTACCATGTTTAGTGCATTTAAATGTTATGGTTTAATTGTAATTGCTTAGCTGGAAAACGTTAATCCTTTTATACTCTGGATTTTGTAACTAAATGTGATGCATGGGGTACTGACGTGTTTGTTTTTTAGCTGGATATTAAAAACACTGATGAGTTATTAGCTAGGGGATTAAATAAGTGGAAAAACACAATAGAAAACGCTTGTTGGTGTTTGTTTTTAGTGTGGGCACAACCATTGCTGCGAAGATATAACAACACATTTTAATTTACTGTAGGGTATTATGATGTGTTGCCTTCAAGTCAGTTTGGAAATTTCCATGGTGAAAATTTGAAGTGTCTTATATGACACCAAATGTAAACAACATTGCAGGTAGCATATGAATATTTGCAACATCAGTTTAACAGAATCATGGAAACACAGGATTGATAAATGAGGCCGTACACGCAATGTTTTACATCAACTTCGTCAAAATACTATACACAATAGCCTACCAGGTACCATTAACATTATATAGTCTAAGTAATGTTCACTTTTTGTGGTTGTGGCCATATTTATTGACGTCAGAGTGCATGAATGTGGCCTGCGTTTAAGAGTTGTTCCATCACACTTAAGTAGGAGGACATTTTCTAGTGTTTTCTGAAACATTGTCAAGACATAAGTCAAGAGGGGAACTCGGTAGCTAATCTGAGACTCTCAACTGTTAAGACTTAAATATAGGGAGCCAAACTGAAACTTGAACTTCCAAATTCTGTTTTAGAAGTAACAAAATCTTACTGACATTCATTAGCCCGAGACAGCCTGCATTCACAGTGGGTACGGAAAGTATTCAGACCCCTTTAAATTTTTCACTCTTTGTTTCATTGCAACCATTTGCTAAAATCAAAAAAGTTCATTTTATTTCTCATTAATGTACTCAGCACCCCATCTTGACAGAAAAAACAGAAATGTAGAAATTTGTGCAAATTTATTAAAAAAGAAAAACTGAAATATCACATGGTCATAAGTATTCAGACCCTTTGCTCAGTATTGAGTAGAAGCACCCTTTTGAGCTAGTACAGCCATGAGTCTTCTTGGGAATGATGCAACAAGCTTTTCACACCTGGATTTGGGGATCCTCTGCCATTCTTCCTTGCAGATCCTCTCCAGTTCCGTCAGGTTGGATGGTGAACGTTGGTGGACAGCCATTTTCAGGTCTCTCCAGAGATGCTCAATTGGGTTTAGGTCAGGGCTCTGGCTGGGCCAGTCAAGAATGGTCACAGAGTTGTTCCGAAGCCACTCCTTTGTTATTTTAGCTGTGTGCTTAGGGTCATTGTCTTGTTGGAAGGTGAACCTACGGCCTAGTCTGAGGTCCAGAGCACTCTGGAAGAGGTTTTCTTCCAGGATATCTCTGTACTTGGCCGCATTCATCTTTCCTTCAATTGCAACCAGTCGTCCTGTCCCTGCAGCTGAAAAACACCCCCATAGCATGATGCTGCCACCACCATGTTTCACTGTTGGGATTGTATTGGGCAGGTGATGAGCAGTGCCTGGTTTTCTCCACACATACCACTTAGAATTAACGCCAAAAAGTTCAATCTTGGTCTCATCAGACCAGAGAATCTTATTTCTCATAGTCTGGGAGTCCTTCATGTGTTTTTTGGCAAACTCTATGCGGGCTTTCATATGTCTTGCACTGAGGAGAGGCTTCCGTCGGGCCACTCTGCCATAAAGCCCCGACTGGTGGAGGGCTGCAGTGATAGTTGACTTTGTGGAACTTTCTCCCATCTCCCTACTGCATCTCTGGAGCTCAGCCACAGTGATCTTTGGGTTCTTCTTTACCTCTCTCACCAAGGCTCTTCTCTCACGATTGCTCAGTTTGGCTGGACGGCCAGGACTAGGAAGAGTTCTGGTCGTCCCAAACTTCTTCCATTTAAGGATTATGGAGGCCGCTGTGCTCTCAGGAACCTTGAGTGCCGCAGAAATTATTTTGTAACCTTGGCCAGATCTGTGCCTTGCCACAATTCTGTCTCTGAGCTCCTTGGACAGTTCCTTTGACCTCATGATTCTCATTTGCTCTGACATGCACTGTGAGCTGTAAGGTCTTATATAGACAGGTGTGTGCCTTTCCTAATCAAGTCCAATCAGTTTAATTAAACACAGCTGGACTCCAATGAATGAGTAGAACCATCTCAAGGAGGATCAGAAGAAATGGACAGCATGCGAGTTAAATATGAGTGTCACAGCAAAGGGTCTGAATACTTATGACCATGTGATATTTCAGTTTTTCTTTTTTAATAAATTTGCACAAATTTCTACATTTCTGTTTTTTTCTGTCAAAATGGGGTGCTGAGTGTACATTAATGAGAAATAAAATGAACTTTTTTGAAATTAGCAAATGGCTGCAATGAAACAAAGAGTGAAAAATTTAAAGGGGTCTGAATACTTTCCGTACCCACTGTATATCTGGAAAGCTGCAGTTTTCTTTTTTTTTTTTTCAGGGACTGTCACTTGTCAGGTGCACAGACATCCATGCCACACAGGAGGCGAGGCGCAGATCCATAATACACATTTAATTTATTTTCATGCTATTTTCTTTTGTTCATTTGCTATGGCCACCAAAAAAATAGCTGCCCTTAGGTCGGAAAAATTATTTTTCCAGGTTTTCCTTTCCATTGTTGACACAACTTTTTACCCCCACAATTTTTATATTTGTTTAGCTGTGAAAACTTGATGTGAAATACTGTATCTTCTCAAGTCCAGTTATTCTGGACTTTGCTGTGAAACTTTGGTAACACTTGTATGGCAGAACTTCATTGTTAGACCAATGCGTTTTGGCTTGTGGTCTTCATCAGAGTCAACCTGAAACACATTTGAAAAACACTTAAACAGGACAAAAATAAAAAAGGTAAAAAAAAAAATTAAGAAAACTCACATATATCACACTCACATCACCCAACAGAGCACCTTCAAGGGGTGGGTTAGGTTAAGGTCCTGTAGCTCCAGGCCAATTGATACTCTACAAGTCAAAGGGCAAGGCAAGTGTCCACTAAGGGGCATAGTTGACATTATATTTGGTGCAAAGCACCTTGATACATATAAAACCATTCAACCATGCCCACATGTTAATGCTCGATGTTTGCAGCAGAATGAACCCCAAGGAGGAGGCTTCACCAGTCTCAGGTGACCAATGGTAAGGAGGGTGGAGGTCACAATGCCCAGACAAAAGATGGAGCGAAAACACCCCTCTGTGGGCCTGACATGGGAGTGTCAATGAAACAAAAACATAGACAGAGAGAAAAGGAAGACCTAATTCAGTTTCCCGTGAAAACTGAGTTGTATTCAACGTTTGGATTATACATTTTCCCTTTAATCCCTGGACTGAACTGGTTATTCCAATTGATTTCCCATGTGTTAATCTGGGCTAAGACTCTGCAAGAGGACAGAAAATAGGTCAAGTGTCCAGACATTGTCTTGACCGGCTGCCATATCCACACCTTAATTTGCATTTTTGACTTTTCACAATTGCATGCCCAATTATGCCATGCTTGGTGGCCTAGTTTGCATGGGTGCCCTCAAATTGAGCGGAAGCAACAATGCATATTGTATTTGTTTCCTCAAAAAGGCGAAGGTGGATGCCAGAAAAATGTCAGAGCTGTGTCAGATATTCTAAGTGTGGCATCCATTACATGGCAAAGTCCTTTTAAAAAAATGTTTAAGTAAAAGAACGAAAGTATTACTGTCCTACTTTTTAACGTCAAAATAATGAAATAATACATTTATTGTAAAATGACATATTCCTGACCTGTCCAGGGTGCACTCTGCCCTCGCCCAAGGACAGCTGGGATAGGCTCCAGCGCCCACACCCCCCACTCCCCGTGACCCCGTGCAGGACAAAGCACGGATGGATGATATTGAATGGACACACACAGACAGACACACACACACACACACACACAAACAATGTCATTGTAAGTATATTGTGTAGGTGAATAAAAGGACAGCACCTGCCTTTGATCCAGTCTTTTCATCTTTTAAGATTACAATTGGAACCAGAAGGCACAAATCAACACACACTGACAGATTATGTCAGAAAATCGGCTCATCTGTAAAACAAAACAGAAAAAAGGGATGGAGAACCACACCACAAGAATTGGGTAAAGTTCTGAAGAAAAAAGCACAGGTAGATCTAAAAAAAAAAAAAAAAAAGGTCAGGTTACCCAAAGGAAACAGTGGCAGATGATTACAGAAGGTATCACAATGCAGTAGATTTGGAAAGCAGAATTACAGAGCCTCTACTGCAAGATGCAAACGTTTTGTCAGCGGCTGAATTGAAAATCCTTACCCAGGTGATAGAAAGACCGGAAGCAGCCATAATCCAAACCACTCCAGGCCATCAAGGAGGTCATGGAACTTTCTTTATTGGTGATGGAACAGATGATGATGTAAATTTTGTCTCGCTGGTTGTACAAAGCTATTCCTTCAATCTCACAATCACCACAGATGTATAACTAGTGAAGGACTAAAGTTCAGGGCTGAGACACAGCACCCTCAAAACGTTAGTTGAGAGCAGGTTGAATTGTTGTTGTAGGAAAAGCTTAATGGTTCAGTTCACTCTACTAGGGTTCTAGACAAAAGTATTTCACTTACCTGTAAGAGATCACAGAGTTGAATTGGAAGTGCTTAAAAACATACATTGCGTTGGGTCAATGAATTGTAATGGAAGCTGTTATGTCTCAAAGTAATGAATAAATCTCTGATAAACTCAGGGTTGAATATAAATAATTCCGTTTATTACATTTACAGAATAATAATGCAAGTTCCTGAACTTAAGAGAATTAATTTTATTAATGCAACCATCACATTTCTAGAAAGAAAAAATATTCAAGACATAAATGTAACCTTAAACATGAAAGAGAAAACAATAAAATTGTGTTCATGTTAGAGAAGGTAATTACAACTGATTCTATGATGTCAAAATTTGACACAAACCTGCCATTGTGTTGAGATGACTTGAAATGTCATCTCCATTTGTGAAATGTTTGATTTAAGTTCTCTCTTTTTAAATGTAACTGTAACACAATAGTCTTTGTATCATTCAATCCAAACCTTAAAATCCTACATCATATCAAACAACACACTGCTTTTTAAAACCCATATACACCCTCTATCGTACATATTACTGTAAAAAACATTTATCTCAGGTATATGTATAATCCCATTCCAAAAAAAGTTGGGACGCTGTGTAAAATGTAAATAAAAACAGAATATGATGATTTGCAAATCATGTAAACCCATATTCAGTTGAAAATACACCAAAAACAACTGATTGAGTTGAGAAATTAGACATTTTATTGTTTTATGAAAATGCTCTTTTTAAATTTGATGCCAGCAACATGTTTAAAAAAAAGTTGGGACAGGGGCATGTTTACCACTGTGTTGCATCATCTCGTCTTTTAACAACACTGTCAGCGTTTGGGAACTGATAAAGACCACTTGCTGGAGTTTTCAAATTGAAATGGTTATTCTTGCCTGATCAGGACTCAACAGTTGGTGGACATCTTTGTCGTATTTTTCATTTCATGATGCACCAAAGGTTTTCAAATGGGTGACAAATCTGGACTGCAGGCTGGCCAGTTTAGCACCTGGACTCTTCTACTACTGAGCCATGCTGTTGCGATATGTACAGAATTCGTTTTGGCAGTGCTTTGCTGAAATAAGCAAGGCCTTCTGTAATCTATAATCAAAATTTGTTATGCCATTGGACAGTTTTCCACTTTGGCTCAATCTGAGCTCAGGTCCAGAGAAGGTGTCGCGTTTTCTGATCTTATTTATATATGCTTTCTACTTTGTATGTTTTCACCTGCATTTGTAGAGGCAGTGATGTGCAGTGCAGAAGTGTTTCGGAGCTCAGTGATTTCCACTTAAAAATCATGTCTGTTTTTAACGCAGTATAGCCTCAGTGCATTTAAATAGTTTTTTAGCCTATTCCCTGACGTACAGAGATTTCTACGGATTCTAAAACTTTTAATGAAATTGTTTACCATGGATGATGAAATCCAAAAATTCTTTGCAATTTTACATTGAGGAACATTATTCTGAGATTGTTATACTATTTACCTAGTCTTTTAACAGAGTGGTGAACCCCTCCCCATTTTCACTACCGAGAACTGTATTTATACCCAAACATGTTATTGATCTGTTGCCAGTTAACCTATTTAGTTGTGATAGTTCCACTGTTATTTTATTTTTTTATTGTACACAACTTTTCCATTTTGTTTTGGTTGATCCTGTCCCAACTGTTTTGAAAAGTGTTGCTTCCATCAAATTCCAAATGAGCATATATTTTTCATACAACAATGAAATCTTTCAGTTTCAACATTTGATATGTTGTCTTTGGGGTTTTCTCAAATTAAATATAGGGATACAGCATTTGCAAATCATAGCATTTTGTTGTAACTTTTTTGGAAACAAAATAAATATTTGTATTTTGCCTATCAAAATCTCTCCACAAGGTCACCATATCCCTAACTTCCAGGTTGCAACAGGTGTCTTTCCATAGAAAAAAAAAATGCCAATTTAGCTCAAATTATATAAAATTACTAGCACACTTGACTTCATTCTATAATAAGCAAAATGGCGCGCAATGCCAAAGCAAGAAATGGTATTCGAAAGTAGTGTTACATACAGTAGTTGGTAATGCTGACAAATTTATCAATCAGCAAAGCCGAGTGGCGAGGCTGCTTCCACAACACATCTTTGGCCTCAGTCTAAAAGGATAGACCAATGTTAGTTACACAGACTGACAGGACAAGCTGTCAGTCCAACAAAACTATGCAGATTTAGGATTGCATCAAAGGGTTACAAAACATCTACATCAATGTTGCAATCATCACTCTGATTGAACAGTTCACCTGTGAGAATATTGTGTTTTTAACTGGTGACAATCGTTGTGATCAGCAAGTTTTGGATGTCAAAATTTACCATTAACGGTTCAGTTTTTAAATCCCAGTCAGACAAGGTTTCTATAGTAGTTTTTACCTGATCCTATGCTTGTACTTTTTAATAGTTTAAATTTCTAATGCCTAAAATAGTGTTTGATCAGTCAAATCATAGTTTGGACGTCCTTGTATTTTACACATCTTCACAGAAGAATTTTTTTCTGACAGTTGATGCCAGTGATTTACTTATTTCCGTTCGGCACAGATGGGACAATGAAGCCAAACTCAGGATGCTGTTAAAAAGCAAATTACTGAGCATAGCTGGCACATTAGACTTTTGATTTAATTCTAAAACTAAACTTTAAATGTTGTTTAGTTTCACTGTAAATGTTGTTATGAAGCAAAATGTTTCATTTTGACAAACCTTTGAGGATTCAATTTGGCTTTTTCCTTTAAAATGTTTCCTCCTGTGAAAGGTTAACTTTGACTCCTTTCATATTTATAAGAAAATGTTTACTTTATCAGCCTGGTAGGTGAGTTAAAAATATCACTTCAAACACAGACTAATAGCAAAAAAGTGAATGTGAGACTTAAGAGTTTGAATAAAGATGGTGAAAAAACAGCTAATAGGGTGTGGATTTTACACATTTTCTCTGGAGTTTTTGGACAGGATAGGTATCAGCTCTTTTCAGAGGCTCAGGTCTACTCCTGCACGGTGCTCTTTGACATGAAGTGCAGCCCCTCCTCCTTCAGCCTGACCAACGCTGGCATGTAGATCTCCTTCATCATTGGAACCACCAGACCTTTACTACTGATTTCACCTACAGGGAGAAAACACAGATATTTAAGTTTAAACTTCAGCTCAATAACATCAGGGACTCTGTCTTACAATGGGCACATACTGGCGCCATGTGCAACGTCTTTGCTAGTTTTAAACCAACGCAGATGTCATTTTCCCATCCAGTGTCTTAGTTATTTAAATAATAAATGTACTTGCGTCTATCTGAGCGTTTATGAGCATTTTGGTCCTTAAATGAAGAGCGGTCAGGCACATTGTTGGTGTACCGCTATCTTAGGCGGTTGAAAGCAACTGACCAATAAAAACGTGACGGTGTAGCATTTTACTATCATTTTAAGGTGGCACAATTAAGACAATAATGCGCACCTATACAAATAACAATAAAAAAAGATTAAGAATAAAACTAAATTTAAAAATAGGTAAAAATGTATCAATCTGCTCATTCTGCGGACAAGATCTATTTCCTCTGCAGTGATGCATTCTTTCCAGCTCATTGGCAAATCCATTGTTTTATTGGCAATCCACAAAGGTACAAGTACGTTTGGCTTTTAAAGGAAATTGCAAATGACACAAAAGTTTGGGCGCTACATGAAGATTTAGGTTAAAACTTCAGCTTGAACCTAAATCTTTATGATGAATTAAGAGACAACATACAACCCCTTTGAACCACGCATGTTACTTTGCATTCAGATTAACGACCGTTAAACTAGCAAAAGTGGATTATGACACTCCCAAAATGCACTTGTATAATGCACTTTAGATGGTACCCTGAGATCATTACAATACAGCCTCAACTCACACCTTCAGCATTATATTTGCTGTTCCATGGAGGATTTTGTGGAACTGATTTTTTTTCTTTTTCCTTAAATCTTTATTTATTAAAGCTCTAAAACACCAAATGTATCAGGAACAGTGATTTGGAAATACAATCACTTACTTAATTCACACAGCCCTGTAGATTTCTATTTCCACTGTCCTATTTTAATTTGATTTGGGTCTTTTTATGTCTACTTTTTCCACTTTTCATCCCGTTGTGCTTTTTGTTGTCTCAATGTATGCCCCTTTTTCCATTGTGAAAATTTCATTCACAATTGTCAGGCATTGGTCCTTCACTCGCGGTTTTACGGGATTAGGGCTATTCAAAAGTACTAACACATTGACATTGATAGCGGAAACTTTTTTTGATGCCAATTTTAGAAATTCCATTTTCAAAAACTAAATGAATTACTTGCCTTTGCATTTTAGAAGAAGAGAGACTTTTCTATGGCTACAATGAACAATTGTCCAAGTTATTGTAAGGTAATATAAACTTTAGGTTACCCAAGATTAAACAAGTGATTTTATCTACATGGCTGGCTGCCTGAGTAAAGGCAACATATGTTGGCTCACTGACACTGAGATTTAATCTTGTTGTAAATGGAGCAAAAGTTATGTGTCTTGGAACGAAAAGGTATGAGTGTGGATGTGGTGTAGGTATTGAAATCTGGCGCCATGTTTCAATGCTAGATACCACCAAACTGTGCCATAAAATTACCGAAATTGGGTTTCCCTACCCAAGAGATGGTAGTACCTTTTCACACTGTACTAACAGTATTTTCACCACATATCTTCCCGTTACACTTTCTTCAAGTAAATTACTAAAATAAAGTACTGTGTTTGAAGATATTTTCTTAAATTGCCTACATCCACGCTCTCTCCAACATTTCTGATATCAGTTTAACTGCTCTTTGTTAGGATTCCTGTCTGTTCCCAGTGTGTTTTCCCCTGTTTAACCCCCGAATACCTCTCCTCCTGTGTCCTGTCATTCCCCTGTCTGTTTTTTTCCCTCAGCAGTACCCTCCTCCAAGCACCGCCCACTGCCGCACCTCTCTCCGGCAGCACAGCTGAGCGGCATTCCGAGTGATTACGCCGGCCACTATTTATACCCTGGTCTCCTGCCCATCCGGTGTCAGTTCGTCCGTTGCCTTCCTGTCAACCCGTCCAGTAAGTCCGTCCGTCTCCCGGTGTTGAGATTCCGATTCTGACTCCAACCTGTTTCCTGCCGTTCAGTGTCGAGCCACGGGCATCCACCTGAACGAAGAAGATTCCAGATCGTTCCTCGGAGATCATCTGCTGTAACTTGGCAATCCTGTGTCGAGCTATGAGTGTCACACAGTTGACCCTGCCAGTTCTGTCCAGTGTCGAGCCACGGGCATCACCTGCACGAAGAGACCTTCCAGTGTGTTCCTCGGAGATCCGCTGTCGAGGGTTTGGGCGATCCTGTGTCGAGTCGCGGACGTCACACAGTCGATCCAGCCAATCAGCTCGCTGGGGAGAAGTCTGGGGATTCCCCCAGCGGAGCATCGCCGTTCGGCTACGTCACCCGGCCACGTGCCAAGGAGAACCCCGGGATTCCCTCGGGTGGCGAGGCTCAGATTGAAACACAGACTCTTGGCGTGCATTCCTGTTTGCACTAACTGCCCGGGAAATAAAAGCCTGATTCCTAAGAGATTTTGCTGTGTTTCTGCATTTGGGTTCGTTTATCCCCTCACATCATAACACTCTTTTTCTCCTTTGGGGGAGAAACGCTCACTTTTTCCAGAAGAATTCCCTCCAGGTCCATGAACTGGTGGATATGTAATGGTTCTTCACTTGTTCTGCCAATTATCTTCCCATGTTAGATCCCTCTCCTATTTCATTTAATTTCAAATTTGTAGTTGAATGCTTAGTAATAACGTCCATTTCTTGGTATCACGCCAAAATTATTCTTGTATTACTTTCCTTGTAACTTTTTATTACGATGATTCACACTTTTACTTTCTTGAAAGTAACTGAATGTATCTGTACAAGACTTGCATCCACAGATCATATTTTACTTTCAAAATTATAAAACTCTCCTTCTCCTTCAAAAACATGCCAAACTGTCATTCCATTCCCTTGGTCATATTTGGCTGGTTTGAAATTGCAAATATGCAACCAATTGTAATTTTTGTACATCTTCTTGAATCTTGTAATATTATTTTGAAAGGCCAAGAAAAAATACAATTTTGTAGAGTGATGTCACTGACCTTCAAGAACCATACGAGCAGCAATGGCTGCTGGGTATCCTACAGTCTTGGCCATGGCAGAGAAGCCGTTGGGCTCGCCATAAACCACCAAGCTAATGTGTTTGGTCTCCAGCTCGCCAGCTGGGTGGCGAATCCCCACATCATTTCTCATGATGATCATGTCCCGTTCACCCTTATCTGACCACAAGAAGGAAGTGATTAGTTTATGTACAAGTATTACATTTAGTGCTTGTGTTCTTTCAGTAATAAATGAGCTCACCATAGGAGAGCTTGGCTTCCAGATGCTTTGTAAGAGAGGCCAGAACGGTGTCTGCGTGTGGCACAGATTCATCACTCAGCATCCCAAACCTGCACAGAGATACAAAAAAACAACACATTTTCCTCTATTAAATTACCTTTGCAAGGCCATATTGAAAGCTTTAAAGAATATTACTCCACTGTACTACCACAGCAGTGCTGCAACAGCAGCCCACACATCCTTGGCTAAATCTAAAGAGATGAGCAGTTTCTTTTTGTGGCTGCTTTGCTGGTGAATTGAATAAATGAACAACATGTTACTGAATTTAGCCACGAGCATATTGGCTTTTTACCATTTAACGGCATAGATGGAATGTTTCCAACAGTTCACTTTTACCGTCGGAGGAATTTACATGTCAAAGCCAGCATTGCCCTCCCTCTTCTCTCCACTGCCAGGAGCGGAAGAACAATGACTGCACGTGGCCTTGGTCTGAAGAGACCCTTGGAAAAGTGAATTTAAATTGAAGATCGTGCACGCTACACCACTTCAGGTGTCCTTGTAAGGGAGGGAAATGAAAAGTGTGCAGAAGAGGAGCGGCTTCAGCCTTGTTCTTAGCCCACCATGCACAGCACCACCACTAACTTCTGCCTCATCTACTCACACCGGAGCAGCACAAAAAAAAAAGACATTCAAAGACAGAGTTACACAAGATTACAGGTTTTTTGCGGTTTCTTTCCACCAAATAAAATAATAGCATAATAGAAAATGTTTCCATTTTATGACATCTACATCCTGTCGTCACCTACGTGGGCTGCGTCTTCCTATACTTGACATTAATTGTTTTGACGGGCGAGCGTCTAAAATTGCGTTGTAAATTCAGCAAGTAGCCGTTTCCGTTTTAATCGATAATAATTGATGAGGATTAAAGGGTGTCAATTTTATTAAAGCCCTTTTTAGCCTTTTAGCGGCAATGTGTGGTCAAGGTTAATTTGGCTATGGCCACTTTTGCAGAAGTTGGAGTGGGAATGTTTTCACTCTGAGCAGGGATATTGATTATCAGTTATATGACAGACAAATACATAGATAAAGAGACAGAGACAGAGACACTGACCTTTTTAACCAGGAACTAAGGGTATCGATGTAGAGTATAGGAGAAAACACAGGTAAAAACCTTAAAGACATTAACACGGGCTGAACAGAAAGTTCTCTGCAGCTCTTCCAACTAATTCAACTGCTCTTTTATACAAAGTTAAGTCAGATATTCACTTTTAGCTTTTAAGCAGCAACAAATAGAAAAGGACAGCTAGTAGCAGCAATCCCACCGCAATTTCTTCAGAAATGGTATAGCCTTGTTTATATTTAATAAGCTGCGGATTCCCAATTATCACTCAGGGGGATGTCTTTCTCTGTCTCCATCTCTCTCTCCGTTTGTCTGTTTCTCTCTGTCTCTTTCTCTCTGTGTGTAGTTTAAATATTATAAAATGTGTGTAAGCATGAAAAGGAAAATATTATGCTACCCCCCTTTTGTAATAAGAGTTGAAATAGTAGTTGCTAACAGTCATTCTCCAGATGGCATCATGGGTTCCTTGATGTGCACTGAGAAATGTTGTTATGGTATTGAGGCTTAAGCACTAGATTTTAGAAGGTTCACATGGCACAATGGTTTAAGAGACCTTTTTTTTTTTTCTCGGCACATGCCTGCTAGAAGCGTGTGAAACACTTCACTCACCATCTCAGGGTGTCCATCCTGAAGTCGTCCTGTCCGACGCATTCGTACACAGCTTCTTCAAAGGCATCTTGGGAGATAGAAGAAGACAATCCCATTTGCTGACAGAGGAGTTGTTTCTGTGGAGCAAAAGAAAAATCACTGCAAAGGTCTTCCTCTCTGTAGTCCCTCCACCCAAATGCTGACCAGCGCCTCTTTAGCTGCAAGGTTGATCTATCATAATTTTAGGATATAATGATATTTTTTCATCAGAGCTATTCAAGGCGTCTCTATTTTACTATAATTCCGTTTTCATTTATTCTGCTTCATTTGGATAGTGCATTGTGTAAAGCTATTCTTTGGTAGAACTTGTGCTTTTTTTTTGTGTGGAGTGAATGCAAATCAGTCATTCTAGAAAAAGCACAGCCTAAACTTTTGTACAGGCAGACGTGGCAACTGCATCTCTATATAAAAAAAAACAAAAAACGACTGCATACAGACTGTGATAGGTATAAATACGTTCCAAAACTGCACGTTTGATCAAAAGTAAATATCATTTCTACCCATCACTTAGACGAAGGAAGAACTGTGGCATTGCTGGGAAATGCTTATGCAATGCATTTGGGGAGAGAGAAGGGGGGCCAAATATTTGCACCGGAGCCAAAATCATGTTATGATGTTGTATGGTAATGCATCGTGGCCATCAGCTTAAAACTATGATTCCTTCAGACTGTCACCCAGCCACCTTTGCGTCACCAGAGCTGCCAAGGGGAGAATGGGAGTTACACTAATCCGTCTTGCATTGCTTCACTGGGGTCAGGCATCCTTCAGACTAACTGCTAAACTAATGTAACCATCAGATCTGAATAGCTCATAAACAACTTTGGGATTAGCAAGAGATCACTAAAAGAAGGAGAAAGCGTGAGTGCTTTGAGCAGAACTAGTGTCCGTTTAAATGTACAGCAGGTAATTAGCAAAATAACTGGGTTGAGATGGAACAACGTCAAAGAAACACTATTAACCGGAAAAAAGACAATAAGTTTACTGCAGCTTGTCAAGCCTGTTATTGATATTGAAAACAGCTGAAGCAGCATTCTCACAAATAGGTTTATTTTTTGTATTTTTTTTTATATCTAATACAGGCTAATTATTTTATGTACTTTTTAATTTACATAATTTGCAGCTGTGTATTTTCAAACAGGGAAGGAAAACCCTGTCTTTGTATTTTAATTTGATCACAATCTGTGAGTGCTGGTGACATTTCACATGTGGCTTTGACCCTACAAATGAACATTCAACCCATTCTGCAGAGAATACATACATACATGTATGTGTATATATACACTGCTCAAAAAAATAAAGGGAACACTTAAACAACACATCCTAGATCTCAATGAATGAAATATTCCAGTTGAAAATCTTTATTCATTACATAGTGGAATGTGTTGAGAACAAAATAACATAAGAATGATCAATGGAAATCAAAATCATTATCCCATGGAGGTCTAGATTCAGAATCATAGTCAAAATAAAAGTGGAAAAATCAGATCACAGGCTGATCCAACTTCTGTGGAAATTCCTCAAGATAAGTCAAAATGAGGCTCAGTAGTGTGTGTGGCCTCCACGTGCCTGTATGCACTCCCTACAACGTCTGGGCATGCTCCTGATGAGACGACGGATGTTCTCCTGAGGGATCTCCTCCCAGATCTGGATCAAAGCATCAGTCAACTCCTGGACAGTCTGTGGTGTGACGTGGCGTTGGTGGATGGAACGAGACATGAGGCCAGTACACCAGGAGACATGGAGGGGGCCGTAGGAGGACAACAACCCAGCAGCAGGACCGCTTTGTGCAAGGAGGAACAGGAGGAGCACTGCCAGAGCCCTACAAAATGACCTCCAGCAGGCCACTAAGGTGTATGTTTCTGCTCAAACTGTCAGAAACAGACTCCATGAGGGTGGTATGAGGGCCCGACGTCCACAAGTGGGGCCTGTGCTTACAGCCCAACACCGTGCAGGGCGATTGGCATTTGCCAGAGAACACCAAGATTGGCAGCTTTGCCATTGGCGCCCTGTGCTCTTCACGGATGAGAGCAGGTTCACACTGAGCACATGTGACAGACGTGACCAAGTCTGGAGACGCCGTGGAGAACGTTCTGCTGCCTGCAACATCCTCCAGCGTGACCGGTTTGGTGGTGGGTCAGCGATGGTCTGGGGAGGCATTTCTTTGGAGGGCCGCACAGCCCTCCATGTGCTAGCCAGAGGTACCCTGACTGCCATTAGGTACCGGGATAAGATCCTCAGACCCATTGTAAGACCATATGCTGGTGCAGTGGGCCCTGGGTTCCTTCTGATGCGTGACAATGCTAGGCCTCATGTGGCTGGAGTGTGTCAGCAGTTCCTGCATGATGAAGGCATTGATGCTATGGACTGGCCTGCCCGTTCCCCAGACCTGAATCCAATCCAGCACATCTGGGACATCATGTCTCGTTCCATCCACCAACGCCACGTCGCACCACGGACTGTCCAGGAGTCGACTGATGCTTTGATCCAGGTCTGGGAGGAGATCCCTCAGGAGAACATCCGTCGTCTCATCAGGAGCATGCCCAGGCGTTGTAGGGAGTGCATACAGGCACGTGGAGGCCACACACACTACGGAGCCTCATTTTGACTTGTCTTGAGGAATTTCCACAGAATTTGGATCAGCCTGTGATCTGATTTTTTCACTTTTATTTTGAGTATGATTCTGAATCCAGACCTCCATGGGATAATGATTTTGATTTCCATTGATCATTCTTATGTTATTTTGTTCTCAACACATTC
The DNA here is from genome assembly GCF_022577435.1 of Embiotoca jacksoni. Taxonomy (NCBI): domain Eukaryota; kingdom Metazoa; phylum Chordata; class Actinopteri; family Embiotocidae; genus Embiotoca; species Embiotoca jacksoni. Next base: position 5,066,866 of record NW_027185381.1, on the reverse strand, counting down.
CACTATGTGATGAATAAAGATTTTCAACTGGAATATTTCATTCATTGAGATCTAGGATGTGTTGTTTAAGTGTTCCCTTTATTTTTTTGAGCAGTGTATTTGCCCACCCAGTCTTTCACAGTGATAAACCCATCACCATTTTCACTGCTGAGAGACTGAGAGATGTTTCCTTTAGCTTTACACACTTTCCCAGTCTTTTGAGGACCCTGTCCCAACTGAAACGTGTTGCTTGCATAATTTGCATATATTTTTCATAAAACAATGCAATTTTTTAGTTTCAACATTTGATATGTTGTCCTTAGTTGAGTTTCAATTAATTATGAGTTTACATGATTTGCAAATCACAACCTTCTGATTTTACACAGCGTCCCAACTTTTTTTGGAAATGGGTTGTACATGGGTATCTAACATTTCATATCATAACCTTTAATGGGACTTAAATGGGGCTGCAGTTTATAGATGGGCTATTTGTCTGGGGTTCTTTTTGTATGTCATTTTCAAGAGAGTGACTGTTTTCAGAAAGACAAGGGGGAGGACTTAAAATTGCAGATTTGATTTCTGATGAACATATCCTAAATATGCAACACCGTATTTCCTTTCATCTCAAAAGGACAAACATTGTCTGAGGTAAACTCTCATCAATCTCAGAAGGCCTCAGCTCACTGCAGCCTTGATGCTGATCAGCAGCTATTGACATTAATAGACTCTTTCCACTTCCACAAGCTTTAAGTGGATGAGCTTCAAAACAGCCTGTTTCATTAAACGGGAAAAAACAGAGAGCAGTAAGAAGCTGAGTGCCCTGCTCAGAGGCTGCATTTTTAACTATTATAAATCTTCTTACCCAGGAAACCGGAGATGAAGTATGCTGCAGGATGGGGCTGGGTTCACTGTTGATCAGACCCAGTTTAACGAAACCACTCATGGCGTTTGAGAAGCCCTGTGGGACAGAACAGGAGGTTAAGAGAGCCACTGCGAACAAGAAACTGCAAGAGATTAGGTTTAGTCTGGGACATATTTTTTGTCTGAATACTTTTCAGAAATCAATACGTTTCACAATCTATTTTGTTTAAACTATTTTTCTTTCAGTTTAATTTGTATTCACAAAAACACATTCAGTGATTAAACTATTGTTTCCCCTGCCTCTGCTGCCACAGAGTCGTATCTCTCCTGTGTTATTTTACATGTCAAGACTCAGTTGAAAAGTCTTCATGTTATACCCATAACCTAATCAGAACTACTGTATGTTTCATACAGTCATGTGAAAAAATCCCATGAAAATTGTTGGCCTTTTTTTCTTTTGGACAAGTACAAATTTGATCCTCATTGAAAGGTGAAAGGTGATATAAACTTTACCTTTTTCAACCATTTATTCAACCAAAATAGCAATAGATGAAATATTCTTCTGGAAAAGGAAGTACAGCCTTGCCTTAAGCTTGTGATGCCTCCTTCCACACAAATAGGTAGGTGTAGGTGTTTTATATACTTGTTTTCCACCAGCCACAATGGCTTGCTGACAAGTTACAAGATGTCTGAGGGTTTTTCTTTAAATTGCCCCACACATTTCAGTGGGATTCAAATCTGCTTTTTTTTTCAATCAGGAAAATCCTTCCCCAGCGTGACGCAGAAAAACTCATTCATGCGTTTGCTACTTCTAGGCTAGATTATTGTAATTCCTTGCTGTTAGGATGTCCAAATTACTCATTAAAAACCCTGCAGCTGATCCAAAATGCTGCAGCAAGAGTACTGATGGGATTTAGCAAGAGAGATCATATTTCTCCAGTTTTAGCTTCTCTTCACTGGCTTCCTGTGAATTTTTTTTTTTTTTTTTTTTTTTTTTTTTAGATTTTATACACTTTATTAATCCCCGAGGGGAAATTTCTTCACTACAGCAGGGGGGCTCTCAGGGGGGAGATGCTGCAGCAGGCTGCCACTAGCGCGGCGCCAGGTAACCTGACCTGAGGTGCATGTTTTTGGATGATGGGAGGAAGCCGGAGAACCCGGAGAGAACCCACGCAAGCACAGGGAGAACATGCAAACTCCGCACAGAAAGGCCCAGGACCGGATTCGAACCCAGAACCTTTTTTGCTGTGAGGTGACAGTGCTAACCACTGCACCACCGTGCCGCCCTACAAATCAAGAATATAATTTAAAATTCTCTTGAAGACTTACAAAGCCCTACATGACCAGGCTCCATCATATCTTTTTTATTTCACTCTATTAATCCCCGAGGGGAAATTTCTTTGCTACAGCAGGGGGGCTCTCAGGGGGGAGCTGCTGCAAGAGGCTGCCACTAGCGCGGCGCCAGGTAACCTGACCTGAGGTGCATGTTTTTGGATGATGGGAGGAAGCCGGAGAACCCGGAGAGAACCCACGCAAGCACAGGGAGAACATGCAAACTCCGCACAGAAAGGCCCAGGACCGGATTCGAACCTGGAACCTTTTTGCTGTGAGGCGACAATGCTAACCACTGCACCACCGTGCCGCACAAATCTTAGTGCCGCCCTTAGAGATCTTATAGAACCATATAATCCCAGCAGAGCACTTCACTCTCAGTACACTGGTCTACTTGTGGTTCCTAGAGTTTACAGAAGTAGAATGGGAGGCAGAGCCTTCAGTTTTCAGGCTCCTCTCCTGTGGAACCAACCAGCTCCCAGTTTGTGTTCGAGAGGCAGAAACCCTCTCTAGCTTTAAGATTAGACTCAAAACGTTCCTTTTTGAAAAAGCCTATGGTTAGGGCTGGCTCGGGTAGACCTGAACCAACCCTTAGTTATGCTGTTATAGGCCGAGGCTGCTGGGGGACCTTGTTACATGCTGAGCTTCTTTTCTTTCCTCCTACTCTTTAACTGACTCATACCTCACCATCCTTTTCTCTCCCATACCTTCTTCTTATTATCTGTTGTCTCCATTCAGTTCCCTCGCTCGCATAGTTTCTGTTCTTTCTTTTGCAGATGTCTGGTCATGGAGCTGCATGTCTCTGCCCTGCGCTTGTCGTCTCAACCAACAGTTCTTCTCTTCTATCTCTATGCTGTCCTTTTCTCTCTCTGCTCTCCTCTCACCCCAACCGGTCGAGGCAGATGGCCACACACCCCTGAGCCTGGTTCTGTCGGAGGTTTCTTCCTGTTAAGAGGGAGTTTTTCCTTCCCTCCAGCTCCAGCTTTTTCTCCCTTAAAGAGGAGTTTTTTCCCTCCTAGCTTATGTGGGAATTGTTGAATTGTTGGGTTTCTCTTGTATTGTAAAGTCTTGCTGTAAGGACTTTAATGTGTTAAGTGCCATGAAATAACCTATGTTGTGATTTGGTGCTATATAAATAAAGTTGAATTGAATTGAATTGAACCTGTGCCCAGCTTGAGAGAGCTCCTGTGTGTTGCTGAATGTGTGCATTTCAGACTGAAAGATAACATGTTCTGCCTCCATTTATCCATTCGCTACAATATGTTGGATTCATGTTAATGTGTATTTAAAGACATTTAAATTTGTGGAAAAAAAATTGGGGCAAAAAAAAAGAAAGAAAAATTGTCTAATCAACAAAATATTTCACAGACCCCCTGCATTACCTGCAGAGGTCTTCAACAGGGGGTCCACGACCCCCGCAGTCCCCCTGTTGAAGACCTCTGCCTTAAGAAAACAGTTTTGAATTTACATGGTATTTTAAAAAAAAATCTTCATCTTGACTAATCTCATTTTACATCAATTGCTTACTTTTTGGGTTTTCCATTGCCCGTGGATGGAATGTGGGACTTTCTACTATCACCACGTCGGGGTTTCTAGCAAGCTGAGCTGATATTAAAAAGGTGACATCAAAACACTGCAGACAACAAGCTTCCACAGTTTGATGGCCACTACCTCTCTACAGAGGAGCAAGATTGGAAGGGTGTGTCCTGTCCCTTCTTTACTGGAGCACTGGGTCGCGACTCAGCTTATATCAATTAACTTAAAGGCGGCGCTGCCACTTCTCCGTGGAAGAATTGCAGCGGATGGGTCGAACGTCTCCTCACCTTTCACCTACTTTCGCAGCGAGTTGTTTCCAGGAAACAGTCCACCCTGCTTACTATACTATACTACTATAACCCTTGAGAGCAGTGGCAAAGTTTCACTTTCACGTAAGCTGAAAGACCAGATAAATAATTGGCTGCTGAGTTCAGATTAGTTCGTAGCGTTTATTCAAACTGGTCAAACTCTGCCTGCTGAGTTAGACATTTTACATTATTTTTATTTTTGTAAAAAACTTTTTTGTACGTATGTTTTGTCCTTCACATAAGTTCAAGAATCGTTCGTACTGTCTGCTCGGTGGGTGTGTTGCTGGGGACCAAAGCTGTGCACTGGAGATTTTAGAGCGATTCGGATGCGCCAAAAGTTTGATAATAATAATTATGTGTTGCATTTCTGGATCATAAAAGCCCCTGACTGGCAACCCTAGCTATGTGAAGCACACTGGGCGGAGCCTCAATTAATCCTTAGTTGCAGCACTAAACTAAACTGATCTGCTCAGAAAATGTCACAGGTTACTGCAGAAAAGCCAACAACAACATAACTCAAGTAAAGCTGAAAATCCATATTATCAAATTATTAGAAATGGTCTGTCGTAATTCAGAGTGTAGATAAGTAATTTTGAGAGAACACAATATATTTGAAAGCTTGAGGCACTTGTGTTTGCATATTCAGTGTGTGTGTGTGTGTGTGTGTGTGTGTGTGTGTGTGTGTGTGTGTGTGTGTGTGTGTGTGTGTGTGTGTGTGAATATGGCACCTTAAAGCGCAGTGTTCCTCTGATGAGTGTGTGCGCTGTCTGGATGCCGTAGGGCTCGGCGTAATTGGTGCTGTCGCGGTTTGGAAATCCCTCAAGGTTGAAACCCGGAAGAAAATCCATCGGTTTGGTGGAATCCATCAGCGATCCTCCAGGAGGGATACTCACCACCTCCAAGAGAAATAAACACACACTCAGTGTTGTTTCCTCTTGTCAGAAAGCATGGCAATTCATTTTTTCACCAAAAAAAAAAAGAAAAGAATATTAATCATTTTCTGGTTCTTTGAGGCTTCCGTACCTTGTTGTCCTTGAGGAAGATAGCTGGGCTGATGGTGTTCAGGAGGACACCATATGGACTCCAGCTGAATTTGTAGCGAAGTGGATTGTCTGAACACTCAGGAGCAGGAAGACCACCACAAAAAGAGCTGTACGACTCCACCTGAACAACATCATTAAATATTGTCAATTAATGGTGAATACTTTTTTCTAGAAATTGGGCTTGGAAAAAAAAGCAGTCTTTCCGCTTTAGAAGTGTTTGGTTAGCCCCATTTAACCTGTCTGAATTTTTGAAGCCTGTGTTTTGCAGACAAAGAAAATAAATTAGTAACAACTTCATAGCACCCCTCGACATCTTCACGGCAGAAATGAGAGAGTCTAAGAGTTTATCAATAGTGAAAATTAGCAGAATTACCACAATTCACTATAATAATTATAATTTTGTTTCCATTCACCTAAATTACTTGAAACTAAAAAGCATTGTGTTTTCATTACCTTAGAAAGAGCCCTTAATATCTACATAAGGAGCAGGTCCCTTCACAACCACCATAGATTATTTTACATGTTTGGAAAGGTGGAAGTGAGTCATGGAGCTGGCTGCAATCTGCAATTTATCGCTAGTTGCCTCTAAATCCCACTACCTGCTCTTTGCAAGAACTATGGATAAAAAAAAAAAAAAAAAAAAACAGTGAATATACGTAAAGAGTGACATTACCATTACAACACAGATCACAGTCTGTGATTGCAATATAGAATACAAAGGCTATACCTTCTGAAAAAAATATGTTTTATTGCTTCTTAAATAATATCATGGGTGTTTGAAAGTCATGTAATCTAACACTATGATTAAACTGACACAGAGAAGCTGCACTATTAGTAGCTTAATTTTCATGATGGGACCACATTTTCCAGAAAGCCCATCACGTCCTGATTTTCCTTTTTTTTTTTTTCCCGGACAGCTTGCTTTAATGATGAGAAGAGATGTTCGAGAGCCTTGATGACTTTACAGTCACCAGGGTTATTTCTGCAAATAAAGCAAGTTTTGTTTGAAAAAAATGAGATTGGTTGAATTTGCATCAATTATCGCAAGATTGCAATTTCCTGAAGGCATTGTTAATTGCCGTTTAGTGATTCATGTCAATAAAATTGCAAAAATTTGAAAAATCTCAGATAGATGATCTATATTGTTATAGCAATGACGTTATAGCTAAGAATGCCTGTGTCTGGATAAAAACCTGTGTGAAGTTCAGTAGTCGAGAACATGTGGACTGTCTGTCAGTTTATGGATCAATGGATAGATCCAATTGAAAGAAAGCCTGTGTCTGTCTGTGTCATCACCTGACACATACGCACACACACAGAGCATGTGCTGACTCACAGTGCAGCCGTCAGCTTTGGCCTGGTCGATACACTCCATGGCCAGCATGTGGTCAATACCCGGGTCCAGCCCCATCTCATTCACAATGGTGATACCTGCTTGCTCCGCACTGACACACACACACACACACACACACACACACACACACACACACACACACACACACAGCGTAAATACACATAAAATGTTACTCTTAGATAATGTGTTTTTCATGTCTATATACCTTCATTATTATTCATATTATTTTCCAATGTACTATTTTTAATCTAACATTTCCTTCCAACTTCACCTATTTACATTTATTTTACATTTTCTTATGTTCTCATGTCTTCTCATCATTTTGATTTTACATCCAGAGTTTGCTTTTGTTTACATTAATGACATAAAGGGGCCTAATTCATATATGTCTGTGTGTAATATCGTTAATTGATGAATTCATACATAATTAAAGCCACTTTCTGACCAGTGGTGTAAAAACAGTAGCAGAAGCAAGACATTTCAAGTCAAATGCATTGTTTTTGTTTTTGAAATGAATGGTAAATGGTCTGTACTTGTATAGCGCTTTATCACCTTTTGGTCTCAAAGCGCTTTAACATGGTTTTCCCATTCACCCATTCGCACACTAATGAGACAGATCACCATGCAAGGTGCTGCCATCAGGAGAACATTCACACACTGATGGAACAACATCAGCAGCAACTCAGGGTTCAGTGTCTTGCTCAAGGGCACTTAGGCATGTGGACAGGAGGAGCTGGGGATTGAACCACCAACCCTCTGATTGGTGTGCAACCCACTCTACCGTCTGAGCCACAGCCTCCCCGTGAAATGAAAATGGCAGTGAAGTATTAATAAATCTAATTAAAGCTTTGTGTGTTTTGTTGTCACCTGCTCTGCAGCTCCTTCATGGCGGGACTTAGGTAGCTGGCTGTCACCATGTTCACCTTCCTCCGAATGCAGTGTTTGGCGATGAGTGGGTGAAACGAATAGGGCAGCATGCTGAGGAGCACAGGGAGGAGATGATATTAGAACAGATGGATGATGACATCATCTTAAGTGGATTAATGATAGTTCAGCATAGTCTGATGGTGTGGGGCTGATCTGCGTGCAACCCCACACAATGGAAGAAAACTGGTTTCAAAATAATTGGCACCATTAAATTGAAACTTTAGCGAACCTAAAACTAAAAAGGAAATCGTTCTATGTTCAACTGCTGCTGCTGTATTATTCTTAAATTCATTAGAATTAATCAACTTCCCCTCAAATATTGAAATATTTTAGGGGATATAATCACATTGAAAAAAGCAGTTCCACAGGGAAAAGATGACTTGTTGCAAATCATCACTTGTAAATTAACATCCCATTGAAGGCTGATAGCGGTTGTAAGGTGGTCAGTTGGTTTTAAAGTTATATAACTAACCGCATGCTATTTATTAAAATTGGTAATGTTGCCTCTAAGGCTAAGGAACACACGCCTGCGTGGTGCGTGCGTTACCTGTTGCTGCGTAGCGTCAATTCATTTTGCCGTCCATATTAATGTATGAGATAAGACACAGTGCATCTTTTATAAAATGAACAGATGCCTATTTTGCATGCGTGCCCTGTGCAGTTCCCAGCTAAAATATACAGGGCAGGGGCGGCGCATCGTATCGTTTACGACACTTTTAGCTCGACGCCTTATATCATTGAAGTGAAAACACACCCTACCACAACAGTTGGTTAAAGGAGATCTTAAATCATATAAAACATGAAAAGATCCGATTCTCACTCAGAGGCTCCAATGACCCCTTCGAAGAGACCTGGAAACCTTTTATAGACTACTTTAACGAGGCTACAATGGTAAATGATAAATGGTCTGCACTTGTATAGCTCTTTATCACCTTACGTTCTCAAAGTGCTTTGTGTGTGTCGAAAACCACATGCTTGCTTTTTGGTTACAACTCATCAACTGTTGGACCCCAAAAAAATATTATAATGATGGCCGTTATCTGGACCTACAGCCGCAGCACCATAGCTGACAGGCTGGTGACATGCAGCCGATGTGGATACACACACTCTCATCCATGCTGCAGCGAAGCAGCACGTGAAAAGTAACGCACACGCCAGGCAGGCAGTGTGTTCCAGGCCTCACCCTGTTGTGTTCCACAGGGGTCTATTTTGGGGCCTGTACTTTTTTCTATTCTATCATCAATGATATTTGTTCCCGTGTGAAACATTCATATGTATGCTGATCATACAGTCCTTCATTACTCTGCTATTTCCTCTGAGATTGCAACGTGCAGACTTGTGGTCTAATTGCAACATACCCTTATTGATCTGAAATTACTTTTAAATGCAAACAAAACAAAGACTCTGCTATTTCCACCCAGTAAATCTAATGTTCCTTCCCTCTCTTTTAACATCCTGGAAGATGTTACGATTGAGTTTGTTGATACCTATATGTATCTCGGTATTTAGTAGGATAAAAAAAAACCTTATAATACAGCATCACATTGAAACTCTAATTAAGAAACCCAAGTTTACTTTGGCTCCCTTAGATTAAAATCGCCCTTTGCTTAATCTTCACGTAAACATTTGGTCACGCGTCAGTTCCTGTCTTAACAAGATTATAGAGATATCATTATGAGATTTGCCTGTCTGTCCACTTTGGACTTACTTGATCCTCTTTATCATGCTGCATTGAGATACATTTTAAACTCAAGCTACAGGACAGCACACTGTGATCAGATGTTCTTCATTTAGTATGCTCAGGATGCAGCACAGGTTTATTTTAATATACAAAGCTAATTCTTGGCAGATCACCCATCTACTTATGTTCTTAGTTTGTTTATCTTTAAAAAAAAAAAAAAAAAAAAATACAATCTTAGATCCAACAATGGGTTAAGCTTGAGTGCAGCTTGTGAAAATTGAGACAGGAAAAATCTTATCCTTGGTCTTGGAATGACCTGCAGGCTAGACTAAATCTAGCCTCTCCAACTAGTTTTGACAAAAGCCAACAGCAGTTTTTAACCACATGTTCTTGCTGTAATGTATAGTTCATTTTGTCACACTAAATTTAAACTCTTTTCTGATGCATAGACACAGACAGAATGTAATTGATGTGCCCTTGGCATGTAACTTGCTGCCGAGGTCAACATTGAAAAAGAGATTTTATCTCCACAGGTTTTACCTGGTTAAATTAAGGTTAAATAAATAGACACATGTAATGTTTAAGAGTTATAATTTTTGTCCTACAGTGCAGTGCTTACTGTACCTGATGACCAGGTCATGGTCTTTGATCAGAGAGTCAAGGTGTCCTTCCTGGCTGCTAGCATCCAGTGTGACGGGGATAGTGTTGGGATATTTGGCTGCCAGCTCCTCTGCCTGCTTCAACAGCGCCGACGCTGAACACAAAGAAGAAAACACAGTCAATGTCCTGCTACTGTGCCCTCGGGTGTTCTTTGCTGCCACACTATTAAAATATTAGACAGAGAAAACAACTTATTTATGATTCAGCTTATTCCTAGTGCCTTATCAACTGTGAAGGTACAAAATGTAAAATTTGTCTGGGGGGTAGTGCCAGAGGTAAGCTCATGACATTTACGCTGGCACAATCCTCATTACAAGTTAAAGGACTTAAATTCTGAGGAGCAGGAATTGGACATTAGATCTATGGTGGTTTCAATAATAACTGGATTCCCAGTAAATTTTAAAGAGCTTAAAAACCTATTTTCTTAATCAGCTTAAAAATATTTAGTTAGTCACATACGAGCTTTCTATCGGTGTTTTCAGTGCTTAAATTTCCTAGCGGCGGTACACGACTGTTAAAATAGGACCTCTGACTTTCTTCTTTCTTTTTTTTTTGGGAGGACAGAAGAAGAGACTAAAGGAGGAGATGACTCTGTCTCATAAAAATCTAACTTTATATCATTTTACACTACGCCCACTTCATATCCAGGTCAATTCACACACCTGTGAGTAAAGCATATAAACTGATAATGTAATAATAGCATGCATGCAATTTTTTGTTTCTCTGCACGTACATGTGCACGTACAACTCCACTGCTACAACTTCATCCTACTGGAACACTGTTTATATTTTCATTTTGTCTTTCTCACTAGTCTGAAGTGGAGTGGGATCATTTGGGAGACGGGGATGTCATGGACTTAAATGTGCCAAAAAGGTTTGAGCAATATTTCACTGTAAAATGTGAGGACAGCTGTAGGGTGTCAAGGGTGTAGGGTGATGATGCCAAGCCACTATTAATTGAACCTGAACCACACTCACAAAGTCCCAATGAACCATATTAGTTATTTGTTTAAAATTATTACTAAATAATTTAGAAAATCAGCATTAATTCTAAATAAAAGTTCAAATCATAAAAGGCAATTATCTTTCTCCCACTACCACAGGAACAAACTCAAATCTCAACTACTGCATGTGATCCCACAATTGAAAGTGTGGAACTTGGGTCACATGACACGAGACTGTCCTGCTTGGTCCTGAAGGTTTTGAGACATAGTTGACTTGTTAGTCAACATTTGAGCATAGATTGCATTATTGCATATATTTAAAATATTTACATTATTTAAAATGTAAAAAGCTTTTCAATGTTTCTGTGACAAACTCACCCACAGTGACCTGGGTCTTCTCATCCCGAGTCAGATACTCAACGACAGGTCCAGAGACGTACCCTGACCCCAGCAGCAGTACTCGCTTCATGCCAGCATTCTTCATGATCTGAGCCTTCTCCCTGAAGGACAGGCATGCCGAGTTAGAAACCTGTTATCATAACACTTCAGTCAGGTTAAGTGACAGTGTTTCCGTTTAACAGGCTGGGATCAGATTTATGAAATTTGGACAATGTCAGTTTCTAAAGATGGAAGCAACACAGGGAAAGTCAGAATTTAAAAAAGTGAATAATTCCTGTGTTCATTAAAGATGACAGCTGTTTCGGTGCCTGCAACTGCATCATTAATTTCAGTATTTACAACTAACTAATTGCATTCCTTATTTAACTATCAGTCAAAACCCAAAAGAGTTTCTATTGGGTCAATTCTTCATCCAATTGTCTTCACAACACAGAAGGAATCGAACTGTGATGCTTCCTTCTGGTCCTTAAAACTGGATGAATGAATTGGAACCAGTCTAATCATCCACCAGTGTTACAGTCTTTCTGGCTAAAACATTCAGGCCACTCAACTTTGACTCTTTACACATTTTGTTTTTAAATCAAAAAGCAACCAATACAGCATAATTTTAGCCTGCATTCAGTTAAAAGTTTCTCTTGCCAATCTTCAAAATGTATAACTTTGGATTAAAAAAAAAAGTGACAAAATGAAATCATTAAGTTATCTTGTGAACAATGTCAGTGTTACCATACAAAATGTGACCCACTTACAGCCCAGAAGTCACAGCATCAGTAAATTGAACGTTTTTTTTTCCTGCAAAGTCTTTGAATTATGTAGTGTGCAATAACTTGAATCCTGAAACTTTAGCCAATAAATGTGTACTTTTACTTAACTTTTCCATTAGCAGTCCTTGTTACCAGTTGCGGTACAATATAACAAATCTACTTTGACAAAAATGTGTTTTAATAGTGCAATTAACACGTTTAAAGTTACCCACAGCTTAAAAACATCTTTGAAAGAATGCAGCTCAAAGTACAATGGTTTTAACTTTTTGTTGTTTTGATGGATCCAATTTTGATACATTTGTCTTTATCCTTTAATAAATGAATTACCATTTGCCTGTGAAAATCTCAGAAGGATGAATGTAAACATCTGTGTTGTAACAATGCTACATGTACACAGTCAAAGTGGCAGCAAAACTAACAATTACTAAGTGACTGATGAGGATCTGGACTCAACCGGGAGGAGAGGAAGAGGAAGGCCAGCAGGGATGGGCGGGAAGAGCACAGGGAGAAAATCATCAAAAGAACATCTTGAAAATAATGTTTGTATGAAATATCCGTTTTAAAATACCAAATGCCTGAAAACCACATGTATGATCAAAAGTAAAATGGTTTGTCTCGTGACGTCCACATCTCACAATTACTTTGAAAATGACTTGTGGCCATAAGTAAAATGTTTTTTGGTGTGCCATCAATTTATATGCAAACAATAGTTAATATCAAATATTTTGCATTGCTATTTTGTTAAATATTTAACTTTTAGTCATAATTGAAAGTCAACTAAAAAATTACATTTGGTTAATATGTATTAAGAATGAAGAATTTTGGTAACCTAAAAGCAATACTAAAAAAAAAAATCATAATAATCAAATAATAATCACTTGGATATTAAAGACAAAGATAGATAGATAGATAGATAGATAGATAGATAGATAGATAGATAAATAGATAGATAGATAGATAGATAGATAGATAGATAGATAGATAGATAGATAGATAGATAGATAGATAGATAGTCAATACCAAACTTAACAAAATTACTTTCTAATTAAGACATCTGACTTTATGAAGAAATATATGTGAAATGTTTTCTGAGCATCAGGGCTGTATCCAACGTTTGTAACAACTACATATATATTGAATAAAATGAAAAAGTGGTAAATATTACAGGAAAAAAAAGTTTAGAATCTGACAATGCATTCACAGCCAATTTCTGTTTTCAATTTACAGTGTCCTTAACAATGCATAATATAATGCTCAGAAAGTACTGAGGAGTGATCAGTCTTTTAAATAAACTGAGAGTTCTTCTTCAAACAACTGTATTCATTTGCTGCATGGATTCTGTGTGCATGCCAGATTATCTTTACACAAGAACAACAATAACACCAGCATTATAATACTAATAGAGGCATCACCCAGAGTATCCTGTAGCATTAATATGCCACCACCAGCTACAACCAACCCCCGCCAAATCCCCCAGGAGTCAGACCCGTGGACTCGTTAGCTGTGCCCTAATTAGAAGCGACATTGCATAATGGCAAAAGTCGCAGCGTGACTGACTGGAGGTCCGCATGGCACTTGTCTTCTTAATTAAAAAAAATAAAAGATAGTTGTTCCCTCAGAAGGATTTCTCCCCGAGTTTACATATCTTAAGGAGCCAAACTTAATCAAAAGGATTAAGATTTTGGTGGCATGGCTTGTCTGGAAAAATGATACTTAGGATCAGTTAGGAAGAAATGTAATCAAGTCTTAGAGATGGCCTAAATATGTGTGATCGGAACATTTCTTGAGGATCGACTCTCAAGACAAGGCTGAAATCTCTTTAATTAAGTTGTTAATAGAGCTACATTGAGCCTGATTGTTAATGATCCACAAAAAAATATATCATTACTGTTATGGTTTAAGGAGTCACAATAGATTGTATAGGCACATTAAAATGTTTTTCAGTGCAATATTCACTGAAGTTAAATAAAAGCAAGAAAATAAGAAAACTGCATAATCAATCCACACAATATAGCCTGCGAAAAGTATTAAATCAGATTGAAAAGATAATACTGAAGAAATTAATGTTGAGTGGATTTTCATGAATTGCAATGAAATGATAACCATGCAAATGAATAATTTCTAAAAAGTCTGATTTTAGAGAAATCAAATACGCTGTTTTAAACAAAGCCAGAAAAGATGGATTTAATCTCTCAGTTGAGTATGGAGATTTGTCTAAGACCCAGAGTTTACCACAAAAACTGGAAACAAGGAAAAACTGCTAGCTCCTTTGTTAAAAGTTAAAAATCCTAGTAATATTAGTAAGACTGACATATGAATTACTAATCATTCAAAGTCTGTCTCGAATGAAAAACATGTCCTTGTTCCCACAGTTGAATGTTTAAACTTTATTGTGCTGAATGATGTACATGCACCGTCTTCCAGGTTTAACTAGTTTCATCATAATCATCTGCAAAAGAGGGTTGGAGGGGATCTTCTATGATCATTGAAAATATAATTTTAAGGGCCTATGAGCATGTTTTGTGTTGCAACTCTATCTTAGTCTGATGCATCTTTCACAAGTACAATGAAACCTAAAGCGTCCAGAGTGCATACACTAAGAACAGACTTTTCTGTGAAGTATGAGACAGTTTAGAGAACATTTTGAAATGAAATATATTTGCATATAAATAATTCAGACATTTTTAAAGTGAGAGAAGGAGTAGATGTTATTTAAGGGATTTTTAGAAGATAATTGGGTTTTTTTTGTGTAGAAACCATGAGACAAAAATTATTGTTCAATGTAGAGTATATTATATACATCTTATAACATGTCTGGCGGGACGTTTTATTATCAAAAGTACAACTCTGTCAATACAATATTTGATCAAATAACTTTTTTTTTCTAGTTTTTCACATTGCCAAATCATACTTAGAGTAGAGTAGTACATGCTTAACATTTTCTGAGGATCCGGGTTGGAGCAAAAATTTTGAACTCTACCTGCATAAAATATTGTATATATTGAAAAAGTGGTACTTTAATGAAATATTAGCCACAGAGTGAAATGTTTAGATTCACACATTTACAGCCAATTTCTGCTTTCAGTTTACAGAGTCAAAAAACTGGAAGTGTCTTTAACAGTACTCACTGTTAAAAACAGTACTGTCTATTTAGTGCTCAGAAAGCACTGAGGTATGACCTCTGAAAGGCATGCTACAAGTGGCTGGGGACTGACATGTCTCTCCACAAAATCTCAGTACATATGACTGTTGTTATATTATGTTGTTCACCTAATATGACAAAACACCAAAGTTGGCCATTTTATTTCATTTATTTTACATATTTGTAGTGTTTTTTTAAACATATGAAATCAGATACACAATGAATAGCTTCATTTAATTATCTGTATCAACAGTATTTGTTCATTGCGTTCATAATCTTTGCCAGTCATAATGGCTTTGAACCATTTCGCCAGTTTTGTTGACACGCTGTAGTCCTATTTCGAAATAAAACATTTCTCAGAAACTCCTGATATATTTGATTGACCGGTTTGGAGTGTTTTAAAGGTTGATATTTTTTCTCTCTCTCTTTTGATGGTGGGAGGCTAGCAGTTTGCTCACAGTTCCAGTCTTTGTGATAGGCTACGCCTAAGTGTCTTGGACCCATCTCTGTAATGGATGCAGAAAAATTGAATTGCCATTGATCTCATCTGGCTCCAAATTTAAAAAATGCATGCTAAAACAAGGCGAGACAAGACGGACTGATGCGACACAACGGGTTAAGGCGTTTTTTGTAAAAAGTGAGAAGAAAAGATTGTTTCTACCGCTCGATGCCCAAGGACAAACTCCCAGCTTCTGCAGTTGGCTAGCAATGGTGGCCTATTAGCACGCAGGCCATGCAAGGTGTTAATGCCAACACCAGAGGGCACTGTGCAGAAACAACCACAAGGTGACGGTTAGTCACTGGGACTCCAGCTTTAAGCACTGCTGGCTCGAGGATGCTAAAACATGACAAACTGCAATGCTACAAAAAAGGGTTAAAGACTGGAATAACAAAAACAGGATACTAAAAAGCACAAATATTTCAAAACTTTTAGTGAGTTATTAAACTGTGACTAATGACCTCTACAGTTTGGAAAGCTGGCTTTTACAACATAAGAAACAAATGGTAAATGTTACCTGTCTCGTAATCTTTACACATTTTATCCTTAGTTTGGTTGCAATAACTCACAGATGGAACAGGTGTGTACCAAAGTAACATTTTGAAAGTTTTTATGAACATTTAAATGAGAAATATTCCAAATTATCAACAAATACAAACAAATATCAAACATTCTACTGAGACCATTTTAAAACCTAAAATTGACACCAAATATAGCTAGTAACAGTTCACACATACTGAATACAGTTACAGTCCAAAAGAATCGTACCTTCTTTCTCGAAGTTTTTCAATATACTCAAACTTTGGGGTTAATGCTCCATTAGAGGTGATGACAGCCTTGAGGGATGAAAAAAATTTAAAAGGTGGCATCAAATCTCACAAAACTCCTCATTATTTCAATTTTCTCCACAAAAGTAAAATAAATCTTACAATATATGAATAAAGATAGGAGGTAATGAAGGCTGTGGATGTGTGAATGGTCTTCTGTCTCTAAAATGCTTCTGCATGGCAAAAGCAGCCTTGGCTCATGGTCATCCTATTATTTAGAGCTATCTGACATGCCAAACTGAAATACATAACTAATCAGAATTAAATATAACTAGAAGTCATGACCTAGAGAATAGTCACATTATCCAGTAGAGCCCCGAGTCTGTATGTTAAGTAACACTTGTTTTAAAATGACACATATACTCAACATATTACTTGCTTCTAAATCAACATGCAGGTATATTAAATGTCAAATTATACAGAGATAATAAAGACACATGAATTTGCTGCTCATTTATGCACACATCAGCTGGAAATCAATGGGTAAATTGCTAAATTAGAAATTTAAGATATATACTTCTATAGCAAATCCAGTGATACATTTTTACTACAACTCCCCTTAAGCTACTTACATCTCTGACTTGCGGGCTGAATTCCTCTTCCTCCAACAATCTGGTGGCGTCTGAAGGCAGCTGGTAATGAGAGAAATTTACCAAAAATAAAGAAACTGACGAGAAAATTAGTCATGGCTGTCAGGGACTTTTTATTCACCATGTGAAACCTGTCACAGCTCTCTCCCAGAGCAAGCTCAACCGAAAGCCCGGCACAAGCAGAAAGCACCAGATAGCGAGACAGAAACCCAGCTGCATCGCCAGGTTGTCTCCTTACCTTAAAATCAGATGCCTTACCATCTCCCAGATGTATGGAAACAGCCGGTCTCCAAAGTACTCTGTGGCTTCAATGGGGAGCTGAGCAGGAAGGTTGTCAATGGAGCACATGAGGATTCCGTTTCCCTCCACACTACCGGGACCACAAACAAAATATTGCTTATTGATTGATACCTTTAGTACATTGCCAACAACTACTCATCCTGTAGACCGTATTGACCATATTCTGTGTTGTTTACACTTAGATGACACTCACTTGTTATATTAGGTAGTCGTAGTTCAAGTTACTGCAATCTTGCAATAAATCCTGTCTTCATGCAGGTTCTAATGTGCAGTTTTTTCTTGAGACTGTTTTTTTAGAATGTTGACTCAGCATTATATCATTCTTATGAATCGTGTTGTGTTTTGTGATATTGATTGGTGTTTCCATTATTTTATCTACCCCAGAGACTATATTCAGACACGTATGACATGAAAGCTCCCAAGAAGTGTCTTATGCTGTGTACCAAACACGAAGCGAATTACTCCCGCGGAGCGAATAGGGATGAGCGATTACAGCATTATCTGTATCTGTATCTGTTAAACCAACTAAATTATCGGTATCCGTACTCGGGTGGGGCGGGGCTCAATCCGGGAGTGGGCAGTGCTAAAACCAGAAGCGGTTGCAAAGTAACTGGAAGTTGCTTATTGATATGGGTCCTTTAGAAATCGCTAAATGTATTATTTATTAGAAAGATATTTAAAGAAGAGCCCCAGAATTGAGCTTCAGAGCAATGTTTTTAATCACAAGAGCAAGAGAACTATTTACAGACCAGGTTTTATATATATATAAAAGTTGCTATATTTATTGTTATTGTTGAAAAATGTCAGGCTCGTCATATACAATTTTTTATAAAAATAATAATATACTTTACTTTGTATTTTGTTCAGCAAATAATATGTGGGTCTGTGTGTGTGTCTGTGTGTGTGTCTGTGTGTGTGTGTGTGTGTGGGGGGGGGGGTTATTGTTTTATTAAATAAACTGATGGTAGGAAGCTGGATGATTTATGCAGACAGTCCACATTGAAATATGCATTCAGCCTAACACTATGTTCTCACTGAAAGCGGTCAGCTGAGTGAAGATATCTGAACGAGGTAGGAGCGAGCCGATGGGAAAAAAAAAAAAGGACATACAGAGGCAAACCGGCAGAAGCAGAGTTACGAGTAATTCGGCTGAAGATATTTTAAAGAAACCTGATTGAAACAACGCAGAAATGAATCAACGCGAGTTGTAGTTGATCGAGTACATGTCTGATCCCTAGCGATTACATACAAAGCCAATGCAAAGACGCGAATGTCCGCGCATTCGCGTCTGCCGAAGTTGAAAATATTTAACGCCCGTACTCATGCGAGTAATGTGGATGTTCGCCTCGCGTTTGGTCTGTACACCATTAGAAATGGGAACTGCCATCTTTCTCTGTTGATGTCATTTCAACCAGACAGACTTATTGCGTATTGTGGACAAGAAGCGGGAGTTCAATACCACCCCTCCACCCCAGGTCATACGCTATGAGCTAGACAATCAATGTTTAGGTCGGTCCCACATTTGGGTCAAACAGAAGCCAGGACCTTAATATGACATCTCAATCGTCCAATCACTACTGTGAAGATTCTGGTTTCACTTTTGTGAACTTGTACTTTTGTCGTTGATCTTTATTTATAATCCATGATCGACACCACCTATTAAGGGCAGACTAAAAAACAGAAACACCTCTTAGAGTAGTGCAAATAACAATTCTTATGTATTACTTTTAACTCGGTGTACCCAACAGAGGGCGGAGGATTGTGCAGTTCATAAAGCAGAATGGATGACACAAACTGATGACAGGTCTTTGCTCTTTTTCTATTTACATTTCACCATCAGAAAAAAACTCCCATTCCGTTAGCAAGTCTGCTGATGACATAGTGGAGATAGGGCAGATCACTGGCAATGATGACACGAGGGACATGTCACAATGACGCATGGCACCTAAAAAGGAAAACTTGCGACTTTCTATGTGGATGTCTAATCAAAATTAATGTGTAAAAGTAGTCAATTAAAGCAAAAAAATTCCTCGGCTTCCTTCCTAAGTTCTTTTAGCATCTTGGCGGTCATTTCATGTGTTCAGTGGTTGGAAGAACTACAGGCTAATTGAGTAGTCTGGGTTGCCAGGGGGCACTTCAGATGTCACACCACAACAAAAACCTGGACTCTTCTCTTGTATTGCAATTATATGTATGTTTCCAAAAGCAAAAACGGCATCCCAAAATCTAGAGGGGTTACGATGTTATGGACGGGGATACATTTTATAATGTTTCGGCTGACTGATATATTCACTTGCATTCATTTGAGCTAGAGTATACAGTCAAGAAATGCAGCAGAGCGAGGCAGAGACTGTGGCTGCGGCTGCTGAAGCCGTGCAAGAGGGTCTGGCCAGCGGGAACCATCTAGAAAACGGAGCTGCCAAGAGCAAACAGCGGGTGGTTCCTTTGTTCAAAATACCTTCTGATGCCAAGAGACACTGTTTGTTGGAAGCGGTTTCCGATGACCACTACTATGTATGAACATTTCTCCCAACTTGGACAGCGGTATGCTGGAGACCTTTTCCCAGGAAAGCGACAATAAACTGAAAAA
This sequence comes from Embiotoca jacksoni, assembly GCF_022577435.1. Lineage (NCBI taxonomy): Eukaryota > Metazoa > Chordata > Actinopteri > Embiotocidae > Embiotoca > Embiotoca jacksoni. The sequence goes on along the minus strand of NW_027185381.1, from coordinate 5,047,130 downwards.
GACAACTAAAAGCAACAGGGCTTGAGGGAACAGATGAACACTGAGTGACTATTTTTGTAACCTAACTATGTTTGGCCGACAAAGTGGACGAGGGTTGAGTTACACATCGGCGCTGGACGAGCAGTTTTCTCAACAGGTTGTGTAGTTTGTGTTCACAAAAACTGGTCATATTGCAGTATATGATCAGCACTAGTAGCTTCCTGATGCATAACCACCTTGTCTCTTGGGGTTTTCCTCACTGCAAACAATACTGTCTGTCTGCTTATCTTTTTTTGTTATTGTGTTGGTGGTACAAGGGCACAGATTTGGTATTTTGGGGTTAGGCGTCGCAGTGCTTGTACGCAATGCATCCTGGTACATGTAGGACCTAAGTTTAGCATGAAATTGCTGACAAACTCAGCTTTTGTAGTTAATATAGCACACCAAGGAATGAATTACTTCAATTGAATACATTTACCATCAACACTGAGTAGACATCCACATAAAAAGTGGCATCACTGAGGGACGAGACATTGTCCAGAGATCTCGGTGAGAAGGGCGATGCTTATCACATTAGATAGTTCAGAAGAGCCTCTCTGGAGCTCCATAAGACCCTGGCACTTGGGTGCTGTCAAAATATTTTGACTAGTGACATCAGCAACTGCTTTGCTAATGGCTCAAATTCTTACAGAGTGTGGCGTATAACAGATCTACACTCAAGAGCTGGTAGGTTTGTGAAAGTTATACTATTTCAACCTTTAGAAAAAAAGCAAACACATTTATGCAACACAGAGAAATCAAGAAAAATATTTTTTTTTTCTCAGATTATCAAGATGATGTCCGTCCTCTCACTCCGATACCTGCCTAGCAGCACATCGTCCTGTTTGTATCCTTCCCTTTGCCCTTAACATTTGTACTGTATATTTAGTGTAGCCACTAATCATACGGTTAGCGGTTCGATCCCAGGTCCTCTTGTCCACATGCCAAAGTGTCCTTGGGCAAGACACTGGACCCCACAGTTGTTCCCAATGATAGGCAGGCACCTTGCATGACAGCTCTGACACCATTGGTGTGTGAATGCATTATTGAGTGGGTGAATAGGAGGCAGACCATTTACCGTCAACTGTGATAGTACAGTTTGCTTTAAAATTGAACCATCCTATTATACATTCTAACATATATTTCCAAAGTCCAGACCATAATTACGAGGGTGGATGAATACATTCTGAGACTGCTCCTTTTGCTTTCAAACGATGCACAGCACCATAATGTGCATGGAACAGGACGAAGGCATAACCCATAAAATGTGTTACAAATTCCATTGCTTGATCAAAATCAGCACCCGAGTTATGCAAGTTTTTGTGAGCATTGGTACCCTGCAATTTCTCAGTGGAAAAGAGGGCGTGCATCAAAATTTTTGTCAAACTCTGAAATTGAGTAACATCCTTAAAATGCTTCAGGAAGCCTGTGGCGATGAAGCAATGAGAGAAATGTCCATTTCCATAGGAGCGGGAATGTTACAAAACTGGAAAAGGTGCATCGGGTCACACATGCAACCAGGTGGGTTTTTCTTTATCATTCATGGGGGTGGTGCACCGTGAGTTTGTCCCCCAGGGTCAGACTGTCCAACTCCACTTCTACTGTTAGGTTCTGAGGCATGAGGGAAAACATTTAGTGTAAATGACCTGAAGCAATGGCACTTGGTTTCTTCAAAATAGAAATGCACCCCCTCACAGCGCTTTTAAAACGCAGCCTTTTCTTGCCCACGGTAACACAATCGTTACTCCCCACCACTCCTACTAGCCGGATTTGGTTCCCTGCTATTTCTCTCTGCTCCCCAAATAATTTGTCACAAACTTTCATGTGTGCTCTCTGCTCAAGTTTCATGTGCGTCAAACATTGCCAAAGCACCCGGACCACTGCTCACAAAATCATGTGAAACTTTGGTGCTGATCAAGTGTTTCATAACTTATTGATCCACTCCTGTATTTGGAAAGTGACACGTTTTGTTTTTTAGGCTGTCTGATTCAGCACTTTCAATATGAAATACAATAATGGATACTGTGTCAAGTCTCAGCTTTAATATGAGCGGGTTTACATCAATATAGGAAAAAATACACAGATGCTCACAAGAAAACTAGAAAATGGCAAAAGAGCTGGTGGACGAAGGAGAAAAAGTGCTGACGCTAAAAAAAAAATCAGTCATGGTAAGGAAAAGGCCTGCACATCATGCCAAGAAAGTTCAGCAGGATGGAGGTGAATGTGTTTTCTTTTTTTGTCAACTATCAAGAGAAGACCAGAACCTCATATGATTCACCACAAGATGTAAACCCCTGGGAATTGATTTGGGGGCTAAATCTAACACAGTTAAACAAGTTATTTTTCTGCTGATGTAAAGCTACTTAACTAAAGCTGAGACTTGGCATATTATTGTAATATATACAATTTTCAAAAAAATTATATTTATTTCTTATTTTATTGTATATGTATTTGTAATTTTTTTCCTATTGTGTGCACCTTTTTTATTTTTTATAACTGTGTTTCTATGCTGCTGTGACGACTAAATTTCCCCACTGTGGGATTAATAAAGTCTATATAGTCTAATATCCCTTACTTAAAAGTGAAGAGATAAAGTTCAGAGCCTGAAGCACAAAAACGATCAAGCTGTCCAAATATTCATGACAGTTTATGATTCTTTTGTGGCGTAAACTGAAATCAAATCAGGGGATAGAACAATGGTGCAGACATTTGATTAAGAAAATAATTAAATACTCAATATTTCAGTCAATGTTTTTCCAGGAAAGCTTCATTTGAATAAAAAAAATGAAAAAAATCTAAGTGTCTTGGTTAGGACAAACTAACAAAGCGACACAAATTACGTGACCGCCAAAGCCTATGGATCAGCTGACTAAAAGCACTTTTCTGACTCAAGGAACATTGACCCAAACAAAAACATGCACGTAATGTTGGCATGAGGACACATTGTGACATCATTAAGCTTTTTGCACCGTACCTGTCGTGATCGATGTGCTGGTCAGCGTCGTACAGGCAGAAAGGCTTATTAATTGTGGTGCACTCACTCATGAACCCTATGGAGCCACCAGGGTCAGCGGATATGTCGCAGATGGCCAGCAGCCTGTAGAAAGAGAGAGAAGAGACAGCGCTCGTGAGGTCAAGCGACATGCTCAACTGTCACTTTGTAAACATGTAAACATGCAGGCAGATATTTGATTCATGTAGAAATACAGGATGGACAAACATGGGTGTTCCATCCGTTCACAAGAATTTCTATCCAGCCTTCAGCGTGACAGGTACATCACTGTCATATGTCATAAAGCTGATAACAAATAGGAAAATATTGGATTAAATACTGGCTTTGTGAACAACTGAGGGGCATCTCTGCTAATCCTTACCACTAACGAACAGTTAGCGCCAAATAAACAAAGCAAAAAGACCAACAATTTTGTTTTATAGTAAATGGGAGCAACTTGGTGGGTTCAGTGTCTTGCCCAAAGACACTTCGGCACGTGTGGCTGGAAGAACTGGGGATCGAACCCCCAACCTAAAGATTAATGGGCAATGTCGATGCTAACTTTAGCTTTCCATATAGCATATATCAGTGAGCTGCTGCTCCCATAAATAAATATTAATAATGTTTCATACTTTAATTCAATTCACTTCCATTTTATTTATGTAGTGCCAAATCCAAACACAGATTATTTGATCGCACTTAACACAGTAAAGTCCGTACAACAGAACTTTACATCATTATACAGAGGAACCCAACGATTCAACAATTCCCACATAATCTTGGAGGAAAAAACTTCCCTTTAAGGGAGAAAAACCTGACACGGGGAAGGAAAAAGTCCCATTTAACAGGAAGAAACCTCCGACAGAACCACAGCTTTGTAAAAATTTTGAAATTCTTCGGAGGTCGGAGTGTTCTTACTTGTGAGGCAGCTGTGGTGATCCCTCGTCTGCTGTAGATGAGGGTTTGGGTGGTCTAATAAGCTTCTGGGCATCCAGTCGTCTGAGGAGTCGGGGGGTGTGGGGTTCCCAGTAGACACCGTTGATCAGACAGGTTGTGTAGGGCGCGACCTATGGTTAAGATGACACCATTGATGACAACATTTCTTAATGGGATGTTCCTCTGATGATGTTCTGTTCTTTGTGATATATTATGACAGCCAGCATCGAATGCCAGATTGGATAAGTTATTGTAAAACTTATTTTTCCGTTCAAAAAAATTAAAAAAGTAAACATTTTCTGTTTAAATAAAAAAAACTTCAATAAAAATCAATTTCAATTAATGGTAATGATTAAGATAATCATTAAGTCAACACAAATAAGCGACACGTTCCCTGTGGCACGTGCTTTGACACACCAACACAACCTTAGAATATGTTTAATACTGCTGACTGAAATAGAGGCCTCTGAGTGACAGACAGGAACAGATGGGAGGTTGACGAGAAGTGTTGTAACAGGGTTAGTGAAGGGGTGGTGGCTGGGGTGGTGGTGGCACAGAAGCTAGGAAACTCACACTAGTCCTGAAGTCCGACGTGTACAGTTCTGGGTGATTCTCGTACTCCAATGGGTCATAGATGGCATCGCTCTTCCTCACCAGGTGGTGGTGTCGGCTCAAAACGGTGGCATACACTTTGGTCATATCTGACAAGAAACATGTTATCAAGATATGGAGCTGTGAAAGCTGCCTTTGTTCCGTACATATATCATGCCAAATGTGAGCACGATAACATACTTACATTAGCGTATCGTGCTTAAATGTTAAAGCTACACTCTGATGTTAGTCACAGTAAATTTATTAGCATGTTTACTGTAGCCATATTAAATTACCATTTGAGTGCTACTTTCAGTTGAAAATACATGAACTGACATTAGCATGCTAATGTATTATATTCTTTGGCTAACTGATGAGAGGGAACAAAAGCTCCTAAAATCTGCTCCAGGCTGCCTTTACCCCGAAAAGCATGAAACAACCAAATTTCAGATCGAACTGTTCTTTTTGTTTTTTTAAACTGTCCGTTGTGTGTCCCTATGCTATACTGTCTCAAAACAGATAATCAAACTGATCTATAAATTGTGGAAAGAGGAACCAAATACATTAGCTTCTGGTTTATTTTGCTTTGGTGTAGCGTTTTTTACAGTTTGACTCTACACTCTCATAAGGATGAGTCCATTAATGCTGAAGAATGTAATACCTCCCGTTTCAGAGACGTCCCTCAACTCATGAGGCTCAACGTATTCAACAGGAAGCTCATTGATGATGTCTTGGGCTCCCTGCAGGAAAGAAACTAGTCACATAAGAGACTCAATTTCCCCAAAAGTCATCCTCAACCTGACTTTTTTGACTGAACCTTTGTGTACCTTAGAGACATTTCCGGTTCCAGTAAAACAAAATGTGACGGGGCCGATGGATTCGGGCATGAGCCCCATGGAAATCTCATACCCACAATCCCTCACAGCTTGGATGGCCTGGCTGACGTTCCTGTAGTTATGAGCCATTCCAATGTGCTGTAAACAACAGAGGGATACGAAACACGTGAAAAACAGGAAGTAGCATTTGTGTCAGATTTAAGGCCAAAACTGTCAACAGGATTAGGCAAAGGTTAAATAAGAAATAATGTTAATAAATAAATAAAAGAAACTATTAAGTGCACTGCAGTTATGATGATACAGTTTTGGTTTTGAATCGAATTTATGAAAGATGGCCTCTGTTACCATGAAGGGAGTGTGGTGGCCAAGAGCCAAGAAGCGCAGTCCCAGTCCATGCATAATGTTAATCATTCCTGCAAAAAACAGGGAGAAATTCTCATTAAATCCAACTTCAACATGAGCACACAAACAATTTCATTTCTTCCTTTTACCTTTTCTTTTTGTTTTGCAATTTACATGTCTCTTTCCCACAGCAGGCTCATGTTTAATTCATAAAAATATTTTTCTTGTCAGCAAACAGTGCTGCTTACAGTCAGAGTACATTTACATTAACCAAATGACAATGTGTACCTAGCTAACACAAGTGTTGATATATTTACTCCATAACCAAATATTTGCAAAGCTGAATCTTTAAACTGTTTGAAATCTGGATTTCTGTTTTGTAAATTTCCTGGAAATAGAATCCCAAACTGTCACCCGATAAGAAGCTGATGAAGCTACAGTACTGCATTTCTGACCACCAGATTGGTTGCAAATGTAGGTCAGCAATGATCAAATGAAATCATGCATGAATGGTGCAATGCAATTGCAATGTTTCACAATTACGTACTCTGAATGCTGAGGTCTGTGCATGTTGCGGAGGACTTTGGTAAGAACTTATTAGTAAAAAATAAGCAATTTGAATATTTTTGCAATTATTATTATCTCCATTGTCTGATCAGATATCAATACACAAATTATTTATGCAGAACCAGTGGACTAAGGATGAAGTGCAAACAGAAAAACATTAATAAAATGTAAAAACAAAATTAAAAAAGTGAAATGTCTGAAAAAACATTCAAACTATTAATAATAACATTAGTTGAAATGCAGAATGCACAGATCTGTTGAATGTGATAGTGACATACACACACAGCATATCTGTACAAGTTGATTGTGCAATAGCCAGAGGCCATGTCCTTTACTGTATAAATATGTACGGGTGGCATGTTAATGCAAAGTGACGAGAGGAAATGCAGGTGTGAAACCTGCATTGACAGTTTTTCCTGATTTGATTGGAGTTGTAGGTATTCATAGCTCGAAAGAGATATTGTTGTTGACCATATTGTTGTTTTTGTGGATTTTTGATTAAATTAAACTTACACTTTATTTGCGATGTGGATTGGACTTCCCTTATAATTAGGTAAAAGTTGATTAGAGCGTAAACAATAATAGATTTTGATTCAGCAGCAAAACCTGGCCATTTTTTTCATACCTGCAACACCGGCCCACTGACCAAAAGCGACGATCCGGTACCCGTTAGGATCGACCATCTTCTCGTAGTCAATAAGACGAACTTCCTGAAAAGACAAAATTGACTTTGACTTTGGGGGCGACTCTGAATTTGATTGGAAATTAACATCCAGACCTGGTCAGAGCATTTCCGTCTTTTTGGAATTACTGTGTATGGATGTCATTGACGAAGCATTTCATTGGAAGGAGGCTTGTGCATTTGAGAAATGTTTTAACCCAACTCTTAGCAGTGTGTGGAAGTTGGTCACAGTATTTAGTTTGCACCACTGACTTGATTCCAAACATATTAATAAGTTGCTCTAAATTTCTTCCTGCTTTGCAAAATGCAATCCAAATTACATCTACAGTCTCTAATAATCTCTTTATTTAAACTTACTGAAGTAGGCACAGGTTTCACCACTTTAAATTATGTTACTTCTACTTTGCCCTTTTTTTTTCTTTTCTTTTTTTAATTGCTATCAGTCAAAAATGTCCTGGAGAGATATGTCACATAAGAGCATTCCACTGGCTGAAAAGGCATATTCCCCTCCAGTACCTGGAAGGCTTTTTATGTGCAACATCTAAATCTGTTGTTTTTTTGTTTGTTCTTTTAAAAGCAGCAAACATAGAAATTATCCATTTAATAAATAAGTACAGTATCAGTGTTAAAAACAGGAGGTGAGAGCAGTGGAAGTAGTAAAAAGCTCTGAATAGGAAGCTCTGAGTTTCATCTATACAGTACCAGTCAATGGTTACGGCACACCCACTCATTCAAGGGTTTTTCTTTATTTTTACAATTTTCCAACTTCTTGAACAAAACTGATGACACGGCGAAATGTGTTTAGATTCTTCAAAGTAGCCATTGTTTTGCCTTTATGATAGCTTTCCACAGTGTTGGCCATATCTTAACCAGCTCCATGATGTTGGATGACCTCGAATGGTTTCAAGTTAAGAGGTAAGCCTTGTCAAAACTGCTTTTGTATGGAAGCTGGCACACTCTAACACAAGGAAAGCAATCTAGTGTATGCAGTCTAATGCAAAGATAACTCCATAATGAAACTAAACAACCCTTACAAAAACCCATGACTTAACAACAAACGGACAAATCTTAAGGTCAAGACTCAGGGTCACTCCTTTAAGGACAACAACAAACATATTCTAAGGAGGCCATCTACATTAAAAGTGAAAAAAAACAAAAAAACATCACTCAACACAGGAGGAGGTCTGCAACACCACGTATCCCCCACCTAAAATGCTGTCCTTTCGTCCCTTTCGCAGGAGATTTACCAACATGATTCCCAACGATTGTTGTTTCAACACGGCCCCGCAACTCTCAACAGCTGTTGATGGCACATCACAACCAAGTGATGTCAACAGCCGAGCCAACGACGCCAGAGTCTAAATACCTGTGACTCCCCCAACAGTCAGTCAGAAGTGAAGAAGCCTCTTAGATGAGCGGGGTAATGTCTTCAACCCTCTACTACTAAGCGCACTTGCCCTTGATTCCATCCTTCTTGGATAACCATGACAATATTGGACAAGAATGCACACATTTACAATAAGCAGGTTACGACAAAGCATCGACACATTTTCTTTATTACCTGCACAGCCTGGATTCTCTTAGTAACCTGTACATTTAAAGGTTCAGTGTGTAACATTCATGATGATCTATTAGCAGAAATATAATTTTCATAATCACGTTTTCATTAGTCACATGAAAATTAAAATAAAAAAAATAAAAAAAAAAAGCTATGTTTTCATTACCTTGAAATAAGCCCTTAAAATCTAACATGAAGAGCCGGTCCTTCTTTCACAGAGCATACCATGCTGTACAGGTATGTTTCTACAATATCTCTGAAGGGACAAAAACCTTATTTTATTTGGCTCTTTGTTGGAGTTTCATTGCCACGTAGAATCTCCTACAAGGTTGGGAGGGGGGAAAGGGTGACAACGAGGGTGTCAGGAGTCCTGTTTTCCTCTGTTTCCTCTGTTTTACCCCCGATCACCTCTCCTCCTGTGTCCCCTCAGTCCCCTGTCTGCTTGTTCTGTGTCCTCCTCTGCTCACCTCCCGTGGCCACGCCCCTCACCGGTCCCAGCAGCTGCAGCCACTCACCCCGGATCACCACCTGCAGGTGTGCTGCATCTCCCTGATCACCTCCCCGGACTATATGTACCCTGCCCCTGCACTCCTCTGGTTGTCGGTTCATTAGTTAGTCCTCCGTCCGTCCTGTTCCCATTCCACCTGTGGAGCTACCTGTCGGAGTCACCAGTTGGTGGAGTTGCCCTCCCGACTCGGACGATTATAGACTCTGTTTTTTCCAGCAGTCCTGTCCGCTGGTCTGCCGGCTGCCCTGCCAGCCGTGTCTCCCTGGATCAGTCGGTTGAGTTGCCCTCCCGACTTGGAAGCAAGTGGACACTGTAGGTGCCACCTTTTGGTTTGTTTGTTTGTTTGTATTTATGGAAATAAAGACTGTATTTTGGAACCGATACCCGAGTCTGTGAGCCTGCATTTGGGTCCTGGAAAAACACCCACCACATAACCGACCGAGGAAGGACCCAGCGGCCACAGACTCGGGTCTGAGGTACATGACTTTGTTTCAATATTTTGCCAGTCAGGCCCACTGGAATGATCCTGTTTTCGCTGAACCCAGGACTGGGTTCGAGGGAACCCGCCTGGCCTTCTGTGACCCCCCCAACCCCCCAGAAGGAGGCGGCGACGCCGGGGTCACCGGCCATCCGGTCCTGCTACGCCCTTGGTCTCTGGACGTGTGGCCATCAGTCGCCACGAGCGAGCCCACAGCCCAGTCAGTCGCCACGAGCGAGCCAAGTCAGTCGCCACGAGCGAGCCCACAGCCCCGTCAGTCGCCACTACGGACTTTCTACCCCCGCAGCGCCGGAGCTGAGCGATCCAGGACGGGGAGTTGGTCCACAGGATCATGCAGGCCCTGCCTCCAGCTGCGGCAAATGATCCAGACGCCATCCGGGCCGGGGAGTTGGCCCGCAGGGTCCTGCAGCATGGCCTACGCGGCAGTAGCGCTGCTCCTCCGTTTCCTGTCGCTGGACGGGTCGTCGACGTCCTGTCTCCAGCTCCTGCATCCTCCGGCACGGTCGACACCCCGCCTCAGGCTCTGTCCTCCGGTGTGGCCGTCCTCTGGAACGGTCAACTCAGTCTGTCCTGCCCCGTGCCCGTCCTCCGTCCACCTAGGTTTCCCTTCTCGTGTTTTGTGTTGTTGTGGTCCTCCGTCCCTCCTCCCGTCCAGTCGTTTTGGTCGCCGAGAGGCTCCCTTTGAGGGGAGGGGGGGGGGGGGGGGTGCTGTCAGGAGTCCTGTTTTACACCCCGATCACCTCTCTTCCTGTGTCCCCTCAGTCCCCTGTCTGCTTGTTCTGTGTCCTCCTCTTCTCACCTCCCGTGGCCACGCCCCTCACCAGTCCCAGCAGATGCAGCCACTCACCCCGGATCACCACCTGCAGGTGTGCTGCATCTCCCTGATCACCTCCCCGGACTATATGTACCCTGCCCCTGCACTCCTCTGGTTGTCGGTTCATTAGTTAGTCACCCGTCTGTCCTGTTCCCGTTCCTGTTCCTCCGGCTCCTGTTCCACCTGCAGTGCTACCTGTCGGAGTCACCAGTCGGTGGAGTTGCCCTCCCGACTCGGACGATTATAGACTGTTTTTTCCAGCGGTCCTGTCTGCCGGCTGCCCTGCCAGCCATGTCTCCCTGGATCAGTCGGTTGAGTTGCCTTCCCGACTTGGAAGCAAGTGGACACTGTAGGTGCCACCTTTTGGTTTGTTTGTTTTTATTTATGGAAATAAAGATTGTATTTTGGAACCAATACCCGAGTCTGTGAGCCTGCATTTGGGTCCTGGAAAAACACCACCACACAACAGAGGGATGTTGCCATTCTGTTGTGCAAAGTTGTGTGCCAACAAAAGTGGATTTTCTTTGCTTTGGTTTTGTAAAAACTGAGACCCAATAAAATAAAAACAGTCTATAGGATACATACACTGGGTGATAGTACACTGGGCGCACATTATTATGAAAATCACAGAGGGACCATGTGTCCCACAAACACATCCACAATATCAACTGGTGGTACAAAAGCTTCAGTTACAGCAGTCATTCACTAATAAATCCTACATGACATATTTTGTACCCACTTTTTTATATTTTTTGTATTTATTCAAATACAGAACTGGTGATAGCCTTCTGAATTTGGCTAAGGAAGAAAGTTTCCGCAAAAATATCTCACTATAAATGTAAGTAAACAGATATCTTTCAATTAGCAGTGTGCTGTATGGGGGTGAGGACCAGCACATTAATATTTTAGGGCTTACCTTCTTCAGTAAGTCCTCCAGAAGCGCCATGTTGGCCTCCTGAGCCTTGATGGTGTGGGAGAAGAAAGCATAGGTTTTCCTCGGAATGATCTTCTCCTCCGGTGGCCTCTTCACTCCGATGATCAGTGATGCCTCTGAAATGTCCTCCTGAACGACAGCTCCGGCCTTCATGTAGTACTGAAAGCGAGGTATGCGTTGAATAGGGAAGCTGGCAGAAACGCTCACGACTATGGCGATTTTGAGGTAATTGTTTTGGTCTTTGAAACAACAGTTTCTAACAGTTAATCTAACACGATTATGTGTGAAAGTTTAAATAAAGTGGTAAAATCCCTAAAAGTCAGGTTCTGGTCCCAACTCCTTTTTTCTATCCTGAAATAGAGTTGAAATTAAAGGAAGTTTCTTTCCACTGTTCGGCGCCTCACCTTGTCATGGATCGCTCTGCGGTTGGACGGCTGGACAAGGACTTTCACGCCGGCATTGGTGAGCTCTTTGATGTGGCGCGGGGCGAGTGGCGCCCTCCTTTCCCAGGGGTTGACGTCCTCGCGGCGGATGGCCATGATGGCCCTGTGGTGCTTATAGCGCCGCTGGCCCGCGAGAAGGCTCGGCGTCCTCCTTCCGTGGTGCCTGAGGATTCTGAACATGGCTTCACCTTCCCTGTTTGGGAAAGACACGTAGCCACAGAATGCTGACCACGCCGCGTTTTAATCAAAGAGGACGTGAGTCATGACATGCGTCGGTCGAGGGACAATCGGACGTTCAACTTAAGTTTGCTGCTGGGAGAGCTGGTGATGAGCAGGTGGTGCTGACAGACCAGAAGCAACACTAATTCAGCTGCTGAGTACCCCAAAACAACAACAGCACAGAATGAAAATCTGCAGGAATTTGAGTTTGCATTTTGTAACTTGTTGCTTTAACCTGTACTGCAACCATTATGGGTCAGTTCCGGGATCGGGTCAACACGTACGTATCAAGTTCCACTCATTAATTGAGTTATGCACACTGTAACAAACTATGATCAGCAGGACTGACTCGAACTCACCTCTCTGACCGGTTTCTGTTCACCACGCCGGCTCCTGATGAGGAAATGTGGCGACGTGTTCAGCGACTAACACAGGAGTGTCACACAGAGGCGAGGAGAGCTGCAACTTCACACGGCGGACCTGTGCACGGAGTAAGCTAATCCGTTTCCGGTTAGTTTCAAAATAAAAAAATATTTTGTAGTCAGTCGTCTTAGGTTACTCTAGTGCAATAATTGAATGTGTTCGGAGTTCCCGAATAGTCAATTGTATTTTTTTTTTTTTACTGACACTTTACTTTTTAATTATAATAGCCTAAGTATGTATATGAACAATACGTTGCATTTATTTTGCTTTATGAAGTAAGGAAAAATTCTGTCTCAACTGAGATCCCATTTTGAATAATTCATTGCAAAACAAAAAAATACTAAAAAACATATGGTCTTGAATTACTTGCTGTACAGACAACATTTGATGTTATTACCACACACTGCAAAAAATACAGTCTATCTATCTATCTATCTATCTATCTATCTATCTAATTACAATGTGCATTTTTTTTTTTTTGTCCTTATCATAGTAATTTAAGTTATAGCCAATTTCCAAAGTTGTCTCAAATGTGCCATTTTGTCTTTTATTCTGAAGGCATAGTCAACGGATTTCCGGTATGATTTGTTTTCACTTCAAGCTAAGTAACTAAGACATAAATGATAAATTGCAGGAGAGCGGCGGAGTTAAGTGAATGGCCTCCCGTAAGAGCCTCCTCGGGGTACAAAGCAAACGCCCTGTCGCCACTTGCAATTCTCGGAAGGGCAGTCCAGTGAGCTCGACAAATCTTCATAAGTCGACATGTGCGTTCTCTGTATCCGTTTGTGACAAGGTGGGGAGGTACGGGGACGTTTGTAAATCACTACCATACAGTCTATGAAGCGTAGAGTAACGCAAGTCTCTCGACCAATCAGCTTCCAGAGCCGAGGAGCCGCCTCCTGCGCCGCACTGGTATGACAGAGTAAGCTGACCAAAGAGCGAACAGCTGTTCGCTGTGGAACAAAGTGCATTAAACACATGAACTTATATTTATTTTCTTTGTCTGTAGTAACTAAAAAGTGCATCCTAGCAAATTGTCCCCATTTCTTAGACCAATGAAATGTCCACCTGTCATGTAAGCTTTATTTTTGTGTTATTCTTATTCATATATGGTCATCTCGCTATAATACTTAACCTGTAAACTGCTACTCCAATTGGTTACGTTTAGCTTCCTTTATGTTGAATACAAATTATACTGTAGATCCCCTTCTGTATAGATCTTGTATTTCGTTCAACAAAGGATAAGAACAATTGCCACAATTTCTGTCTCATTATCAGTTAAAATTTTTGACTGCATGCTCGTGTATTTTTAAGCAATCTGATGAAATGACATTGAGTAACATGGAGTTCAGGTCAATCTGCATTTAGAAAATCCAAAAATTGTTATGCTCATTTAATAAATATTGTGTATTATTTTGTCTTACCTTTGACTTGCTATTGCATTGTTTTGAATTTGACACCGAGTTTTTACTAGTCTGATTTGGAAATTTCATTTTGTAATAAAACATTTGACATAGTTTTACATTATGTCCACTGAAGAAGTAAAACAAATGAAAGAAATTAGATCACTAGAAGAGCGTCATTGTCCACGGTGCACCGAGAAGTGTCTAAAAAGATTTCATAGAAATTACGAAAATATGTATCCAGCAAGCACTTTATAAAGGAACATTTGTACACCTCAGGGGCTGTTTCACAAAACCCGAGTAGTTCAACCAGGATTTCTAGTTATCCTGCCTGATTTAAGCCATGTTTTGGTTTCACGAATGCAGCAGTACATAAATTACTAGAGATTTTCTATGCAACTAGCCTGCTCCAGACCAGGGTAAAATCCAGGCTTAATTAATCACATTGCATTTTAGTCAACAGCCACTCTGATTTGAGACCAGTTTCTTCCAGGTTCTCAGGGAAGTTGGCCAATTTTCTTTAAAAAAAAAAAAAAAGGTAGGCTAATTACATGAGTTTATGCTAATGAAGATTGCTGTTTATATTATCACTTAAGGTCTGATAAATATTGCAATAATATTGCAGTTGTTTAGATGATCAGAAATGGAAAATAAAGTTGCAAAGGTGCTTTAAATTAAGTCATAATGGCAATAAAGTATAAAAACATGGGTGTTTCCCACTTGATTACATCATCGATGATGAAACACCCATGACAAGGGCTTTCTGATGGAAAAGACAGGTCGGACCAAAGCCACAATTTGCCGCTCCATTAAAAGGGCATATTACTTCCAATTGTTTTTACACACACACACACACACACATACACACACACACACACACACACACACACACACACACACACAGGCTATAAAGTGTGCTGCACCTGCTTCAAGTGTCAGTTGACCAACTATAAAGGTCCTCAAAGTCCAATATTGTCCAACAATATAATCCAGAAGTATTCAATGCGATTGTTAATTGCCTTTAACTGACAACAATCCTTTGCATCCCTTGCATTACATAACTTCTGTGGATATTCCTCAAGACAAGTCAAAATGAGGCTCCAAAGTGTGTGTGGCCTCTACGTGCCTGCATGCACTCCCTACAACGCCTGGGCATGCTCCTGATGAGACAACGGATGTTCTCCTGAGGGATCTCCTCACAGACCTGGATCAAAGCATCAGTCAACTCCTGGACAGTCTGTGGTGCGACGTGGCGTTGGTGGATGGACATGATGTCCCAGATGTGCTGGATTGGATTCAGGTCTGGGGAACGGGCAGGCCAGTCCATAGCATCAACGCCTTCATCATGCAGGAACTGCTGACACACTGCAGCCACATGAGGCCTGGCATTGTCATGCATCAGAAGGAACCCAGGGCCCACTGCACCAGCATATGGTCTTCTAATGGGTCTGAGGATCTCATCCCAGTACCTAATGGCAGTCAGGGTAACTCTGGCTAGCACATGGAGGGCTGTGCGGCCCTCCAAAGAAATGCCTCCCCAGACCATCGCTGACCCACCACCAAACCGGTCACGCTGGAGGATGTTGCAGGCAGCAGAACGTTCTCTATGGCGTCTCTGGACTCTGTCACGTCTGTCACATGTGCTCAATGTGAACCTGCTCTCATCCGTGAAGAGCACAGGGCGCCAATGGCGAAGCTGCCAATCTTGGTGTTCTCTGGCAAATATCTGAAATAATGTGCGTGAGTGAAACTAGCAAATTGTTTTTTTTACAATCCAGCTGTAGTTGCCGTTTTTTTTCCCCCCAATCATATCCATATCTGTCATCAATTAGTCAGTGTAAGGACGCACTGCTGCTACCTATGCTGCGGACAATATTCATGAGATTTGTGTGATAATAAAGCTGCCAAATTTATTGTAAAATTGTAGATGCTGGGAACCATGTGCACTGCTGGGACGTTCCTTTTCTTTTTTCTGGAAACAAACAAATAGACATATGTAGTGAGTGAATGATTGAACTTACTGATTGCAATAATATGTGTCAGAACAATAAATATATTTCCAAACTAAAGATGAAATGTGGTTGAAATATTGCAATAACTCACCTCTACCTGTTTCCTCTTCCCAGGGTGTTCGGGCACAATAGGGGGCTCGAGCACTAATTTATAGTTTCGGGAAGTACCAACCACATGAAGCAGGTAGGGGGAAGTTGAGATGTATGTGTTACTATGTTTATTTATGTAAAGTATGCATTGATGTTTATTTATAGGGACTGTAAATATTATAAAAAAATATTGTTAATATCTTTGGGTTGGTGGATTAAGGTAGATATTTACTGTACATACTAATTGTTGATATATACTCACCTGTAGATGGTATGTCCGGGCTAATTGGTGCAAGCAGGTGTATATAAGGAGCTCAGTTTGATTGTGTAGGGTAAGTTACTGCTCATTTTGTAGAAATGATGAAAATATGTATCCAGCAAGCACTTTATAAGGAACACTTATGAGGGGCTGTTTCACAAAACCTGAATAAGGGATTCAGCAAGGATTTCTAGTTATCCTGTCTGATATAAGCCTTGTTTCGGTTTCATGAATGCAGCAGTACATACATTACTATAGAGATTTTTTTCAGCACAAACCTTTTCCAGCTTTAAGGTTAGACTAAAAACGTTCCTTTTTGATAAAGCTTGTAGTTAGGGCTGAACCATCTCTTAGTTATGCTGTTATAGGCCCAGGCTGCTGGGAGACTTCTTTCCTCTCACTTGAAAGAGTCTCTATAAACTCATACCCCACCATTACATGTCATTAACTTCATGCTTTCTCTCTCCCGTAGGTTTTGCTTATTGTCTGTTGCCTCTCCATACAGTTCCCTCGCTCGCGTAGTTTCTGTTCTTTCTTTTGCAGATGTCCCAGCCATGGAGCTGCATGTCTCTGCTCTGTGATTGTTGGCCCCACCAACAGTTCATGTTTTGGATCTCTATGCTGTCCTTTTCTCTCTCTGCTCTCCTCTCACCCCAACCGATTGAGGCAGATGGCCGCCCACCTCTGAGCCTGGTTCTGCCGGAGGTTTCTTCCTGTTAAAAGGGAGTTTTTCCTTCCCTCTGTTGGAGGTTTTTCTCCCTTAAGAGGAGTCCCCCCCCCCTCCTAGCTTATGTGGGAATTGTTGAATTGTTGGGTTTCTCTGTATAATGTTGTAAAGTTCTGCCATGAAATAACCTGTGTTGTGATTTGGCGCTATATAAATAAAATTGAATTAAATAATCATTGAAAAAAACGACCGGAGAGTGTTTCTTTGTTCTCCAAAGTAAAACAAAAAAAACCAACTCTTGTAGAATCAGCATTTGGCCTTGTTTCCCTTCTTAGATCAACTTTTGCTGATTGGAGTCTCGTGTTCTTTATTGAGCAAATTCTGTATGTTTTGAAGTTTTTTTATTTTTTATCTTTCAGTTGAACACAGCTTTGATGTGCTAAATTTTTGGTCTGCCTGATTGTGCTTTGATACAGCTGATCCAATTTTTATTTGGAGGGTATCAGAGTGCTATGCCCCCATAGAAACCTTCAATTAAGCCATAATCCCAAAACAATCCCATTTGCTCAGAATAAAAATCTGACTACTGACTTTTTCACTTAGTTTTGATAGCGGGTTTATACAGGTGAACAATGGCTGCAAATTGATTTCCTTGAACAAGCCTTTGATGAGTCACTAATCAGTGTCATCTGAACACTGCTTCATATACCGCTTCAATAGAAGGATACATCTCAAAAAAATCAGACTTTATGTACAAAGGAGTGAACATGATCAATGCTACTAATTGACTTCAGTTAGATTGATGACCTTGGTGCAGAATCTGAAATGTTACATCTTCATTTTACATGTCAGAACTTCTTGTGTTTAAACATTTTTCTAAAGCTAAATTTTTCTGATTATTTCCAGGTTTAGTTTACATGAAAAATTGGACGGATGTGGTTTTAGACTTTTGGACCCAACTGTATGTAAAATCTTTAACCATTTAAAAAAATACACATTTTGTGTTAAAACCCACCTTTACTGAAATGCTCTCTGTATTGGTTTGAGCACCCTGAAGGAAGCCACATTCCAAAACATGTTAGTCTGTCAAAGTGTTGCTGGAGTTTTGACCACTCCAAAAGACAAAAATGTTCAGTTTTTCATAGTTTTTTTTAAAGTCAAATTATTAATAATTGTCATATCAAAATGTTGCCTTCAAAAGTATTTTTTTCTGATTTAACTCAGTCACATTCTTTGATGAACAAATTTTGAATGTATGCACCTAGAATTCTCCTTTTGTTTGCCTACTGTATCTTGTCAGTGTATCCTGGTTAATGTTTGTAGTTGAAGAATGTGTTAAAGAAGTGAACACACAGCGTTTATTTATTAAGTTTTTGTTGTAAAGAGCCTGCATCAAGACCACCCTCCTCCCCAAGGAACTTTACACGATGACAAAAAAAGTTTTTTTTTTTATTTTATTTTTTTTATATATACTTTACTCTTCAGTTCTGATCTTCTCAAAGTTATAACAGTGGTACACTTTAAAATGAATATCACAAAACACTTATTTTTACACGAATCCTGAGCTTGAAATCAAAAATTTAAACAGACTGACTGGCTCATTCTTCTCTGTCAGTCAGGACCAGAAATGTAGAAGTGAGTAAACAAACTTTGGGTTTTATTTGTTTTTAGGGTTTTATTTGTTTTGCTTGTTTATTTTTTGAGTTTCTTTTTAAGGGGTTAAAGCCTCTCTTTACAGATCTTATTTCACATGAAGCATGTGTGTTTCCGTCCATCCATTTTTCTAAACACTTTCAACATCAAAGACATTGTTTGGGGAACACTGAAAATTCTAAAGTTGCTAAAACAGTAAAATAGAAATGCAATGGACAGACGTGCATGAAGCTCCACTAAATGGGAAAGAAAAAAAGAAAAATTATCTTACAGATTTTCTCAAAATTCGGGATACATTTAGATAGAAACCTAGCGAGCTTTCAGCTCTCTGCTTTAGTTTGATGGTGTTCAGATCCAGATTACCTGAACAGCATTGGAATTATAGTCCTTTTTTAAACACAGTTATAATACTAAAGGTAAGGATAGTTCTGGTTTATTACAACTTGAGACTAATTTTTATCTGTTTGGCCACTGTAATTGCTGAGATCTGTGAATGTGCATGGTGTTATCAGTAAGAACATTTTTATCCAGATTATTTAAACCTCTTTGGTAGTCACAAAAGTGAGCGCCCTTTAGATATAAGTCATACTCACTTATTGCACAGGAAAAGTGTGCACACAACTACAGTGAGTGTGGCAGGAAGTTTGTCTCTTAATAAAGCCACGTTTCCACCACAGGAACTGTCTCTGGATCCTAAGAACCCTTTGAGGATTTCAGTTCCTCCATCTGTCTTTCCACCAGAGGCACCAGGATCAAAATAACGTTCCAAGGAGATAGTTTTGCACCCCAACCACCCTCTGCACCAGGGCATTTGGGGTGGAACTTGCAATGCTAAACCTTGATTGGTTAAGTGTGCCAGCATTTAAAATTTTAAAAAACTGTTTAGCCTTTTACAGCCAAATATCCAGTAGCAATCTAAAATGAGAAGGTCTACCTTGATATTTTCTTCAAGATATTACCTATTTTTCAATTATTTTTGGACTCAAAAATGACATAGTAAAAAGGCGTTCGGATTCATCAGCCTACTAATATGTCTGATCTTTCAGGCCCTTAAGCCCTTAATGGAAAAAAACAGATAATCAAATGACCTTAAGTTCCTTGGAAAGTTCTCAGAAATTAGTCCCTTGAGCTACAGTAAATGTTCAGAGGATTTTTGGTGGAAAGGAGGCTTAGGTTTTTCTAGAGGTAGTAATATAATGATCTGACTTATTTTCAGTGATGTTACCAAGTTCCTAAATCTCAACTATCAACAATGAAAACAAATTTCTTATTCCTCTAAAAATGAAACAAACCAACAAAAATGACTTTCCTTGTTTGAAAGAAGTCCTTAACTTCTACACTGTTCCCCCAGTATGAAATTAAACACTTGCAAAAACTCTTAAAGCTGTTTAAGCACAGAGCATTTTTGGATATACTGAATATGGCCACCTGTTATCATGTGACTCAAGTTTCAAATTTGGGTCCCATTATAATGACAAGTAAACTCTATTAATTGATGAACATTGTGAGAAACAGTGTGGTTGAAAGCTAAGGGAAAAAAACAAGGTGAATTTTACATTTGTAAGGTTCAGACAAATTTAAACTTAAAAGGGATTCACCCTTCTCAATTACCATCTCAATAGTCTCCGTTCATTGTAAGAAATGCGTTTTTGAATACTGTACATTTATGGCATAAATATGTTAAATTACAATCCTTTGTTTTTAATTTTTTTCTTATTGTCAACAAATGCTATGAAAAGAACAAAATCTTTATAAACAACAACAAAAAAAGAAAAAGAAAACAATGGTTCTATTTTTTTCAATAGGGCCAATTAATGTCCTAAAACAGCTAGGCACTGTAGTTTTCAGCAAAACTTACTAAGACTGGAGTTTCATAGGGGCTATTTTCAGAGGTGGTTTAATACACATTTGGTGTTTTAGTGAGTAGGGTTTGTTGACATTTAGAAAAATGAAGAACATGACAAGATTTTACCTATAAAATGGTACAAATTCTGTTTTTGACAATTACAATGCGATGGAACACAATGGGATGTGTGCCGTTTCACCGTTGCCGCTTCATCACTTGATCATTTCTGGAGTTCATCAATCTCAAATCCTGATATTTATCCGTAAAATAATAAAAACTGGTAATCACTGAGGAGTCATAATGTAATAATTACCCTCTATTATAATAGCATAATGGACTAACAATCAGAGGAAAGGAAAGTTCTGTTTGTCCTCCGTCAAGTGTCCTTAGTCCAACACAAGCTGAGAGAGACAGAAGCATCACAGCCAGTCAAGGGTGAGTGTCAAGGTCGCCGTCGGGGCCAGAGGGGCAAGAGGTAAAGAGTAAGAGTCAGGTCATATTAGATCTGAGGGGCCACCATAAACTGAGAGGGATTAGGAAGTGCCCTGATGGCTTTTGGTTTTGTATAGTCAGTTTCAAGGGAAGGGTCAAGTTTGAGGTCAACAGGCCTTGAGGAGTCAAGAACGTGGTTTACCTTTGTGTTTCTTCTGAGTGACATTGCTGGTGAGGTACATTTGTACTAATAAAATGTCTATATTTGTAGGAATTTTTGCTTTTATTTTTTCAAATGACAGACTTTGTGCGCTCAATCAGGCAAGCTAAACTGATAGGATTATTCAAAGAAATGTATTATAATATTACAAGATCCAATTAAATTTAATATATTTAAAGTAATAATGCGCTTGTTGAGCCGGGATGTGGCAAAGTTTTAGAAACACTTAAGTCACGCATCAGTGTGTTTTGTCTGTCAACTCCACCTGAGATACCAAAATTGACCATTATATATGTGTCCATTTCTGAAATTGCTGCTAGTAAACAAAACAATTAGTTATCATCTTTGTTGCCAGAGATTTAAAAGGGGCGTGTAACCAATTTTACACATGGAAATCTATTTTTTGTGGTCCTGATGGATCCTTGTCAGTCTGCAAAAACAGTTGTAGCTGTTTTACCAGACAGGGAGACTCTTTGTGGTTTTGGAGCTTGATTCACTGCACAGCCTCTTATTCTTTGTATATCTCTCACAAGTCCTTCAGTTTTATACAGGACAAAATTTATGTAAACATTTAAACAAAAGCATTCGTCATAAACCACTTCCTTTAATGTACTTGTTTACCAAAGATCCTGCTATTTGGAAACTTGTACCCTTAAATTACTTAACTCTTAAAGGCTGATAATATAATAATCATATACTTGGATTGAATACGTTGTAAATTTAGTTTTGATTGAGATATGTGGCTGCAGACATTGTCTGTTAAACACAAAGGCGTTTTAGTTTCTCTTGACTACCTTGCCAGGCTATTTGACATACTATTGTTCTTTTCCAGTGCAATCCTCTCTACTTCAAACATTTTGATCAACAAGCATATGATATTTCTCTGATTTCAAGTGTCAAAGTTAAAATTCATGTCAAATATTCCTCAACACTGCCAGGATACAATAGCAGTAGTCTAGTTTAATCTAGCATTTTTGCCATGATCTGCCATGATTTTGAATTTAAAGGGTCAAATTCAAAGCTATTTGTCTAAACAATTAAAGGCAACTCCACTTCAATTCAGGTCATTAAACCTGCCGAAATTTCCTGAAATAACACACAGAACACATAATGTCATCAAATTTGGTTACTTTGATTTGATTCTGATTTGCAAAAACCTCTTTACAAGATTTAAAGATTTAGAGAGTTTCATGGCTATGCAATAGAGTAATTAAATGATCTGATTTAATTATTGATGGAAATTAATTACATAATTTAAGGGGGCAAATGACTAACTTTGGGTAACAAAAGAACTATATTGAGCACATTAGCCAATAATTTTGAGGGAATGATGTCAAATTTAAAGATATTTAGTCTAAAAAAAACATTTTAAGAATATATTTTTAAGAGTAAAAAAACACACTTAAAGGAACAAAATCACAATATAAATAAATATTTATGTTTTATCACATTAACTATTTACTCGTTTGAGTGAAAACAGCTCAGAAGTTATCAACTTAAGGGCACGAAATCTTCTCCTTAAAACTTAGAGGTCTTCTTATATCTACCTTCCAAGGATTGGAGTTTACTTTTAGGTGTGTGTTTTGGTGTGTTTGGAGGGAGTGGAAAGAGTCATTGTTCAGGTCTATCAGGCCTGCGGGGGTGACCGTGCACCAGCTGGGTCGTGCAGTTTCCGGATGTGTTTCTTCAGGTCAAAGTTCCTGCAGAAGCCCTTGCCGCAGGTGGGGCAGGTGAAGGGCTTCTTGTCATTGTGTGTGTGCATGTGGAAGGTGAGGTTGTACACCTGGTGGAACGCCTTGCTGCAAATGGAGCACTTGAACTGTTTCTCTCCACTGTGCGTCAGCTTGTGGTTCTTGTAGTTTCCTGCATTGGTCAGAGGACAAGACATCCATTGAGGAAAAGAAATAAAAGCATTTAAAGAACAATAACATTGATTTCAGAAGAATCTGTTGTCCTAACAGCATTAGAATGACATTACCTTACGAGGAGTACAGTATATGAAATGGGACCAATGCAGAGAAACAAGCATGTTTTCTGACATTTGGTGTGATTACTTTATTTTCAGTCTTTCTGTGATAAAACCATTGAATATTTTTTCAGGGCCTTAGTAAAAAAAAAAAAAAAAGGTTCATTAGTTGCAGTGGCAGAAAATATTGGAAAAGGTTAAGATGTATAAACTCATACCTGCCACTTTGTTCTGTTTTGTCGACCAACATTAAAAGAAAAGCATCAAATCTACATTTTTGAGAAGCTAAATCCAAAGATTCATACATTTTAACCCCATAAACATAGGTGAGAGGAGCAAAATTGCCTGAACATAATTTTCTGAATTTATGGCAGAGCTGTTGTACAGCTATTGAAGAGTGCTCGAGTGTTTCTGATAAAGTGCTCAGTAAGAATAGTTGCAGGTTCGTTTTCTGTCAGTCGACTAATCGAGTAATCAACTGAGCGTTGCAGCTTTAATCTGCAGATTTTGAACCCAAAAATAGTCAACAAACATCAATATTTAACAATATAAGTAACAGTCATGCAGAGCAGGTAAAGCTGTAGCAGCAACATCCCTCCGTGTATTGAATGAATACAATTTGATTTGTAGCAGGAACATTGCATTGTTTCTATCTGAAACCAAAATTTATACCGTGTATATAGCTTTGAATTAGCGGCTTTCAACCTTTTTGACTACTTAGTTGTTGTTTTGTTACAGTGAAGCTTTGTTTTATGTTGTAGACACTGTATGTATGAACTGAAAGTAGATTAAAAAAAAAAAAAAAAAAAAAAAAAAAGGATTTTCAATTTAATGACAGATTACATTACATTCAAATACATTTTGGAAGCCTGACGTGTAAAATAAATAAAAGTAATATAATATCTTCTGACTCCATGGTGGGAACCATTGCCAGAAGTGCACAGAACATAGGAGCACAGGAGTAAAATTTTACTGAATAACAGGATAAATAAAAAAAATATAGCCTGTAAATATTTCAACTGAGTAAACATTAATTCTGTAGTGTGAAGCTATCTAATGACAGATTTCCTAGTTGCTTAATGATGTTAATACAGTTATTTATCCTTGTGAAACTGAAATATCTATAGTGTGAGGATTGTGACAAAGGAGGGTATTTTCTAAAAAAATCTCTCTAGCAATCTGTGCAGCTTCCAGAATCCAGATTAAGAAAGTAAAACAGATCGTGAAATGTTGATAGGCGTGGTTAGAATCATAGATGCTGGGAGTAAATAATGCAACTGAGACATCAGCACCTCAAAGACAGAGGATTAATTTCATCTGCTAGCTGCACAAGAAAGAAGCAAGGGGCCAAATTAAGCCAGCTGATATGACAATTTAGTCAGTCAGGTAGACTAATTGTGAATTTTAAGGTACAAAAGCACCAAATCAGTATTTTAGATTTTAGAAAATACAAATATTTCTAATTTGATAATAATTTACTTCATAAGAGTCTGAATTATGCCTCTTGCAGAGAATAGAAAGCTCCAAAATGTACAAAAAGTGTGCCATATATTCACATGTATCAACAAATAAAACATGATGTCTTTTCATACATTTAGCAGACCAGCAGTGTAAAGTCAGCCCCATCTTTGCCAGCTGCAACATGTATGATTTGTGTTGACATAAATGCTCTGTGAATTATAAGTTTCATAATAAAATTTATGCCAGTAGTGCATTTTTTTCTGAGACTTCATGTTAAATATTTCTGGACTTTAGGCTACTTAAGTCGAAAATTTAATATAAGACTATAATTAATTTAAAAGTGCTGAACACTTCCATCAACACTCATTAAAAAGGTGCTACATTACAGTTTGTGCATATATTCGTTCATGTAACATTTTAAATGTCCTCTGTGGTGTTTTATGTTTGTGTTTGGTATTTATTATATCTATTATATCTAGAAAAGCGGTATGGAGTCTGTTGCAGATTGTTCCCACAAGGACAATAAAGCACAGTCAGCATCACACCTGCTGATCTGTCTGTCGAACCCCTTTTTGTTTTTCGAATTTTCCTCTTTGGAGCTTTGTTATTTGACTTGCTTTAAAAACTCATCAAAATGCTGACTGACAGGTAATAGCTTCTGCTAATTAGCATTAAACCTGATTTTAACCACTGACTATGACAGTTACTAACTGATGTTAAATAAGACGTTTACATATTTCTATCTAGCCTCTGAAAATCATCATATTAAGGGAAGGGACATTAATGTTTGCTTCAAATAAGACTGCCTCAAAATGTTTGGAATAAGAGATGAAAAAGGGAACAGAACTAGAGGAAAGTGAATTTTTTCTGTATTTAACAAACACTATAATTAAAAGGACATAGAACACAATAGTGAAACTATAATCATATACTTTACTAGTAAATTATGAGAATAATAATGTCAATCAGAAGTGTTTCAGTCAACATGTAAATCATAAAGAGAGTTACTAAAAAAGTTAGCTGGTTTGTTTGAGCTCCAGTTCTGTTACAGAAAAAGATGAAAGAAGAAAAAGAAGAATAACACTCAAGTTCTTCCTTAACTGACCTTTCTGATGAAATCCTTTTCCGCAAAACTCGCACACAAACGGTTTGTATCCTGCATGGATGCGTGTGTGAGTGTTGAGGGTGGAGCTCCGGTTGAAGGCTTTTCCACACTGGTTACATTTGTGAGGTTTTTCCTGCAAACAATGCACAGTCACAGTGTGGCAAATCATTCAGAAATATTTCAGAATATCACAAGAGTTTTACATGTGGAGATATTGATAATTGGCCTGATATTTTCACAGATGTATTTTTTAAGAATAAGTCAATTTATTTGCTTCCATTTTTAACTTTATTCACATTTCCAGTGGAAACATTTGGCTAGGAGTACAGGATTTTTTGTTGTTGTTGTATGTTAAAGCAGTGTCACAATCACACCACAGGAGGAGCTCAATCCTAACAAACAGACTGAGCAGTGGCTCTTAGTTTGAGGCCTTAAAATCCGACATGAATATTCCCAAAAATGATCTTTGATAGGGAAAGTAAAATAAAATGCTCTAAAGCAGTCAATATGATTTATATTTATTGACAGATAAGGTGAGGCCACTTTACGTTTCAGCTCAACTTGAATGTGTAAATATCAAACAGATCCTTATGCCTCTCTTTTGCTAAAGATATTTTTTTAATTAATAAAAAACGTTACAATTATTGAAGTTTACAATGAAATGTAGATTTTAAAGTCATTCTACAGTGTAATTGAAACAATTAGCCTAATTTGTTAGACTGCTTTCCGTACAGCTAATTCTTCAGAAAGACCAAATCGCAGAAATTGGTGGGTTGAGAATCACAATCAGTGATCCAAATGTGGCCCCGCCCACCATCCCAATATTATTATTGGAGTCTGTCAGCCCATCTCTCAAAGTATTTGACAGATCTTTTAATACAAAACATGTTCCCTACTTATTTGTAGTTCTTGTTTTATAATTTTTTTAAAACAACAGGGAAACAAGTTTAAACATTTTGTTATAAATGTTTTGTTTTTTTCATACTGATGGTCTTTTAGGCATTATAAATCACCTGAGTGACTTTATCGAAACTTGAACTTAACGATAAAGTGGTCAATATGGTAACCGAACATAAACATAAGCCAAATATTTGTCAGTTCTCCAATGGAAACTTACAGCTAGGAGCAGAGTTCCCACTGAACGAGTCACAATGAATAAATACCACATCATTTCAAATAGGACTAATTATTGTAAATAGGATACTGCGTTATAATTATTGACCAGTTTTAAATTTAATGAATATCCTCTTTATATCTTACCTGAGTATGGATGATTTTGTGACGGCACAGCGTGCTCGCCTGCCGGAATCCTTTCCCACAAACTTTACACACAAACGGTCGCGCGCCTGTGTGTACAGGCATGTGGCGGGTCAAGTTGTAGTGCGCGTTAAACACCTAAGCAGGAGAAACAACAACAATAATACAAAATAATAATAATAATAAAACACTCATATATTTATATAAACGTATATTTTAGCCTGCATACACTCGTAAGTGACGGAAAAATAGGAACAAACAGAAACTGTCCATTGAAAATGTCAATCTTACTGCCCACTTTAATGGTTTATTAAATGGGGAGAAAGAAAGAAAGAAAGAAAGAAAGAAAGAAAGAAAGAAAGAAAGAAAGAAAGAAAGAAAGAAAGAAAGAAGAGATAGAGGGGCCTTTAATTATCAGATTGGGTCATCTAATGGGCTTTCAATAACATTAATGTCGTTTATCGACTACCACAATAATGAACGTGCTCAAAGTGCTTAAAGAAAAAAGAAAAAAAAAAAAATTCAAACAACCCGGTCGTTTTTAATAAATAATTGATGTCAGTTTAATTTATTTGGAGAATGTTAGAATACAGCAAATCTCTGTTTTTATCAAAATATTTGCGCATCCAGTGTTTCTAGTCCGTGCAGTGCATCGAGAGGGGCTTCATATTTTAGAATAGCCTTTGATAAATGGCGGGCCACACTGCCGTTTTGAGAGAAAAAAAACAATTCACACAGGCTATCCTGTGAACGAACAAGTGAAATAAATCCCAACATTTCAAAGCCAAAACTATTCATCGTGGGAAAAAAATATCTAATTTCATTATTACTATTACTTCATCCAAGTTTGCTTTTATGGTTATTTCGTAAAGCATGAAATAAACCGAGATGTTATTGTAATCGATCACACTGATTAGATTTGTCCCCCACCCTTCGTGTTTTTTTTTAATTTTAAATGTTTAATATCCTAAAATTAGACGTTTTGGAGTATTGGATGTGTTTTTGTTCAGTTTCGTACTGCAGTTACAGATTAAATATAATAAATCATACGTAGGACGCTCACCTTGCCGCAGACCTCGCAGGTGAAAACTTTGGGCTTGCTGCCCGGACAGGAGCCGCTAAGTCGGGCGGCCGCAGCTGCAGCCGCAGAGCCCTTAAAGATCTTGTCAGTGAGGATATGGTCCTGATCCTTCATGTAGTGCTGGATCTGGCTCCGAGACAGCTCCTTGAAGGCCTGCACGCCGGACACCGGGTACCGCTCCCCGGCCTGCTGTAGGCCCGGCTTGCTCTTCTCCGCCATGAAGGCTTTATGTCGGGCGGTGAGCAGGTACGATGCCATCGGGTGCAGGTTGACTAGGCCGGCCGGCGGGGGACACGAGCCGCTGTCCCCGCTGCAATTTAGATAGCACACTGTGCCCATGGTGGGGAAGGAGGACTGGTTCACCACCCGGGGTCTGAAGAGTTTGTACTGGCCAGCAGTTTGGCTCACGGTGGAGTCATCCTGCTGGTTCTTATAGTTCAACCCAAAGCCCAAAAAGTCTGCGGGAGCCGGGAGAGAAGAGGCTTCTAAGTGGCCCGGATCCAGCCCGGTGATGCTGAGCCGGTGGCCCGGCTCGTACCCCAGCGGCACCAACGGGATCATGCAATGCAACGAGGACGGACAGACATCGGGTTTCCCCACGGGAGCGGACTGGAACCAGCTGGGGAGCGGTATCGACTTGGGCTCGGGTGTCCTGGCCATAATTCGGTCGATGGAGAAAGCGAGAGGCTTGCTGCTGCTGCCACCGGAGGTGAGCATGTCGGAGCCCGCGGGCTGGCTCCCAGAAGCCGGGGGGGAGCCGAGGTTCCCCGCTGGGCGGCGGAGAGGACTGTCCATCACCTCCTCATCAACCGCGCTGCGACAACAGCAAGCTGCTGAAAAGAAGCTGCGGGTCGGTGCTGCTACTCACCAGCCCACAGGAAAGGGCATCATTTGCCGGGAACCCCCCTCCAAATAACCGGCCCGGTTTCTCCGCTTATTGACGACAATAAGGGGCGGCCGCAGCTCGCTCGATAACGGCGTGCGGAGAGCCGAGACCTTGCCGATCGTTACCGTCCAGGAAGAAAAGCGGAAAAGTAGATAATTTGCTCAATTCTTCTCCGTCGATCTCTCTTGTCGCTGCTGGAAGAGGAGGAGGAGGAGAGGAGGAGGTGGACGTTGTTCTTTACTTGGCAGGACTTCTGCTCAACTGGAAGGTACTTGGTAAATCCCAGGTCCCCTTGTGGCTTTGCATGACATCATTTTTCTTTTGAATCGCAATTCGCCAGACGCGCAGCGGCCGCGGGGTCAGGAGCTGTCAGAGTCTTAAGATCAGATTTGGGCGCGTCTTTGGCTCTCAAAACCCATCACTTTTACGCACGGTTCAGGGAAGACACAAAGCTGTCATGTGAGTGAGAGTTAAGCCAGAAAACGGATCGAGATATTACCAGAAAATGGATTTTCATCAAACTCAGCCCCGGAGGGTTTCCGGTCTTTGAATCACAAACTTTGACTGAAGCCTTTTTCTTTTAGGTACCAGCTTTTCAAATGCCAAAACGCGTCCAGGGCAAAAAAAGACTCATAGACTTAGATAAATATCTGCTAAACAACCAATGCCAGGTAATATAATTATAATATAAAAAAAGGACTTTTTTTTCCAGTCACACAAATGCAAACGTCTCTTTTATGCACAAAGCGCAGACGCAACGGGCCAAAACGCAATTTTCAAAGGATGAATCAGTGAGGGAAGCGGGGATTGAGTGGATTTAAAGAGAATGGAGCTGAATTCGTCCTTCAAAATAAAAATGCAATAAGTGACTCCTGAGGGACTGCAGGAGCGACACCAGAAAACACAATAAACACAATCAAATTAAGTGAATATTAATAAAGTCGTTTATTTTATTAGTGAGCATTATACAAAAAGCAGGCAGCCACGAATGATTTATTAAAATTAGGCTGTAATTATCATAAAGACAATTTTTACACAACAAGCAGATTCGCATGGCTTAAACACTAAGGTTGAATGAAAGAATGAAGGCCATCTTAGTATATATCATTGGGGAATGGGAGCAATCTTTTTTTTTTTAATTTTTTTTTTAAAGGAAGCTATAACAGTAATTTTAAAATATATCGGTTTCAGGTATATTACTGTTTTGTCCATTTTTGAGTTATAATATATTATAATTGCAAACATTTAACCTTTGCTTAAACACATTAATTGTCTGTATTCATTTTGAAGCCTCTGGCTATTAACGCTTAAATAAGGCTTAATCTATTTACCACAGGAAAATAATGCAAACATTTGTCCACAGTTGGTTGGCTCTGGTTAATCCAGAATGAATGACTTTCACAGAGGCTCTAAAACTAAACATTCCATTCCCATAAATAGGATACATAGACTACGA
Source organism: Embiotoca jacksoni (assembly GCF_022577435.1). Lineage (NCBI taxonomy): Eukaryota > Metazoa > Chordata > Actinopteri > Embiotocidae > Embiotoca > Embiotoca jacksoni. The sequence goes on along the minus strand of NW_027185381.1, from coordinate 5,016,974 downwards.
GGCCAATAGCATCCACTATAAGTCATTACTATAAGCAGGGGATAGGTGCCTAATGTTTCGTGAGGACACAGTTCTCCATTTCTGTACCTCCACGCACGCGACTACGGAAGCCTTCCAGTCGCAGAAGCAGTTTTATCTTTTCTAGTTGTCTTTAGTTTTGACTTCTATTTGTGCCCATTTCTGTTCCATACTAAGGCTTTATTTTCATTCTTAGTCAGGTTTTGAATTATATTTAAAACACAGTAAATAGAAATAATAGCTAAAAGTAACAACAATTAACATATCATTATTTTCTTATTTTGCAGTTATTGATAAACATTGTGGTTTATAACACACTATCACTCAACCTGTAGATAGCCTACTTATAAGCTAATGGTAAGATATAAAAATGCACTTCTAGTAATACACTATATATATTCATAGGTGAAGTTATGATTTTGTTTATATTGTATTGTATTGTATTGTATAATGATCAATTAAACATCTCCATATGTCTATGTACAACTGCATTGCTGTTTGTTCACAATTCATCAAATGTCTGTATACTCCTTGTAAATGCCTGTCTGAGGGGTTAATAACGACAAGAAAAACAACAATAACAACAAAAACAACAACAATAAATTAATAATAAAATAATGCAAACAAGTACATATATACTCAATATACAGTATCAACCAACAGCAATACAGAATATGCACAGTATGGGGAAATGTTGTTTTGCCCAATAAAACATGGGCAAATATTGCAGCACAAATTCACAAGATATGTCATTATTATTTATCTATTAATCATCATTACTGTTATTATATCTAATTGTTATTTAAAATATGACAATTACATTGTTTACTGGTCACATATGACGCACATGTTCTGTGGTGGTGAACTGCTTTTCATCCCTCTGGTTTGTATAGGCTACTGACTGAACTGATAAACACACACAAAAATTTTTATCTATATATTATTGTTATTTCTGGCAGTAACAGTAGTATCTTACACAAACAATACTTTTGTTTCTTCAATTTGCCCTGTTTTAGTGTGATGACATTTAGATAGATTAGAAATCGTTTAAATTTCATTCCCAAAACATATTTTCCTTCCTTATTTCATTTGAGTGAGTGCACATCATGGTTTTAAATATCATTATGAGCTTAAAACTACACTGTGTGACTCCACTTTTTTTTATTGTTTTCTCTTGGAAAACACTTCTGACAATTAGTCTTGCATTTTACTTCATTAACAAATCTTTCCTTTATTTATGATTTAATTTATTGGTCTGTAATGGTGCTTTCTTTAATTTGAATTTTTAAATCTGTTGAATGACTGACTTGAATTTTATGCTTTTTTCCCCTTTATTTTTGTAAATTTCTTTATAAAATGCAATAAATAATAATAACATTAATAGCAACATTAATAGTAATTGTCTGGAAAATGTGTCTTTTGTCCTCTGTTGCGTCTTTATCAGGATGCAGTGGCAGGACTCAGACTCTGGTTTTGTTGGGGGAAAAAAAAGATTTGATGCTCATTTCAATGAGGACAGAAAAGAAACAGCCAGATGACAGTTTCCAGTGAACAGAAGCCCTTTAAAATGTTCTTAAACCTACAAGATTAATGTAAAATAGAAATTAAGATCTCTTAAGGATTAAACAAATTCTTTGTTCTGAATACTAAGTGTAAAACCTTTCGGTGAAATTAACAAAGATTGACAGTGTCTGTTCCTTTTAGCATGAAAACCAACAAGAGATAATCAGCAGATATAGTTTGTGCACAGAGATTGACAGATAAGAAGGGTTTTTTTTAAATTCCCCTGAAACTTTCATATTTGAGATGTGAATGATTTACCAACCTTTTACAGGTTAAACTAGTTTTACAAAGTAAATATAGTTGTTTTGAGGTTTATTTGTTAGGGATTCATTATTGGGGGCTTTTTATTAACAGCGCATAGTGAGTGGAAAAAGGAAATAATATTCAGGGACTTCTTATTTAAGTCTGCTTCTTTCTGAGTGTACATGATCTTTGGATCTAGCATTTCTGATTGTTCCTTTAAATATCATTCTCTTTAATTCTCCAAAATTTCCTGCAGGCATTTTTTAAAGATACATGAACATCTTTTGTTCTGATCTGAACAATGATTTTAATCTGAAGCAATTTTTCTATTAAAAAGAAAGGTTGATTCAAAGCTCCAATTTAAAAAAAAAAAATTGAGAAAATTATGTCATGGCTTTAGAAGTTTTTGACACAATACTTTATATCATTTTAGCAGACTGGAGGTGTACCTGCAGATGTTTCTTAAGGTCTACCTTCAAACACAGTGCCTCTTTGCTTGACATCATGGGACAATCAAAGCTTAAAACAGGGAATGTTTACTGGGATTTAATGTCTGCAAATGTGTAAAAGTATGTAAACGTCTGACTTCAACTGTAATTTGCAGTGATGGTCACGGTCTTTCAAAAACAGTGTACATTGATCTGCTGATAAAAAAACGTTTTTTAGACTTTCCACCAGTGAGAACTATCTCTTGGGATTTTTGCTCCCATTCAGCCAGAATAAACAGAATGCTTGGTTGCAGTAGGTGTTCAGTGCATGTTAAAAGTGTTGGATAGAGCATAGGAGAAAACCAGTATGTTTAATTAAATACAAGAAAATACAAGCCTTTATTTTGTTAAACTCCAGTAAGATAAAAAAAAATAAATAAATAAAAAAATAAAAAAATTGGTGCATTCAGTGTTTGTGGCTGAAACGATTAATTTGACTTGGAAAGCAAATGATGAAATAAAACGCGTCGGAAACATCAGTGCTTTAAAAACAGTTTTAATAGTGATACCTATAAGACACCTGAACAAAACAGGTGCACAATAAGACAATATAAATATACTTCTTTATAGAGGTTTTTGTCCTTTCGTTTTTGGCCTCTGAACTGCACCGACACAAACTGGATCAGATATTTAAACAAACGGCAGATTGTTGCACACAGTTGATCGGAAGCTATACACTGCATATACAGGTAATACTATGCTTTCTCAATGATGGCACATAAACAGACCAGTGAGTGAATGAACAGCAGCAAGTGAGATGTTTTGTCTGCTTTTGTCGGTCAAAAGTTAAAACATTTTCAAACAAAAAATCGGATCCACATTCTTTCAGGGTGATCCGGTTAAAAAGTCCAGACTTTTTGGTAGTCATTTGGCACGTTTGTTAATATTTTGATCGATGCTGGATATGATCCACATCTACAGCTTAACATTTTTTACAACAGTAAATATCAAGGAACACAGATGACAGCAGATCTACAACTACATCATGTAGTCATTTTCCTAAAAAATTATTTTGCAATCTCAGAGCTTGGCTGCAATTCTGACACTTTAAAAACAAAACTCTCACCTGGGGAAAAAAAGGATATTTGTGTTTTTTGCTGGAATATGTGAAACCCATTTCAGTGATATGCCATTTTACAGCATAGAAATATGTAATTTTAGGCCAGTTGTCGAGTCGGTGTGGTGACAAAAAATTATTAACAAAATTTAAAAAAAGTAAAAATCCCTTGACAAAAATAATGGGACCTGATATTTTGTTGCACAACCGTCAGTGGCAATTATTGCACAAGAGGGATTTCTATAGCTATCAGTGAGACTGATACATCTGTCAACAGATAGTTTGGTCGACTCTTCTGAAGCAAATTGCTCAGGCTGTCTCAGGTTTGAAGGCTGCCTTCTCCAGACTGCATGTTTCAACTCTTGATAGGTGTTTGTTAGGATTCAGATCAGGGCTCACAGAAGGCAACTTCAGAACAGTCTTAGGTTTTGTTCTTAGCCTTTCTTGGGGGTGAGTAGCAGTGTGTTTTGGGGCCTTTTTCCTGTTGAAAGACATGTGACCCCCCGGTTAAGACCGAGCTTACTGACACTGGGCAGCATGTTTTGCTTCAGATTTCATTGTGCACTGCACAGATCAATGCATCGCATTTCAGCAATGTGCGCCCTAAAACAGAAAAGAGTGTATTCCTTGTTTCACAGTCGGTATGATGCTATTTTGTAGGACAGCTTCATTTTCAGCTAGTATGACTTGCCAAAAATCTCCACAAATCTTTTGTCTTATGGTAAAAACGACATCCTACCAGAAGCATTGTGGCTTGTCAATATACATTTTAGCTAATTCCACTTTTCCTCTTATGCTTTTTTTTTCAACAATGAAACAGTCATCTTACATTGTCACTCAAAAGATCAGGCTGATACACCTTGACCTAGAAGTTCAGCTTGTATCTCTTTGGACGTTCTCCTTGGTTGTTTGTTCACCATCCCAACCATCCTTATGTTCAATCTGGGGTCCATTTTTCTCCTGCGTCAAAGGAAACCTCCTTTGACGCAGGAGAAAAAAAAAACACCAATTGATCTTAAACCTCTTAATAATGTTTGTAACTATAGTTACACAAACATCAAGCTGCTTGAAAATGGTCATACAGCCTTTCCCTTTAAAAGGTTCATCTCTAATTTTCTGATCTTCTCAAAAGTCTCTCCTTTTTTTTTTCTCTGGTCCATGTTCAGCGTCAACCTTAAACCTTAGAATATGAGGAAGCAATTTGCCTCTTGTCACTTTCTGTGCTTTACTCTATGACATAGCAAAGGCATAGAGGTATACATGGGTCAATTGCTTTTGATTTCACCCCTTTTAGGAGGAATGACGTATTTTTGAGCTGTAAGGGTATCTATGCATGGCAACTATAATATTGCAAGTTATTGGGAGGTCACTGCAAAATAAATGGATAAAGGGATACTCCTGGTTTATTAAAACCAGGATTACATTTTGTACTTTTGCCCATTAGGTTACAATCACATTCAAAAGTTTGGAGGACTAATAGCTTTAAAAACATGAGCCATAAGGTGATCAGGCAGGTTGGGATCAAATCCCCTGGTCAGACTAACTCATTTAGAGGGAGAAACAGAGACCAACGATAAAATTATGACTCTAAAGTGTCCTGTGCAATTAGGAATAATTATAGACATCATCTTGGTATGCTCACTTTCAGTATGACCTCACAAATAAAGTAGTTTAAAGAATCAGGATAAACTGTCTGATCATCTGACTGCTCTTCTTTCTTGACCTGGTTGGCTTCTTTTTTAAGAGTCACCAAGATCCCAGAACTCAGAAGTTAACTTGGTGAGTACTGTTTTAATTAACAAAGGGGAAAAACTGTGGTATAACTCCTTTAATGTTTGGATAAGTTTAGGCAACTATAACACTTGCCAAGATTTAGACAGACAATCACAGACAGTTTGGCCCTTGATGTAAATTGTGTTAATGGAATTGTCCAATATAAGAATGTTAGAGAACATGGAGGTAGATGAATAGATAAAGCCTGCTCATTTCTTGACTGTCTTCTACCACCACATGTATCACTTTAACTTTTACACTTTTACACTAGAAATATCAAAAACAAATGAGCAAATGCTCTCTAAAGGATGAACGCTTTATATCTTAATGACCCCATGACTTTTACTAACGTCACCTTCACTAAAAGGGCAACAGCTTCAGGCTTGAAAAATCGTCCAACATAAACAACATAACAATGCCATCAAAAATGACCCAAATACTGAGTGCAGTTTGATCTTCACATCTACGGTTAAAGTTTGGTGTCATTTTTTAACCAATTAAATCTAGTTAGTTGAGGTTAGCTAAACAGGATCAGGTCAGGATTAATAAATACAATTGTTTAAACTGGTTAAGATGTAGTGGCCCTTCTCCTTTATTAAAGGCAGATGATATTTGAATCCAATTATTCACCACAACCTCCTCCACAGGAGGTTTTGAGGTGCTATAACACTGCCACACTGCTTTTGTTTTTGTAATTATTTGCATGACCACAAGTTGTCAGGGTCAAATGTGAGGAAAATGTAATGTCATTTTAATGTGTTTAAACAGAGATCAGTGCTTCTGTTTTATTGGTGGAGACAATCGCTATGGGTTGTAATTAATTGTGCATCATCCTGGCTATGTTAGTACTTTACTACTAAGTAGTTCAAGTAAAATTCAAACATATGAGTCAGAACCTTATGATTCCGAGCTTTTTGTAGAATAAAAATAAAACTCTCGGATTTTGCTTCCGTTGTTGTCGAGAACATTAACAAACGGCAGCAAGGTCACTCAGATTCAGAGCATTATGAACATTAAGCTATGGCTGTGGATGAAAACATTACAGAAAGGAGCTACAGTTGCTGAGCTCTACTGTACAAAGTGACATCAATTAGAGTATGGCTGCATGTGGAGGAGGCTTCCTGCCCTGCAATCGAGACAGGAACACGAAGCATATCAGAAGGCCTGGTTCAGAAGCCTCGCCTCACCTGGACTTCCGCTTTGTCGTATATTCGGACTCATGAACGTGTATGTTTCAACACGTATGTATAACAGTGTTCGGGCAATGAAGCATGTGACGGGCTGGGTAAAAGTGAGATGTGAGTGTCACTACCTGAGACATATTATTTGCTGCTGCACATGTGCAGCTGAACTCAAAGTGACCTTTTGTCCTAAGTCATGGAAGCTGTAGGTGTTTTTTTCAATAGATTTTCAATGTTGCCACAGGGCTGTCAATTGCTATAGAAATCACATGTTTTAATTTTAAAAGCCAAAAAGGGTATTCATTTTCAAAATTCGACAGCATAAATCACACTGAGTAGGAAAGCTGGAAAGCATTGTGAGGCATATTTAATGCATTTTTTGGTTATGGTCTTCATTGGAGACAAGAAATAATATAGAAACATTTCAGCCTGCCAACATACCTTGTCGGACAAACTGCATAATTCCCATATATTTTCTTTCCCTACACAGATTACTTATTTACCAAAATCACAATGCAGAAATTTCTGAGTGGATTTACTGTGGTTCCATGGTTGGCTAATGAAAGCTACATAACTGCTACTACATTAGCTGACATCTTCATTATTACTGTTACAACAGTATTGACAAAAACATCACCTTACATTTATTCATCATCACTTTTTTGTAATTCATTGGTAATCCTCTCCGCTTTTGTTGCTTGTAAGCATGTTAGATGATGTTAGCCATCAAACGTTAAAATCATAACAGCGATGGACTTCAGGTGTATGAGTGTAACGGAGTAAAGTAGACTTCGATAGAAAATGCATTAAACACGAGTTACTTTTATTTCATCAGGACAGAAGTTCTAATTGTAATTTCAGAATTTGCTTTTATTGTACACTAGTCTGCGAGGTGAAATTTACTTTGGTAAAGAAAATGCATCAACACAGCTTACGCGCTAACACCATCACCTCCGTTTCTTGGTTTGTTCATTTCATATCATTCATTATTCTTGACACACTTTAACACGCGTGTTCAGTTTTATTTCTTATTTTTATTTTCTTATGACTGAGTGAAGATTATCAGTAGATAATTGAATAAAAAGTTTTTTGCTCTCGACGAAACATTTTGCATAACCTGTCCCTGATGTTAATCATATCAGCGGGCAGTGAGTTTCTTGTGTTGATTCCTACAAATCTATTGTATTAATTTTAGAATTCATTTAAAAAGACTGAGTGGAGGTGGAGTCCAGTAGAGGAAAAACATTCAAAACAACCACGCTGCTAACATTAGCATGAGATGTCCTAAAGTCATATCATTAAATTATATATAACTGTGCGTTTTGTTCTACAATATTTTTTTCTGCGACTTTTTTTTCCTGTCAGTGAAGAATCTCAGTAAATATTGCTCGCTACCAAACAACATTGCAGCCTGGTCCTGTTTAAATTGTAGCAGAGCAGCCAGTTATTTCTGTTAATACTGACCTATCTTTTTTGTTATAAATATATTGACGTTTAAAATCAGTTTTATTGTCTAACTTACTGTCTGAAGATTTATTTTGACTGGGCAAAGAGGAGACCTAAAATTGGAAATGCATCCACAATAACCAGCTGACATTATAGCATGCTTATCCACATGTTGAAAACACCACAGAAGTTTTTGTCCAGGAGCAGCCCTATTATACAATTTTTTAACTGTTGTTTCAGCTTCAGTAGAGTACTACCAACTGCGATGGCAGGTCCTGATCTGTTAGAGAGGATGCCAATCAAGTAGTAGCTGGGTATGTAAGGGGAGGATGTGTATGTATGTGTGTGTGTGTGTGTGTGTTTAGTCATCCTCCTCATCGCTGTCTCTCATGCTGATGCCCTGCAGGCCATCGCCCGCCTTGACAGCTGTTGTGGCCTCTTCCACCGTCAGCCTGTTGTAGATGGTCTCGTAGCTCTTGTTGTTCAGCGTGCCGTCCAGGACACCCTGGAGCCTGAAGTCACGGTAGGTCTTCTGTTGAGGTGGGAGGGTGGGAGATAGGTAAAAGGAGACGGGAGGGAAAAACAGAGTATCATAGGAATGTAGCTAGAAGGAGGAGGCGGCTGCCAATTGCCATTTGAGAGGACAAAAGCAGGAAGATTGCGGCTCAAGGACGAGCCGAGTCTTTTATGTGTTGGACCGGGAAGGCAGACTGAGGTGTCTGGGCTTTTTTTTTACCTTCAGTCAGGCGCCATTATCATTCCTTGTCTTGTTGCTTTCAAGTTAAACTGTACATTAGCAAACTATGAAAAGACAGAAGCAGTGGGAAGCAGCAGCGCACAGTTGAGCAGTTTTCTCCTTTGTGTCTTTACCGCCTCTTCACACTGCTGCTTTCAAGGACACTTCAGTGTGATTTGAGTTGTCTTTATTTTTTCTTGCTTTCTACAGTGTCAATTTAAACTATTTTTTTTATGTGAATAAGCCACAATTTAAGATGTTTCTTTAATTCAGAGTCGCAAGTCTCAGGCTTGTTCACTGCTACTCTTTTCCAACTGTAAATAAAAATTGACTTTGAATCTGGTAGGTAAAAATAAACCTGTCACTTTAAACGACAAACACAGTTCTCTTTTGCAAAATGGGAATCTTAAATTATTTTTATGACAAAAGTTCCAGGGCTCTATTTTTGTGAATGTAGGTGCAGCGCGAATGCAAGTCTAAGGTCTGTGCCATGTAGGGTTTTGGTAATTTGGTGAGTAGAAATGTAAGCGCACCTGTGGTACAGTAGGAGCAAAAGATAATTAGGTGTGTCACAGCCGATTTCAATCATGGCAAATCAAATCAGCTCCTTTCATCCCCTGTAAAACAGCTGTGACACAGCATATTGTCAATTTCCTAATGGCTGAAGAAGGAGCAGACCAACACCACCAGCCAAACCTGGGAGAAAACTGACATACTTGTTCGAGAGTTTCAGACTCGTAATTACCGAATTTATTCTACTATGAGAAGACTTCCACGAGCCGAGGATGCTAAATTGGCTTGAAAAGAGGTATCATTCTAAACAGCTCTTCCCCTGGTATTATTAGAGCCGCTATCCAGTGTGGGAAGTGTTTTTTGGGGGTGTCGAAGTCAGAATATCAAATGATGCATTGGAAATGCAGTTCATTGAACTCATAACTTTATTTGCTATCTAATAATTAATTGAATGTCAAAGTGAACAAAGAACACTCATCCAATAAACTGAAACGAGGAGCTGGAATGATGTTGAAGAGTGAGCAGTAGTAAATTACGTGCACTCAAAGCTCCTGATGACATTCATATATTTAACAACACTGATAAAGAGCAATTTGCTCAAAATGTCACTGATGTTGTGGTTTAAATAAAGGAGTTGCAGTCGGGGCTTTAAATGTGCGTGATTTACTTCCCAATCATTATTTAAATGGCCTAAGCTGTCGTGGGTAAACTTTAATGCATAAATGACGTAGTGTCAAATTCTGTCGCCTTGAACGGCTGGTAAGATTACAGAACCAGATGAGTAGGTGAAAAGGCTTTTGACTTGTTATGCCTTTATGCGTAATTTTATTGCAATTTATCTATAGTTAAGCTGAGTTGCCTCATATATGGCTGAGATTAGCTACAGTCATGAGGCATGCCAACTGCTCTATTCAACTCCAGTTCAATAGACAAGAGTGAGCTTCATTTTTTATATGATGTTGAGCCACGGTAATAGCAACTTGGCACGAGTGTGTAAAGAAAAACAACCTTGCACTGCACCAAATTGCAAATGTACATGGATTTGCCCCTAAACCAACACAAAAGTAGGATCCTCAGTCTTTGATTAATATTTGACATGTTTACCTTCACAATCTTGATGAGTGTTTTCAGTTGGTACATGTGGAGCTGCAGGTCAAGTCTGTCAGTCAGCCAAACACACACCGCCTTCATAAGGCCAGTGTACCATTGCTGTAAGTAGCAGAAACAACAACAAAAAAAGGACAGGCATTCATTATTTGGAAAATAAAATAGGTAGTAAAATTATTACACAAACTTCCATATGGAAACATCCATCACAGTTTATGGATGCATTTCCTGCTTTAAATGTGGCTTAGCTTCCTTAAAATATTTGTGGTTGTACATTTATCATGTATAGTGAGTGAGTGCAGTATTCCCATTTCAGGAACTCGTACAAGCCTGACGTCCATATAAAGTGGATTACATAAGCTGGAGAAACTTTTTGCTTTAAACTTGACCGATCATTCGATTGTTTAAATACGTTGTATTTCATTGGAAAATGAACCTGTCTATTGAGTTTGTATTTGTGAAGGAAGTGGGGGATTTCCCTATGAACCTCAATGCAGTCAGTATCTACTGGTGACATCTAGTGGACACTAGAGAAACTGCAGCCTTAGACTCTTATGCTGTGTTCCAAATGGCGTACTTCCCTTAGTACACTCACATATTGTACTCTTGACATGTTGGTACACTTTAGTGACGTGGCTCAGACGTTAGAAAGGTGCTGTGTTCCAAATGAGATACTTTCCTTAGTACACAAACAAATAGTACTCTTACACGTTAGAACTTTCACTTGTGAAGTTCTTGAATTTTGACAGTATAGTGTTGTCTTACAGGAAGTAACCGTAGCAGGTGAATGCATCACCTGCTACGGTTACTTTGACTTTTCTGGATATGTCGACTTTAATGATTTTACCCAGAAATGAATGTATTTTAGTGCCTTCTGGATCACACACACTCAATAAACACGCTGATGGCTTCTGTCCAAAAGCGGTATGGTGATTATTAGCGAAAAAGAAGAACTTTGGTGTGGTGTTCCGCAACAGTGGCACCTTCCTCAGATGCCTCTATTTGAAAATTCTTGATGTCAGTGGTCCCTCCCTTTCTGGTGGGATAGCGACCACTGAGTGTGAAAAGTGTTCAGTGTTTTCACGCACACTTTTTAGACGGTTTTGAGTAAATCATGCAGCTACAGCATGTTTCCATACTTGTCAGTTTGAATGCACTTATGCACTCAAAGTAGTGGGTGTAAGTACACCATTTGATCATTTGGAATACAACCAGGGTTGCCCACTAAATTTCGTCAAGGTAGTGTGGTCTCAAATCGCACACTGCCATTTTGCACTTACTGAAAAAAAAAAAAAAAGGAAGCATAAACTCTTCACCTGCAAATATATCTGCCGACTTTAATGATTTTACCCTGAAATTAACAGGTTTTTTTTGCACCCTATGTTTAACACAACATAATGATGGATTCTGTCCAACAGCAGTATAGTGGTATCTAGTGGAAATGCTGTTACAAAACAGCTGAAACTTCCTCAGCTACCACGGTTTGAAAATACTTTAGGTTTGTGAAATAACAACACGGCTACTATTCCTGACAACATGGTGTGCTTGGATTTGACTGCTCAATGCTGGGATTGTGTGATGTCAAATACTGGGGATCTGTGCAGCCAAGATGTTTATTCAGGGCTCACAGGAATTTTTTTTTTCAAAAACTGCAATCATATGAAGCAAGCTACGCGACATACTGTTGAAAAAGACAGTTTCAAGGCTGTGGATTTAGTTGTTGGGATTTTGAATGAGGTTTTCTTACTTCAGCAACAGATCCTATAAGAGTTCTGTTACACACAAATAATTGTTAAATCTATGTGAAACTCAATTTCACAGTTAGAAAAATTAAGCCTTGAATAAACAGGATTTGAATAAATGTACTCTTTTCAGTAAAGCATTAAAAATGATAAAACACGTAATGCTCTATTGACCAGATTTTCTAGTATAAATGTTTTGACCCCAGACTACTCGAGCGCATCCTTGCTGAAAGCATCCTGAAGCCTGTTTTCGAAGTCAGGTAACCTCAAGTAACCACCCTGGGGAGCATCTTTAAACTCAATGCCAAGTTTTTATTTTTACATGCTGAGATATCCTTGAAAACACCATAAATACAAACTATAATATGATAATGGAGGTACAGTGGCTCTCTGAACAAGAATAGTTTATGTTTGTCATTTCTGCGTGTTCGCCTTCAGAAGCAGAAGAGTTCAGATGATAGCCGTTTTGCTTGCTGACAACTTCTGAAATGCCTCGTTTCAGTCCAGCTAACGACACTACAACACAAGGTCAAAAGAATGCGGCATCAAAACGGCAAAACTCAAAGAGGGTAAAGCATTTACTTATTCAAAGACATCAATTTACTGGAAAACTGAATACTGTACGTCAAGGGAAGAGTTCACGGCTCTGCTTTGAACTCTGAAGAGAAAAGAAAATCAAGTTCCGCCTTTGTACTTTTCATTAAACGATCTTCCTTCACACCTTCCGCCACCAGGCCACAGCTGCAGGGAAATCAAATGCACCTTTCTTCACCTGAAGAGTGATCCTCACTTACAACAGCATTCAAAACACTGCTGGTAAAATGCACACATTGGGTAGCTTTATTCAGTAACCAGTCATACAAGAATGCTTGAGAAATTGCTCTGACACAGTAATGACCCGTAATATTCAGATCGGCTCTGAGAGCCGTCAGCAGTCTTAATTTCACACAATGACAAAAACTGTAATTATCTTCCAATTTCAGTGAAGAAAACAGTCCAAAGGTTTTTTTCATGCACTTGACAAAAGTAAAAAACACATCCATGATCATTCAGGGGTCACGCAAATATTTGATTTCCCGTTTTGTGAGAACAACCTCTGACCTTCTTCATATTGGCTCCTAATTATAGCAAAGGAATGAAGCAGTTTTTCACTCATTCTAAGTAGTTTAACCTCGACTAAACGCTAGAAAATGTATGTTAACTTACAAATGAGGGTTCAAGTTCAACCACAGCTCCTGATTTTATTTATTTTCTGTCCAGACTGAATACATTCATTTGATCTTGTAAAAACTCTTACCTATGATCTGAAAAGTCACCAGATTCTGTGTCATTTTGTAAACTTAGAAGTAGAAGCATAGACCAGAAGCCTAAGAGACATATGATACAACGTTCCAACTGTAGTTTTAGATTTATTGGTTGATTTGGGTTGTTAATTGTATAGATATGTGTAATTTTACAATTACATTTCATATTTATCTATGTGCCAAAACCTTATAAATTTGCTGTTTTCACGTAGTACAACATATGGTGCTATTTTTTTTTTTTTAATCCTCCCTCCATTATCATCTGTTACTCTCCTCCCCATGCAAAATATTTTTAGGCTGGAATTTGAGTATTCCACTCAGCACGCTGTCGATCACCTAATGCCCTGAGATGCTCGAAGATGTTGAAATTACTGCATGACATCTTCTGATTTTCTTCTTTCTTCTCCACTCAATGGAACTTTTATTTGAGTCTCTGGGAGGTGAGCTTCCTCAGAGCGGCTAATCAGCTGCCTGCTGGTCGCCTTGCACATGGCGTTAACTGTCATAAAATTGAGAACGAAGATGCTCCTTAATTGAGCTGATTAGAGGACAAGAGTGAAAACAGATGGAGGGAATTTGCGGAGGAGGGATGGGCGCATCTGTATTAGTCCTGTCAAAAACAATATCTATTTGATGAATTGGGGGTTGGTTCCCTGGGTGTGCCACAGTAATGATTTAATTTAAACATTTTACACATATTCTGGTTTTGGCACGTCCTAAAATCTAATTTTAAGCACCACAATTAAGTCTTAAAATGGTATATTCTTGTTTAGAAAAAAAGCTATTGTGTTTCAATTGTATACCATTTTCTTGATTGTAGTCGAGATCTGCTTTATTTTTTAAGGCGATGAACACACCTCCAGACATTCCTGCATGTACATAAAACTGCAACAGATAACATGTTAAACTTATTTATGCTGTAATAATGCACAAAAAAAGATATCTTTAAAGTAAAGATTACAATTATTGAAGTCCCAAAAATTTATTTTCTCAAGAGGAATACTAGGAGGTGGACTTTATTTACATTTGCTTTTTCTACATGTCATTTTATTCAGTTCTGTTTCCAGAGGCGAAAACCAATTCCTTGAAAAGAAATCCTAAAAAGGAAGCAAAATTTCCACAAAAAAGGTGCCTAATCACAAATGTTCAATATATTGTTTGAAATAAAAAAAATATTCTTTAAAAACTCAATTTGGCATTAAACTTTCATGAGACATGTACATTTATGCCCATTTCTTTTTTTTTCCCTCGTCCTTGCTTCATCAATGTGATTTGGCTCCTGATGTCAAGAGGTATGTGTTTGTGTGAGAAACATTTGGACATCCACATGAAGGAAAAAAATACTGAGTCTGTTTACAGCTGAGTGTTGACACCCCATGTCTTTGTTTCAGTTTTGATTTATTTCACAGTCTCTTTCTTTTTCTGTACATCCATTGATGCTGATAAAACATGTCGAAAGAAAAGGCGCTGTAAATGAATTGGACTTTGACTAGCATGTAAACAAGACAATTGCTTACCGATAACGCACCTGGCAGGAGGCCTGATGCTGCTGTTGAACACAGGATTTGCCTCCTTTATTACACACAAAACACATGTGTGCGTGTGTGTGTGTGTGTCTAACATATGTTGAAGCACTAAGCAGAGACACTTTGAGGCCCCGCTGTCACCTCCTCCTTGGCGCATGACTGAGCGCCTCTGAGCTCTATTAGACTCATTCTCCTCAAACCCTTCCTTCAAACACACACAAATCAGCACAGTGCAACGCGAAGCTCAGCCACAATGCTGTGAACCCTCAGAGAAGGCAGTGGGTGGCAGAAATCCATCACTTGGCTTTGTGCTGCTAATATGTGTGGCTGTCTTAGCCGCCATGTCTGAGTTGCTGGATTGACTCATGACAGCAAGTCGAGGCGTGTTTGACAACTCACTGCTAGAATATTCTCATAAATCTGAATCCTGCTGGTGGGGGCAATCGGTGAAGAAAATGGACAGCGTGGGATGGAGGGTTGGTTAGAAGGATGGATAGGTGGAGGTGTGAAAGTGTTTTCAGCTCTAGCAAAGCGAGCCAAAGGCGCTTGGAGCTTCCTAAATGATGAGGGGGTCAACAAAAGCAGTTAGTGTTTTCAGTCTCAAAGCGACCTGCTGCTACGCTGAAACTGGAGAATCAAACAGACTTAAACACCTGACTGTGAGACTGTGAGATTTCACACGCATAAACTGTGCTTGTGTACACCTTATGAACACAGATACAATAAAACCAAAATGTCAAATTCCCAGTTTGTGTGTATGAGTGCATACATTTTCTGCAGCTTATCCAGGGTCAGCTCACGGTGGACCCAGGCTTTGTTAGCCCAAACATCCATCTACCCAACAATATTTTTCACGTCCATCTGAGATTATATACGAGGGAGGATCAAAAGGTTTCAATACTGCTTCTGTTGCACACAAAAAGTGTGCATAACGATGATATGCACAGAGCTGTGGTAAGCTTCGTGAGTAAGTATTCCAGGCTTTGTCGCTTGATCAAAATAAGCAATAAGAGTTACATATGTTTTTGTGACCACTGGTCTGGGCGCATTGGTGATTTTTCCTTGCATCTGAAATTTTAGCATATAGTGCACGTAAACATTTGTGTCAGATTTGTGTCTGAGAGCGCAAAATCCAGGGAGTAGGGATGGTGTATTTCAAAGGTGTTGAATGTGTTCCCACTCATGTCAACAGTGAAATTGCTGGTGTGCCGGACCAGTTGCCACAAAAAAACGTGTGTAACTCCGGTGATAATGTTGATCAAGCGACAAAAGTTGGAACACTTACTCACGAAAGTTATAGCTATGCCCTTGCTCCGTGCATAACATGGTGCTGCGCAATGTTAATGCGCAACTGAAGCAATCTCGAAACATTTTGATCCACCCTCGTATATAATCTCCCTAGTGTGTTCTAGGTCTACCCTGGGGTCTCTTTACCAGCTCTTACATGCTCGGAAAACCTCCAATGGAAAGCATTCAGGAGACATCCAAGTCAGATGCCCAAATCACCTCAAATGGATCCTTTCAACGTTAAAAAAAAGCAGTAGCTCCACTCCAAGCTCCCTCTTGATGTTGGAGCTACTTATCCCATCACTAAGGCGCCTCTCTCCCCCGCACCAGTAGATAAACACCTGCCAACATGTCTCATACGCTTTAATGGTGGAGGGAGCCCAAGAGTTCTGTATCATGAAAACAATGGCAGATGACCATCCAACCTCAGTCAGCTTCTCCCTCTCAATTGACCAACCGATGAGGCACGGTCCCAGTGCTTGACATGCCCAAATGGCTCCCTCGCAACTGAGCCAACGCTGTGGGCAGATCACGGACCAGCCAGGACTTTGCTGACGCTAACCGCACAGGGTTCAGACACCACTTTCATGATCAGGTTCTCTGGCACCACCACAATCACTGACAGCGGGGTAAATGTATATAGCAGCCGGTGGGGTCACTCCGAATGAGTGAAAGAATCCACTTGCAGGGAGGAAGCATCTCTTTGCACTCGGAGAACCAGAGGGCGCATAAGGTATTCTCCCTGCTTGCAACAAAGTCAGCAACAAGCTGACTGAAGCACTACCATATCAGTGGGGCTATGTCTAGGAGGCTCAAGCCCCCTCAGAAAACCTGTCGACCCCTACATTGTGGGTCCCCAGGACATGGCAAACCCTTTATCGACCTAAAATGATGTCACGGCCATATTGGCCATATCAGGATCTATGTGGTCATTTTGTTCGGGCTGGGGGACCTAACACCCTCCTGCCTGTTGAGATAAGTGACGACGGTAGGGATGTCTGACTTCACCATGACAGGCTTGTGGTATAACTACGGTGCAAGACCTCCTGGATTGCATACAAGTCCAGGATGTTGATAACATGGGTTTCTCCTACTACGTCTTGCAAAAGTGTTGGAATGTGTGTGCCGCATTCCAATGCGACAGGGACCCCGCTTACCTGCACTGTAACTGGGAAACAAGTTACATTCCTACTGGGTTTGATGCTACATACATCGAGGCACCCGGCACGGACAAGTTGCAGCGAAGCATGATGCAGTTAGCTATTCCAGGGTAACATAAACAAATTATCAGCTGAAAGCTTTGCTAAAGCTTTGCCTTAAATTGCAATTCAAGAATAATTAAGTGTGATATGGATACTGTGCAATCCTGACAATAACGCAGCAAAGGGTGGATGCTTGAGAAGCAGCTGAGGAGGGACAGGCTGTGGTTGCCTCAGAGGAGGTGCTCACCCCTCATACAGCTAACACTGGTGCTAACACTTGTGGTAACACTGTTTTAGTGCTGGTGCAGGACTGTAGGTTTTTAGAAAACATACAAACAATTGGACAATGCCCAATAAGTAATTATACCCTGAGATTTGACAATTTTCTTGCCTGAGAAAAAGGCTTGGACAGGCCCAACATAGCCGCTCCTCTCGGGTTTCACAACGCGAGGGAGGCTGATATGTGGAGGCTTTGGAGTGGCCAGCAGCTGCCACTTCTTAAGGGATGTTCCCATATTTCAGCTATCAACTGGTGAGTGAGTGTAATGGTATTGTTACTGATAGAAATGACAGTCTACAGAACCAAAATAGGACTTAAGTTGTAATAACCTTAATTTCTCTTTGCAAACAAGAAATGAACACTTACATCAAAAACCTTCTCGATGTAGAGCTCGTCATTGACGCGATCACGAAGAATGTCCTGGTTCTGCCTCACACAAGTGATGTAGGTGTCGGCCAGATCCATCCCTGGTTTCTGCAGGGTAGTGTATAAAGACAGACCTGAAGACAACTCATTCACATCACTGTTGAAAATATAAACATGGTGCACAACTTATTAACATAATAGTAGATGCCAGTAAAGCTTGAAATTTAGTCATTGAGTTTTTCCCTATAGTGAGAATGGAACAGACTAAAAAGACAAAATAATAATGTCAACAAGGAAACATACAGTAATTCACAAAAAGCGGGAGTTTGGACATCACAACCAATAGCCAGTGCAAAACTAAACAGTCTTTCAATGAAGGTTTCTTTCATTCATCTTTATGAAGTCGGACGTCTTACTAGTCTGGCCTCCAGAACAATGAATTACTAACCCACAGTCAAAAAGTATAATACATTCAATAAAACTGCACTTTCTTCCTGTATACACTAAAAAACTAGTTTTGTCAAGTAAATGTCTAATGTAACTAAAGCTCTTGGCATGGTCTGTTGGGGAGACCCACACAGCATCTACTCCAGTAGTGAGTGCACACTGCCTGCAACAATTAATGTGCAAATGCTTGTGGTAGCTGTACTCTCATCCACACAGGTGTTTGACATCTCACTGTAGTCGGAGCTGTCAACAAACCTACAGCAATACACACGAAGGACACTGTAGAAGAAATCAGGCGACGTGACATTTTTGTAAAATCCTTTACAGTGCCTCTATGTCACGATTGTTCATCATGTTGTCAGCTTGCTTGTCTTCATAAACAGTTATCTGATTGTATTGTTGACGGTGGTGGACAATAAACTGATTGGGTCAGGTTTCCTGACCAACAAGGAATCCCTCGCAGCTGAATGTGTTTTTTGCATCGATTAGTGCAAAGGAAGTAGAAGCAGCCCGAAGCCTTGATAATACTGTTTGGCCTGATTTGGACAGGATCGCTACTTCTGAGGACGCTATATCATTGTGTGGTTGTTGCGTATTAACGAGATGTGGATACTTCTAGATAATCTAGATTCTGATGTCAATTTCTTGTTCGATCCTGAATCTGTGTTTTATAGATGCAGTGACCGATAACTCAGTTAAACTTAAATTAAAAGGGGGTTCTAAAGTATGAGACCACTTGTGAAACTGTTTCTATTTTGCTTTTAAATGTTTAATTATAGGTGATAATGTCAGCTTCAAAACATGATTGAAAAGTTAAATCTCTGAAGAATTTCTCAGTATTTGTTTGTTACCCTTTGCTTTGACGACAGCATCACCCGAACTGACAATATTCCAAAGAACTTCTTATGATGTCAAGAATGTTCAGCTTTCTCAGTCTTCAAGTGCCACCACGCATGTTCAATGGGGTTATGGTCAGGTGACTGTGGAGGACAGTCCGTGACAGTCAGCAGTCCTGTGGTCTTCAAGTAGTTCTTCAAAGTTTTGAAGTGTGTTTGAGCTCATTATCCTGCTGCAGTATGAATCCTTCTCCACAAAGATGCAAACCAAAGTCTGTAAAGATTAAAGTGTGCCTTTGCTTTGATCAGGAGCAGGAGAACGCTGTGGGTTTTTCCACTGTGGGTTTGATACAATGTGGTATCATTCTCTCTGCTATTTGTCTTCTTACATACGGCCTTCTGTTATTGCCACAAATTATTAACTTGGATTTATCAATAGAGTACTATTGATCTTCAACATACACTGTGAAATGCTGGTGTCTTTTCCCATTCCAAATGTTTGGCCTTGCTTCTGAAAAGTGGTTGAGAGACACGACTCATCCACCAAGACCACTACTTGACAACTTTCTTTTGACAGGACTTTTGCTGGTTGGAGCTATGTGTTCTTTATCTATTCAACTCTGCAACCGTGTTGAAGTTTCTATTGTGTTTTTGATGTAGTAATCTTCTAATTTCTTGATCACTTTTTGTCTTCCTGCTTGTGCTTTGATATAACTGATGCTGTGTTTTCTAGAGCCATGCAGTGCCCCCTTTGGAAAACTTTAGTCCATGATTTGACACTAAGAAAGCCCCTGTTTGCAATAACTTCTGACACTTAAACTTAGTTCTGATGCCATGTTGAGGCAACTTAAGGCATAAACATATTTAGAACAGGTGAACAATGGCTGCAAGTCTGTTTATTTGAACAAGCCTCCTGAGTTGACCTGAGTGTTATCTGAATAATGCTTCAATAGAAGAGATAGAACTCAAGGAACTCTGATCCTTTGTACAAAGGAGTGGAAAATATACGTCAGAACGTCTTGTTTTTAAATGTTTCTCAATCCTCAAATTTTAGAATTATGTCTCTGAATGACAATTTGACAGATTTTTGATGTGGTCTCAGACAATTAGACCACTCTGCATAAACATATAAGTACCTGTTTTAACACAGGTAAAAATTAAAACCTACTCTTAAACCAGGCTAACCTTAAACCAGAGTAATATGCTATACCTTCCGGCACCACCTAAAATAATTAAGAATAAAAATGAGGATTCTTGGTTTGAACACAGATTGATAAATAAAAAATAAACTTTTCTGAAGAGTTAACGTGTTAATGTAGGGAATGGTTATGAAAATAAAATTTACTCCACAGTTGAAACTTTAATGCACAACACGGTATAATTACTTATTGTAAAATGAAATACGTAATTTTTCTAACCTATTTTAAAATGAAATATGTATTTCTCAGTTGAGGTGAAAACATCATTATGATCTGTTCAACTGTGTCAAAAGCAATGAGATCACTGTGGGCAACAGACAGTAGATAACCATAATAATGAGGTTGTTACCCCCTAAAAAGTGTGTCCACACTGCCAACTTGTTTACTGTAGCATTGGTACTACCAGCCCTATTTTTCTACATTTTAATTTTTTTTTTTTTTTTTTTTAATTTATTTAACCTTTATTTAACCAGGAGAGTCCCATTGAGATTAAAAATCTCTTTTTCAAGGGAGACCTGGCCAAAACAGGCAGCAACATAAGAAACACATAGTTACAGACAGAAGAACACAGAATGAGACAAGTTAAAAGAAACTAAAAGTTAAGAGTCAGTTATGTAACCTGGTTAATTTAAAAACACTGAGATTTTTGGGAACCTGCCTCTATTTCTTTCATTTTAGATGTAAAATCAGTAAGTGGTATCAGTTCTTTGAGTTTTAAATCATTCTGCAATATATTCCATGATGAGGGTGCAAAAGCCCTTTTTCCCCTTTCCGTTCTGGCATTTGGGACAGCGAGCATAAAGAAGTCCTGAGAACGCAAGGAGTATTGTCCGGCACTTTTCTGCATGATGAAGACACAGGTAGTTTGGGAGCAGACCAAGGATTGCCTTATAAATGAAGGTGTACCAATGACAGAGCCTACGAGTGACCAAAGCAGGCCATCCTACCCGAGAGTATAACTCACAGTGGTGAGTCAGAGCTTTACAATCGGTAATGAACCGCAGTGAAGCATGGTAAGCTTTGTCCACCATATGAAGACAGTTAGCAGAGGCATGCATATAGAGAAGATCACCATAGTCCAACACAGGTAAAAAAGTAGCAGCAACTAGTCGCTTTTTTTTACATGAATTGAAAAACAGCTTATTTCGAAAATAAAAACCCAGTTTTAACCTCAACTTTTTCACCAGGTACTGCACATGTGGCTGAAAAGTGAGGGAGTCATCAATCAAAATACCCAGATATTTATAAGAGTCAACAACCTCTATTTCACTTCCTTCAAGAGTGACCACCGAAGGGATATTCTGTGACAGTTCATTTCAGCCTGAAAATACAGTGATAGAATTTGTATCCCCCTCTAAATTTTTATAGTAAAGATGACACAACTTCATATCCACCATGGTTACGAAACATGATCTGAAGTACGACATATATTCAGAATAAAACACAAGATGGTTGGGTATCATCTGTGCAGTAAAGCTGGTTATAAAGAAACCAGCTACACTTGCAGCAGATGCTGCTTACTCACTGATGCTTCTATATCAATAATCTAATGATGTCATGTATAATCATATATCAGTCAGAGGTACCAAACCAGTACTGTAACTTTAATAATTGAACTACATTTACCTGCTAACCTATGTACTTTTATTATGCAGGGCTTTAACTTGTAATGGAAAGTTTTTACTCTACTGCGTTGGTACCTTTACTTGAATAAAGGATCTTACTTCTATCACCACCAACGTGTATTTCAGTCAGCAAAGTCCTTAACAAGGACTGAATTGCTGCACTTGTGGATCAATTCCAAACAGTAATTAACTATGTGGTTCATTAGCATATTTTTACATCAGCACATTTTTGTAAAGTAAAAAGATAAGATTGCTTTGATTTTCTCTTAAACTTTCTCCATTCAGTGCAAAGAACAATAAAACGTTCAGCAAAAGGCGCAGAACAATAAAAGTATAATTGAGCCGTGTTTTGCAAAAGCTAGCTAATTAAACTACAACGCTAAAACGATTAATTACATAATCCACGTTTTTTGTTTGCATTGAGGAAATAGAAGCGCTGTGATGTAGCTGCCCCTTTGTTCAATTCAGGTGCACTCTCGTGGCCGGGGATACAGTTTTTTTTTTTAGCAGGGATAACCACCTTGGCACGACAATTTTCAAGTGCAGCTGGATTATAAAAAAATACTATCGGCTAGATTTCCTCAGTGCACACATACACTGTCATTTCAGACGATCTGAAGATAGATAATAGTGAGAAAACACCCCGACGTCTTGGTCAATAATGTCGACGCCGCCAGTAAACATCTTATGCTACGATAATAGCAGTCGTTTACTCACTAAGTGTATTTATACATAGTGTACTGTCTGTATTATGTAGAGCCTAGCCACCATAGCCAATCTGACTAAGAGAACTTCGTAAGGACAGCTGTAATACAATAGGAGCATTGTTAGTAAAAGGCAATAATGATGATATTAAGAGCTTGTGGATCATATTGTTGGCAATATGCTAACTTTGAGGATGCTATCGACTTTATAGTTTGTCAACTGACAGTTGTGCTGTGCTATCTCTATATATAAACTTATCTCGTACGCATGAATTCATTAAGACGTGCGCACGATATAATAAGTGTGGCCTCAATTTATTATCTCGTAGCTTCGATTTAGTAATTCGCCTGCAAGATTTAACTTTTTCTTTCTCTGAATGGCCACTAAAGGACTCCGTAGTAACCAAATAAGTTATGCGATTTTTGTTTACCCTTGTTACGAGCAAGACACACAGGTACACACACACACACACACACACACACACACACACACACACACACACACACACACACACACACACACACACACACACACACAAAGTAAGGGAGAGATAGAAAGAGGCACAGGGCAACAGAAAATGACTGTCTTTCACCTGTTAAATTACTAACATAATATAGTTAAAGCCTAGATTGTGTTCATGCTCTGTATATATAGTCAATATGTGATCACAGATCTCTTCCTACTTTCATTAAACCTTCATACCTTCATTCCTACCTTTCCCATCTTCATTAAAGCCCGAAAGGTGTGTAATATTGCATTTTTAGAATTCAATACATACCGTCTAATCTATTCGGTGATGAGGAAATTTACAGATGGTGTTAAGTTACA
This sequence comes from Embiotoca jacksoni, assembly GCF_022577435.1. Lineage (NCBI taxonomy): Eukaryota > Metazoa > Chordata > Actinopteri > Embiotocidae > Embiotoca > Embiotoca jacksoni. Next base: position 4,993,502 of record NW_027185381.1, on the reverse strand, counting down.
TGCACAAGAATAAATAGCTCATAAATTAGTATGTGCACAGTGACTGTTAGGAACTCTCTCACTATAAAGCTTTTTGTACCTCCTGTACACGGACCACCTGTGATGTTTCTATGGAAAATGCAACAAATGCAGAGGCTCACAGTGGCTGCTGTCAGAAAACACTGTCTCTTGCAACAACAGCTGTAAATGTTCGAGCACTCAGTGCACATAATGTGATGTATGCGCAGGTTATTTAAATCGGCAAACTGAATTATTACTGAGCTTAATCTGTTCATTGTGGAATACTTTTCTTGGCCCTATGAGCTGTGTGCTTGATAAAAAAGTCAATTGAACTGGCTACAGCTCAAGTATATTTGTTCTTGGTTAAATATTTATACACAATGTAAGAAAATAGAAAATATATCTCTTACAATTCCCCAAAGCTCAAGGTGTTTTCTTTTAAAATATCTTTCTTTGTCTGTTCAAAAGTCCAAAATGCAGTATTTTTTTGATGTTTCTGCAATATGAATCATTTACCTAGTTGAACATCTTACAACTCATACATACATACTCATAGAACTGTAGTTACGTCCAGTAACCACTATTTCTTTACTTTGTTCCTATGCACCTATTCCATTCCAGCTCAGTATGAGAGTTGCACATGCAATTTTCTGTCACTGAAAGATGAGCTAATTTTTTTACATTTCTCTGCTCTGCTGTGTGTCTGTGTTTCATGAAGGCCGGGGCTGTGCCTTGCTCACACGGACACTAAGTGTCTAAGACACACTGCAGTGCAATAGGTAGACAGTTGAATGTTACTCAAGTTGATGAGACCAGACCAGAATACCATGGTCAGCTTGTTATCAGTCCACAGTTAAAAAGCCAGCATTCGTGATAGTATGGCGGTGCATTAGTGCACATGGCATAGGCAGCTTGTACATCTGGGAAGGAATCATTATTTAACGATATATACATGTTTCGGAGCAACATATGCTGCCACACAGGTGACGTCTTTTTCAGGGAAGACCTTGCTTTTTCCAGTAAATGCCAAACCTCATTCGGCACGTATTAAAACAGCATGACTCCATATTAGAAGACTTTGGGTGCTAAATTGGCCTGCCTGCAGTCCAGACCTGTCACCCATTGAAAACATTTGGCATGTTATGAAACCAAAAATACGACAAAGGAGCCACTGAACAGTCGAGCAGCTGACATCAGGCAAGAATGGGATAACATTTCACTTTTGAAACTCCAGCAACTCGACTCCTTAGTTGCCAGATGCTTACAGTGTTGTTAAAAGAAGAGGTGATGTATCACAGTGGTAAACATGCCCCTGTACCAACTTTATTGAAACGTGTTGCTGGGATCAAATTCAAAATGAGCATATTTTCTCTGTTTTAACATTTTGAATGTTGTCTTTGGTCTATTTTCAATTACATAGGGGTTTACATAATTTGCAAATCATCGCATTCTGTCTTTATTTACGTTTTACACAGCAACCAAACTGTTTTGGAAATGGGGTTTTATGCTATCACCCTGCACCCAAGAGTACACCTGAATTCAACCACTGGTTTCACCCTAAAACTAATACCTAACAGATTCTGTAAATTATAGTGTAAATTAATATTTAATTGAGTGCAAAGTCAAGTTATTCCAGCAGCAATAATGCAAGGAAACCATTCACTAAAAACATCCCCACAGACATCTACTCTGTACAGCTTTTGGTAAAGGGTAACACTCGTTGACACTCCAAAAACACAGGAAACAGATATTCATCACTTGCATCATTTGCCGCTTCCTGGGCGAAAAGAAGAAAAAAGATAATCAATCTTCTCCATGTTGGGAGTAGCAAGATGCTACTGGAGTTGTTACACCTAAGGAAACGTTAACTGCTATTTAAGCAGTGGTTTGTGTGGCGGGGAGAGGCCAAGGGCAGGAGAAATGGGTAAAGCCGTTTTCATTCACGCTCCCTGCTGTCAGGAGAGATTACAACTGTAATACCTATTGTAATTGCCTTGACATCTTTCACACCCGTTTTCTCTGAACAGGCATGTGTTGCCCCCAGGAGGGTTGTTGTTCTGCTTCAGCGCCACTGATCATGGCATGCTGGTGGAAAAACAAGGAAATGGAAACTCAAGAAACCCAGAAACCTTTTGGCTTCACTTAAAGACACAAGGCAGGTTGGACACTGATTCTAAATTGAGATTACAACCTTGTGTTAGTCAGAGACAACACAAAAGTTGTCATGAAATCATGTCATGAAGCATCAAGGGTCTGAAAGCCTATGGCTTTAGTAAGCAGGCAAAAAGGCAGCTGTTGGACAGAATATACAGGTCCAGCTGTTCGTGCGGTTAAAAGACAACGGAAGTTAAATTTGGTGATGGAAAAAGACTGATATGGACAAATTATTTTGTTCAAACAGATAAGCCAAACTGTTCTCTCCAATGAAACTTTCCACGTATGCAAAGTTGTGATGATGTGTGAGGTTAGGCTTGATATTAATTTTGTCATTTGCCAATATCTGCTATGGACCATGGATTTGAAAAATATGTCCTTCATTCTTGAACACATCCACCGATGCAGATGCCAATTTAGTAGAGCTAAAATAATGAGTTCATTCATCAATTAGTTGCCTCAGAAAATGTCATGAAATCCAAACTATTTTGATGATAAAATAATTCTTCATGTCATTTTCCAAGTAAAACCCCCAACCAGTTTCTGGATGCAGTTTCTCCAAATGTGAGCATTTCTGCAATGCATTAAACAGAAAATAGAGACACATCCCTGGTAAGTTACATTTTTTGGATAAAAAAACATTGCAGCGGCTATTTTAGAGGTCTGTTTCAGTGAGTGAAAGACCAAGATCAGTCATAAATGCTTAGCTACAATTCAGACGTACTGTTGGCGAAGAAAATCTGCAGATATCAAGCGTTAAAGTGGGGTCACATGGCTTCAGGGCAACTGCTGTGTGGGTGTGTGGCAAAGGAGATGTAATGTCAGTGTTATATTCATCAAGCGGGAGGAGGGGTCAGGCCCAGCGATTGATAGGTCTGTCAGAATCCCCATAACCCCCTGAATTGAGTGGAGATGTGAGAGTCTGGCAGATCGAGCATCAGGTCGAACGACAACCAGAAACGTTGACAACAATGAATGTGTTTTTTCAGGTTTGTTGTCATACTTGTAATGTTGTTTCTGATGTGTTCTAGCAAACCCTTTTATTTAGGTCATGTCCACATCCTTGCAGATATATGTTAAATCTGTGTTTGCCTGTCAAAAGATTTCTGTCCACATGTGGAGTTTTTTGATTGTCATTTTCAGTTCAGAAAGTTTCTCTCTTGGATCTTGATGCCTAATCAACCTGACCAACATTGCTATTGATCAATGAGTGAGGATAATCTGAGAAAATGGGACTATTTTGTTGCACACTGTTTGACTGTTTGACCTCTCCAACTCTTATCCAAACCTCTTGCAGTTCTTGAATCATCGAGTCCTGAATCCTATCTCTAGCTATTCCTCTACTGATTCCTGAGTCCCCTGGACTAGACACACCTGATGGTTTGCGAGTGGGCGTGGCTAAATGGCTCGCTGAGTCAAAGTTTGATGTCTCGCCGTGACACAGGAAGTTGATGTTTAAGGTGAAAGGATGCTTGAAACCTCACGAAACGTGTCACATACATCCGGCATGGTGAGACAATACATCTGATATGTGTTTTGCGAGTGGGTGTGGCTAAATGGCTCGCTGCGTCAAAGTTTGACGTCTCGTCGTGACACAGGAAGTTGATGCTGAAGGTGAAAAGATGCTTGAAACCTCACGAAACGTGGCACATACACGGCATGGTGAGACGATACATCTGATATGTGTTTTGGAGTGGTCGTGGCCAAACGGCTCACCAGCGCCCCCTAAAATGCAGCGCAGGCACCTGGTCTCACCTACATTTACCAAATTCATTGGACACGTGTATCACACCAAGATGTACCAAAAAGTGTCTCGGCATCATGAATTTGTTTTCGTTGATCGGTGTGACCGTTTTGTGGCGACCATTTTGAGCGTCTCGCCATGAACCTACAACTGACTGTAACTTTTATGTAATTATTCTGATCTTCCTCAAACATTACACCTTTGATAGCAGGCCTGCCCTGAAGACACCTGGTAGTAATATTCTGTCATAGTCATAGCGCCCCCTGCTGGAGACAGGAAACGAGACAAAAATAGCAACTTTAAGCAGGGAAAATGCGGTCCCTCGCACGGTGCAAATTGGGGAGTTGGCTTCGGGGAGCTGACGTGCAGCGTTTGAGGGCATGTATATCACTGCTTTCAGTTTTAATTTATCTTTATGTTCCCAATGTTGCCAAAGAAAATCCACTGGAGGTGGAGCTTGAAGACCTCATGTACAAGGGCCTGAATCTATTGTGTTTGTCCAGATGGTGGTCACTTGACACGGGCACAGTAACTTTTGTATTTTTATAACACAAAAGTACTTGTCAATCAAAGTTCCCAAATCTGGTGGGATGCCCAAAAACCTGAAGAGAGAAGGCTTTTAACTTTAACATACACCAAAAAGCTATAACATCATGATCACTAACAGATGAAGTGTATAACTTAGATTATCTTGAAACACCAACACATGTCAAGGTCTGGGATGTATTAGACACTAAGGTCCTGATTTACTAAACGTTTGCGTGTGTAAAATCTCGTGCAAACTCCACACCACCCGCAAAAAAATGTCCAAGCAGATCTACTAACGACGTGCAGTGGGGATTGCATCTTTCAAATGTGCAATTTAACACACGTTGTCCATTTTGACATTGGATGCATAATATTGGGTGTTTCTCTGTGCAAAATACTGGGAGGGAACATGCAAATACATACATTTAGCACCCGCAAGGATATTTACTAAACGTGGAAGTAGAAATAGGAGAAGTGATTGCGTGTGTGTTTTAGTACGACTGAAAGGTATTAATCAGGAGCGCAAATCTGGAGAGACGGCTGCTCTTATTGTGGTGAGAAGGCAACGCAGTAAAGCAAAGAATACGTGGAAAGTGTGTTTTTCTACCCGTTTAAACATTTTTGAGATGACAGGCAAAAAAAAATATTTAGACATATCGTTTGTCCAGCGATGACATTTCGGAGTGTTTGAATTAACTGAATGATGATTGACAGCCAACAACAAGGAGGTGCCACAAAATACTAGCAATGTCAAAACTTCTTACGACTCAGCATTGTCCTGCCTCTGGGTCATTACAGCATATCGCTACTTGTATATCCCACCCAGTCCCGTTATACACAGATACAATTCACAGGAAGCTTCATCAGGTTCCCGAGCACTCGCAAGGCGCTGAATGAGATCTGGACCTGCTGATCTGTGTTTGTTAGAGGATCTCATCCACTGTCCCTCCTCTTTTATTTGCCAACGTTTTATCATTAAGCCTTTTTTTTCTCGCCTTTTTGTTTTTCCCACAGTATTCCTCACTGATAATCTCCTAGCGTTTTCTTCTTGTTATATTTATATTTCTTAATTTTAATGGAATCAGATTTCCTTTTCCTTTTGGCGGTCGCTCTGTTTTCCTTTGCTGGAATGCCATTAACGCACGCAAACCCCTCATTTAAATACAGCGATTTGCACCCGATATCAAAGATGCAATTACTCTTAGTAAATCACCCGCAAAACGGGTGCAAAATAAATGTGCAAACTTTTGGAATAAACACGCAATTTAGTACCCGTTATTTGAGATCTTAATAAATCAGGCCCTTCGTGTACAATTGCTTCTTACAGTCAATGAGATGGATGCAGGACAAATGCGTAAGTGTCAAAGACTTACGTAACTCTGACAAGTTGTTATGGCCAGAAAACCGGCTTCTCTGAAACTGCAAGACTCATGGTTGGCTCCCAGTCAGTAGCGACTACCTACTGACAGTGGCCCAACCGGAGGAAAAGCTATGATTTGGCAAGTGTTGGGGGATGTGCTGGAATCTGCAACGTCTTGGTGCCATTTAACATGGTGCTCCTTCACAGGTCTGGTACAGTGATGCTTGAAAGTTTGTGAACCTTTTAGAATTGTCTGCATTGCTGCATAAATATGACATAAAACATTATCAGAGTTTTATGCAAGACCTAAAAGTGGATAAAAAAGAACCCAATTAAACAGATGAGGAAACAAATATGATATTTGAATCCAATATTGGATATCTGTCTGTGAGTGGCAAAAGCTCATTTTCTGAGGTCCATGATACACAAACATGTGTTCAGAAGATCAGGCTTGGCAGGTGTCTGTTCTTTAAATAAAATAAGGTGCCCACTCACACCTGATTATCATCCCAATGACTGAAAACACAGACCTTTAATTTCACCTTTAAATAAATTGCTAATTGTAAAGGTTCATATGACTCTTGCCATTCACAGATATGTAATATTGGATAATTTTCCTCCATAAATAAATGACAAAGTATACATTTCTGTCACATTTGTTTATTTGGATTCTCATTACCAACTTTTAGGACTTGCATGAAAATTAGAGGATGTTTTAGGTTATACGTATGCAGAAATACTGTATAAAAAAAACAAAAACTGTTTTGGTGGCTCATGAAAAACCATCAGCATATTAAGCCGGGTTGGCAATAACATTTTGCCTCGTGTGGGGGGAAATGGTCGGGTGTCTACATCCTTATGTACATTTGTAACATGTTTCTTTACCAAAGATAAGTTTAGGGTCGAATGAGGGCAAAAACTGAGTGATTATGGTCAAACTTGTAAAATATATTTGCGTGAATGTTGACCTCAAATTTTTACGATAACATTCAAGTGTGTGTGTGTGTGTGTGTGTGTGTGTGTGTGTCACTGGCAATATATCACTGCCCCTCTTGTCACTTGAGACATTTATTTTCCCCTTAAGGCTTATCTCAGTCATTCACCTCCCATTTCTCTTGTTCTGACGAGGTGACAAAGGAGAGTGACAGATAGGAGACGCCGGCACAGTTCCAGCCACCAAGATTAGGACTTTAACATGAGAGGAAAGAAAGACTGACAGTGAGAGACAGAGAGAGAGAGAGAGAGAGAGAGAGAGAGAGAGAGAGAGAGAGAGAGAGAGAGAGAGAAAACAAACACGTAAGCCGCTCAGTGCTCTTGTCATGCTCTGCCCTCTCGGTCTGTTTTACCTCCTTCACAGTTTCTTCCCTTGTAGCCAAACAGTAGTAATCCCCTCTACACCTGGGCAGTGAGTGTCTGGTTGCTCGACAACAACTGACAACAGAAAAAGATTGGGGGTGTAAAATCAAGCCGTGTTCATGTTCGAATGGACAGGTAAGGGCAAAAACCCATGGTGGGAAGAGGGAGGAGAGGTCCGTTGATAATGAGCTGTTAGCAAGGAGGAGGGCAGTGAAATGCCAGGTAATTACACACTGCTTTGAGCCCCATTTCCTGCCCTGGTTTCAATTAAATCCTGCCAGGTGCATTTTGTGTGTATATAAATGTGCGTGTTTGCACGTCACGTATTGAAATGCCTCTGCAATTTATAACAACTGTGCTTGTGCTGTGCTAAAATACAGGGCAAAAACATATATTTTTAATTGTTGATGCAGTAAATACTCATTAAACTTTAGCTGAAAAAAAAGATGAATTGTGTTTACTGACATTTGTCAATAAGCAGTCTAAATGGATTGTTCATGTTTGTTTGGCTGAGCCACAGTCTAAAAAGCCCCTAAAAGACTGACTTAAAAAATCCAGCAAACTTGAGAGAAGCAGCATAATTGTGTTGAGAGAAAGGAACCAAATAAAATTCTATTCATCAGGTAAGTTGGGCTGTTTGAATAAATGAGAAAGTAAATAGTCATTTGTAAATGTTGTGACGTGAAAGCCTTTCTTATAGTTTAATATGGCCATATGTTCCTATTTTGTTAAGTTGTGAGTGAATAATACTACATAGAATCTTCCATTCAATTAGTGACAATCTATTTCAGGAGGTATTTTTGACCTGAAGTATACAAAAATGTCCCGGTCACACTCCTGTTGTGATTACATGGTCAACATGTTGAACCCCCAAACCTGAAGAAGTCCCATAACAAGAGTAAGTTAATAAGCTTTTACATATTGTGTGGATCTTGATGTCCTCCATATGTCTGGAAGACTGTCTTTTTTATGAAGATGGTGGAGAGCCAGTGATGGCGATCACTCTTCCAATGTTTGTTTTTTTGCTTTGCCAGTGTACATATGTTTGCTATGAGCATGCGTGACTGTCAGTCATTGCTATCTTGGCTGTACAGGCGTGAACACAGCCTGCTGAACACGTGTGAGTCAGTGTGAGAAACACACACACAGTGAACGACTCTAATCCTTTACAATATCGGTGTATGGTAACGTCGTCACAACATTTATTGAAACTATATATTAAGTTAAAAGAAAGATTTAGCGGTAAAATCAATGTTTGATTTAGGTTAGTCTGGAGGGATGTCAAATGGGACCATTGGCTCTCTTGTCACTGATAAAGTCAAGGAGACAATAAAAAAAAGAAGAAAGGGAGACTACACCTGTAAACCAGGTTAGAACTACAAAATAATAACATGATTTGGGAAATTATGTTATTCAGCATTAGGTATAGAGATATACAGATACTGTAAAGAAATGCAATTTTCATTGAAGAAAACATAACGTATGTCTAAAAAAAAACAAGGGGATTAAGAAAGTAGACCCCAATAAGAAATGAAAGCTTCGTCTTTTCGTGACAATCTGTGCGGAGTCGCACAGGAAGGAATATCAGAGGCTCCGCCCCCGGCTCTTCATCCAAAAAGAGGCTTACCTGCGTTAGGTTCCCTCCACACAAAAGACCAAAAGGCCAAGGTAGCGGTTACATTATAATTTCAGGGGAGGAGGCGACTGAGAGGGAAGTCTGGATGAGAACCAGAAAGCATTATGGGATAGTTTAGAGGTGCTGCGGTGGGGCTGGGGATTAAGGAGGTTAAGTGAGGTTGTTGTGCTGCTCTTTATCTCAGCATTTTAGTGATTCAATGAAGGATGTTCTAACATCTGGTGTTTGGTACACCCTAGTCAGGTCGCCAGTCTGTCACAGGGCCAACATGTAGAGACAGACAGAAAGAGAAACCATTCACGCTCTCATCCAGACCTATGGGAAACATTTTTGTAGAATAACCAATTAACCTGACATGCATGTCTTTGGATGGTGGGATAGAAGCCGGAGTACCCGGAGAGAAGACACAGGGAGAACCTGCTCACTGTAAGGCAACAGTGCTAACCTATTCTGGACATCCGGTTCACAACGAGCTGATGTCGGCTCGTTACAAGATTTGTTAATATGGTAATCTGCTCAAGGCACAGAAAGCCCACAAAGTACACGCCCATCCACCCGTTCAATCTGATACCAAAAGCATGTCCAACTATGTTCTAGCTCTTCTTCCTACAAAGAAATGTATTAAGTGGGCCTTCACAGGTGTTTTCTTTTTTTCTATGGTTTTGTAATTGAAGGACTAAATCTACACTTATGTCACACAATAAGCAGGTAAAGACCGTGATATTTACCCTGCTGTTTACTTGATCCTGCGTATGCTAATGCTGTCCACTCTCACACTAGATGAGGTTCAGGGTTTCGTTTTCGGTATCGGTAAGAAGATGGGGCGAGGGTCACAAAGCATTCGGTGCAGGTGCCTGGCATGCTTCCTGGAAATTGGCCAATTACAAAAAAAGTAGGTTTGAGGGAAGGAGGGTCTAAAAGACACAAATGCTAAAACGGCTTGTTTCAGGCAGAGGATGAACTGAGGAGGAACTCTAGCAGAAAAAACCCCCCTAAAAATAACAACAACTGTAAATGAGTATAATGGTGTCCTTTAAGTTTATTTAAACAAAATGGTTGCATTCAGTGCTGACAGAGAGAGATAAAGGCAGTGTTGCATTGCACAACTCTCAAAGCTGAAATTGCACAACTTGCTTCAGTGCTTTGTTTAAGTTAACAATAAAACTATTTGTTTCTTTCTTTAATGCTTAGATGAACTGAGATCAATGTCATCACAGGAATTGTGGTATTTTTTCTTATTTTTAAAATAGACACTATTCTGCAATTTAGTGTCTTGCAGTCAATTAGCCTCAAATGATTACATACTGTTTTCCAATCAGGAGAGACTTATACATTTCTTTACTGTAATGAAAATGTACCACTGAAAAACCTTAAAGACACAAAGAAAAATAAGTCTTCACTGTTTTAGGTCTGTCTGTTTATTTCACATGCTGAATATTATGTAATGAAGACAAAGTTGTGCCTTTAATGGCATTTTTTTGGGAGCAACAAGTCAGTATACAGATGTTTTTTTTTTTAATCTTGAGATTGTTTCCTCACATTTATATTTTAAACATGAAGATACAGATAGCAGCTTAGCAAAAAGGCTGGAAACCGCAAGCTCGGCTCTGTCCAAAGGCTACAAAATCCTCCTATCAGCACCTTAAACGCTCATTCATTAATTCAATGTGTTTTGTTTGTTTTAACTGTAAAAAAAAAAAAAAAAAAAAAAAAAAAATTGCAAAAACAGAAGCAGTTGCCAAGCAACAGTGGAGACTCCAAGACAATATTGGTTCCAGCCAGGAAAATAGTCCTGCATGTAAGCTTTCATAAAATGCAATTTTGATGTTATTTAGTTATATTTATAAGTGCAGGTAGATGGATTGCGTTCCCTCAAGATGGGGCTAACCAAGCTTTGTGCTCAGCTAAGCTACGTAGCTATTCCTGGTAGCTTCAAATTCTATAGCTATGAAAGCGTAATTCACACAATTTTTACCACTACTCCTTTAAGGTTGCTGAAAGATGAGATTGTGGTTCTGGTGAAAAAAAAACACATGCAAGTTGCATGAAAGTTGGATATGTTACGTACAGTGTTTCCTCAGGATACTAGTACCATGACTAGTTCCTGTCATACTGTAAATCATGAGGTACAAAATTGTTGAATGCAGGTATAACTGTCAATCAAGGAAAATTAATTACATTAAAAATGTTATAGGCTATAATAAGATTAAAAAAATGCCACCACTATTAGACATAAATCGTATTGCGAACATTCTTCAACATTAGCTTGTTTTGTGTTCAATATCAAATTTTATATTTTTTATAGTCGTCAAAATAATTACAGTCTAAACACTTCTAGTAAAAGGAGAGGGGAAATCATAAATTGTCTTTCTCTTTTTAATTAATTCTCAGTTTGGTTGTTACCAGTCCTCCACAGTATTGGGATTAAATCCTGAGAGAATTGAAAAAAATAAATATCTTTAACATCCCAGTGGATGATTTTATAAACAGCCACAATTAAAATCTAAGAGTTGGAAAATGGAAAACATGCAAAAATCCAAAACCACAGAGGAATTGCACTTTGTTAACTCCAAGCTGTCGATCACTAGAAAAATTAGGAGTCACCTTATATTTGAGAAATCTATACTTCTGCAAATTATAATTCATCTCTGTCACACCTCGAACGTAGTCCGACGCATCACCTCGACACTTAAACTCTTGCGCTACGCAGTGTTGTGTTCTGCAGCCTCTGATCTCTGTCTCGCTGCCGCCGTTCATTACGCGCTCAACACCGCCGCCCACAGACCGACATTTCAGCATGACACGTCTTCTTCAAGAACGCAATTAATAAGGTTTGTTGTGTAATCTTTGGCTGTGGAGCTCCAGATGTAATAAAACCTTCTTTATCTTTCACACATGTTTAACACAGTGTGAAAAACTAAAACAAAGAAAAAAACACAACAACAAAAAAACAAAAACAAGCAAATGACTTTGGCTCAATGCAAAGAGACCACTTTGCATGTGACGGACGAGGTGAATAATAAAACAGCAGGTAGATCGACAGACTCACAGGGACTTCCACATATTTGGCAGCTGCTTTCACCTTCCAGATTGGAGGCAGCAGGAGAAGAAGGAGGCAGAAGAAGAATGATACTGAAGTTTAGTGGCGGAGATCTGGTTTCCAGCAAATAAGAGGTTTCCCCTGTGAGCAGTGAAAGAAACAGCTCGGCGCTCTCTGTTTCCAGGAACAAAACCATAGCTACTCACTGTGAAAGAGAGGATTGAAGAGAAGAATGTCCCTTCGTCGTATCTCGAGAGCTTGGAGAGGACGCCGTCTAAAACAGCGACAAACTGCAGACGGGACACACACACACACACACACACACACACACACACACACACACACACACACACACACACACACACACACACACACACACACACACAATAGCATTTCGCTGTTTTCAGTTTTCTTTGCAACGAGCAATTTTTGTCAATAAATCTCTCTTTAAATGTTTTTAGTTTTTTGGTATCAAATGTGACAAATTTCCCAGTGCAGTCAGAATATTTCAGTTTGTTTCAAGTATTAGGCCTATCTAAAGTCGTTTTTAAAAAAAAATTTTTTATTCAATTAGTCCCTCCAGGACATTGCATTTTTTTTAGTTTTTGTTTTTTGGTGATTGTTGTGACTCAAAATACAGAATTTTGCAGCAATTTTTCTTAAAAATTGTGATGCAATTTGCAAAGTTTATGTGATTGGATAAGTATAGCCTACTGCACATCACAGAAATAGCTAGAACATTTTTAGTTCTCATCTTTTTTATTTTCTGAACTTTGAACCATGTGCTCAAAAGTACAAAAAAAATTCTGAGCCATAAAAGTGACATAGTTTTACAAAATAGGCAATGACTGCAATATATAATAAATAAGTCTATATCTTCTGTAAAAAAAAGGTGCTTTTTAAGTGTAAATATAAATAAATATTAATTCAACACATATGGCCTGTTTCAAGAAAGTTCTTAAAATAAAAATGTTTTTTTCGTATTAGAAACCAGTTTAAATATTTTCATTGTACTGATGATTTTTCTTTCTTTCGAAAAATAAATTATATGTTTCATACATTTTTTTTTTATTTCCAAGCGTGTCATAAATCACACCAAAAGTAAAAAGGTGGATAAATCCATTATACTACCATATATTTGTTTAAATGTTTAAAATAATAATAACAATAAAGGTTAAAAGAAAGATGGGATAAAAGAACATACGATAATAATTGTACAAACATTTAAGAACCTTTCTGAAAATTAAAGTGAAAAATATCATAAAACAATTATTAAAAGAGTAAAACTTAAAAAAATGAATAGGTCGACTGAAACATTTAAAAAAAATAAAAAAAATAAAAAATTATGTATAGGCTACAACAAGAAAATACAGAGAGGATATGATATGAGGATAAAGAGATTTACCTTCGAGACAAGAGTGGAAATCATTTCTTTGAATGCCTCGTCAATTAGAACATCGATTTTGGAGTGGTACTGTTGCTGTAGGGGAGTAGGGGTGGAGGGATTGCGGGGGTGGAGGGGGTGGTAAGGGGGAGACATGGAGGAGGAACAAAGAGCAATGTTTTGTTATTTTCCGAAAACTGATGGGACACAAAGGTTAAACATGACTCCTCACCTCCCTGATACAGAACAGTATTGTATGTGCTGCAAATGACAGAAATAAAATCCGACAATACTCTATGAACATCAAGTCCTCATGCACACACAGACACACACAGACACACACAGACACACACACACACACACACACACACACACACACACACACACCCCTCCCAGCATGGTGAGGCGTGAAAAACCTTCCAATCCGTGTAAGGCTGTTGAGTTAAGCAGCTAATAGGATGCATTATGCTGCTGAATAACATTCCCATCCGCGCTGGAAAAGCAAAGGAATCTGAAGGATACTTTTTGTGCGTCTCCCTACAATTAGAGCAGCCTTGTATTCCTCTAAAGCACCGGTCCAGCTGCGAGGACCAAAGGCTCACACAAGATTCAATTAATCCGCCATTTCATGTCTCGTTTACCCCCCCCCCCCACCCCAATAAAAAAAAAATATATATATATTCATGGCACTTTTTCCCTTGAAGGAAAGAGAGAGAAAAAAAAGGCTGGGGCTGAGCACTGAATGGCAGCAGCAGCAGGGGAGTTCATCTGTTGGCGACAATGCCTTTTCACTGGCCGTCTAAAGAAAACCCAAATTAAAAAATTTCAATCAACAAAGCACACAGATCGCCGACAAATTGCAGGTCCAAGGAGGTCACTGCGAATTTTTTTTTTTTTTTTTCCTTCCACGAGACTACAAAATGGTAGCTCTCTTTCAGTGTGCTGAATATTTCTGTCAAATCTTGAGAGCTTTTCTTTTTTTCTATTCTTACCTTAAGTAACAAGGCTGCTCTTGCCTTATTTTTTTCCCACAATGACCATAAAAAAGCAGAGAGGAAGGGAAAAAAAAAAAAAGTTTGGTCTTTGCCATATGTGAACAAAAACTGATTTAAATTTTTTATTTATTTTAGAAATATTTATTTGGTTGTTGAGCTGCAGCAGCTGCTGCTATAAACTCTGTATGATGTTTCAGATATGGATTGGGTCACATTTTCAACAACCCACTATTTAAATGACCATTGCTAAGAATTGACAGTCAAATTTTCAATTATTACAGTTGATCTCCCCTGTTTATCATGGTCTATAAAACCATAATTATTAATTAAGCAATGGTGTTTCTTGTGTGGATTAAACTGTCAAGTGTGTATTCTTTACAGACTGTCTGCTTGCTTGCCAATTAAACTCTTCACATCATTATTTTCCCGTAAAACAACAATAAAGAGAACTAGAAGGAGGGCTTCCGAAACAGCTGATGGCTTTTCTGCAAATTGTCGCCGTTTAAGACAGATAGCAGAAAACTGACAACACCAGCAGTCTGAACTCAGTTCATACAAACATATCTTCAAGACCCTTCATAGCAATGGTCAAAGGCCAAGGGTCAACAAGCCTAACCCACGGTATGAACATAAGTCAGATGAACCACAGTTGGGTGTGTTGATGTCAGAAGATTCTAATGAGATGTAATGGAGTTTAATTTTAACCGGCCATGCTGACATCACAGTCTCCTTGTTTGCTACGACTTCTCCAACACACACAGTTTCAGTTTCACTACCATAAGCAGTCTCCAGCATCGTTTCTGGGGAATTTGGTAGTATATGCAACGAGCCTAACAACTGCAGAACGAACTGCAGGTGAAGTCAGCACATCACGCCAGTGCAAGATTGTCTGAGACAAAGCCACTCAAGACAGATGATACAAAAGTTGGTTTGCACAACCGATAAATTTCTGCACAAATGGTCAGAAATTATTTAATGTAAAAGCCCATCTCAGTCGACCTCGCCGAGGTCTTGACCTGACTGCAGTTCGTAATAGTAATTGACTTGAGTGGGCGATAGCACAGCTTTGATGACATCTGGCACTTCTGGAGAAGGGGATCTCTTCACGGATGAATTCCAGTTTACAATGAACTGTGCAGGTGGCAGACAACATGCTTGGCATCGTGTGGGCGAGAGGTTTTCTG
The DNA here is from genome assembly GCF_022577435.1 of Embiotoca jacksoni. Taxonomy (NCBI): domain Eukaryota; kingdom Metazoa; phylum Chordata; class Actinopteri; family Embiotocidae; genus Embiotoca; species Embiotoca jacksoni. Next base: position 4,978,121 of record NW_027185381.1, on the reverse strand, counting down.
ATGTGAATGTTCGGAACAGTGTGGCCCATCGTGTGGTGGGGCTGTAGTATGGGCAAGCATAAGCTTCAGACAAATAAACAGGTGCATTTTATTGATGGTAGTTTGAATGCACAGAGATATTAAGGATGAGATCCTGAGACCCGTTGGTAATCCAGTCGTTACTCTACGGCTCCATGTTGCAAGGATATGTACGGAATTCCTGGAAACTGTAGACCTCCCATTTCTTGCATGGTCTGCATACTTTACCAGACACGTCACCCATTGAGTATGTTTGGCATGCCAATATCCAGCAATTTCACAAAGCCATTAAAGAGGAGTCGACCAGCATTCCACCAGGCACATTAAACAACCTCATCATCTCTATGCAAAATGAGATGTGTTATACCGTATGAGGCAAATGGCCACACCAGAATATTTACCTGGGTGATCCTGCCAGTAGCATATACTCATGTCAAATATTAAGACCTGCAAGTCTTAAGTAACACGTGAATCTCTAAAGTCCTTTCATCTGAGAATTGAAATGGCTGGTTTCTTTTGCCTATCCTTGCTCGGGGACCTTCGCTGCGTGTAATACGCTCATCTGTCTTCCTGCATTTCGCTTAGATATCTCCACTATTTATTATCTAATAAATATTAATACAAAAAAAAGCCAAAGAAAGAAGAAAATAACATCAATAATGCTGAACCAAATATCAAACAAAAGTTAGTTAAGTAACATAGTTGATCTGTAGATGATCTCAGAATCTTCAAATACGAAACATAGCAACTGTAACAGCTCTTATACAGCCGGATAAGCTTCCTGTTTCTAAGATGCTCATGAATTCAATCTCATCTGACAATTCACCACCAAAAAGGAGTAAAGAAGCAAAGGAATACATTGACCAAGTGAGCCTAATGCAGAAAACTGCAGGTGGACATCTAAAATTTCCAATATGTCAACTTTTCAGTAATAAAAAAAACATAAGCTTGTTAAAGGCTTTTGTCACTTTAGTATTCTACAAAGCTGTTAGGGTTTTTCCAGGGTTTTTCTAAGCTTAAGAAGTCTCAGAATTTCCTGAACCACCAGAAACCCCTTCAAATATTCAACTGATGATGATGATGATGATGTAAGGCTTTGTAGTAATAGCACTCAATCCAGGTCCCGGAGAAGCCCAGAATTGCATATTTTTCACTTTCTCTGTTTTAAATATTTAAGTGTGGTCAAAGTAAGGAAATATGGATTCGAGGAAATATGCAGTGCTGGGGCTCTCCAGGACCATGAGCACCACTAAAGTAAACTTCATTAAAAGCTCTTAACAAGTTTAGTGGATTATTTTGATTGTTTTATTGACATGAAATGAGATTCCAAAACAAGGAAATATTTTATTAGTTGTAGATTGTATGAGGGGCAAACGTGACAGGAGGAAAAGGCAATGAGGAGATGGAGAAACTTACCCATTGTTTGTCAATCTGGGATTCAAACAATAAAGTGCAGGACGCATGGACATGAGGGGCAGACGAGAACATGAGAGAAAAAAAAAAGAAATAAGAGCACGATGAGACCATGCATGACATTAAAAACATTTCCTCAGATGAAGTCATATATTAAACATCATATTGCTAGTAACCTTTTCTAAACAAATTATTAAAATAACACCAGATAGGCACAACCCTGTCTTTTTTTGTTTTCATTTCCAAGTTAAGAATTTGACAGAAAAAAACTACATGTACATTGACAGCAGTGGGGTGGAGGCAGATAACATAACTACATTCCCTCATAAGTGCAAACCTTGCCTGCGACCACTACTTGGACATACCCTGTACAGAGCCTAATATTGTCTGAGCTTATTCATTATCTGCTTAGCTGAAAAAAAAAATAATAAAAAAAATAATGATTTTGAGCAGCTTGTCTGTATTTATTCACTGAAACAGAGTGCAAACTGCCATTATGGAACATAATTGTTATCTGCTATCACTTGCGTCCTCAATTGTATAAAAAAAAAATGACACTCCAATGTACCTCAGGTTGCTAGAGATAATACAATTTTTAGATAAAAAAAAAAAACCAAAGCATTTGTGTCATTTTTGACAGATTGACAGCAAAACAAAGTTAAAGGCACGGGGAAGTATTTTTTGTCTGCCTACGAGCGGCAAAGGTGAGCGAGGAGTGTAAGTAGGTGCAGCCAACTGTTTTGGTATTTCGATGAACACAAACGCAGGCACATCTATGGCGCACCGTGGCACAGTGGAGGAATAGATCATTTGAAGGTGTGTCTCAGCCATCTTCAGTAATGACCAATCAAATCTGCTCCTCTCATCCTTTTTAAAACCGCTGAGGTGCAGCATATAGTCAGTTTCATAATGGGCAAAAAAGGACACAGGTTGAAACTGACATCGTCCCAAACATTGTCCGGTAGGTTCAGGCTCGTAATTACCAAATTTATGGTACTACAAGCCAGCTACCATGGGTCAGTCATGTTAAATAAGCTTGGGAAGAGGTAACTAATATTATCATTGAAAAAATATTGCAAACTGGTGCAAAGCGTGGACAAAAAAAGCCCCTTGCAATGAACCAAAACTCCAATGCGCTTGGGTCTGAGCTGCGCCTACTCTGTGCAGGGTATAAATATATAGGGCCCCTTTACTTTGAAGAGTACCAGGCAGTTGATCATTCAATTGAGTGAAACTAATTAAGTATTGTAATGTAGTCTAGTGTTGCTAAAGACTTGAGGTATTTATTTAAAAGTAAAACAGAAAAAATTAAATAACTTATAAGGGAATATAGGTTTTTTTTAATTTTTTTTATTGTTACAAGACTCACAAGTATCATTTCATAGAAGTTACAATTTATGTCCAATGCGATAATAGTATCTTCAATAATATTTCCATTAATGTTTTAAGATTTACATTTGACTATTTATTTCCTTTTCAATAATAGTTTTTACCTTGAAGCAAACATTTTATGAGAAGTCACCAAACACACCTTTTACTGTGACACTGAATAAGAGAGAATAATTGAGACTTTGCAGTGCTTTGCCTAGTTATATATCAGTCTCTGCCAGTCCTAATGTGTTCCATCACCCATTGACAGCTTTAAAAATAAAACATGTAAAAACCAGCAGAAAGAAGACAAGTTGTAAAGGATTTCTTCTTTTGAAAACTCCTGAGAATGAGTCAGTCTTTGGTCAAACACCCTGAACAATTTAACTATCAAGGTTGTTCAGACATTGGCGTCTTTAGACTGAATGAAGTTCATCCTAACAAACTGAATGAAAAATTCAACACGCCACAATGTCAAATTCAGATTTGTTGTGTTCGGAAATGCAGAAGCATTTATTGAAATACATTTTGCCCCTTCAAATGGAGATACGTAAAAATGGTCAAATTTTACTTATTTGTTGAAGTCTACTTTCAAGGTATTACATCATAAAAGTGTGATGTTGCTGCTGGAAGGATATACAACCTAGGCTTTTCTCTCCAGTTGAAAATAACCTTTTGTACATAATAAAAAAAACATCTTTTCATGACATCTGTTTGTCATAATTTGTGTAGCATCATATAAATATCTGATCTGTACATATTCTGGATGGTTTCACCTTTGATCTCTATCTCATGTTGTTTCCTTGAGATCTCGGTGCACTTACAGTAAATGGCAGTCTTAAATTAGTGATGGCAAAAGACAATGATGAAGACACAATGAACAACATTGATGATTGTCCAAGCAGAGCTTAGGAACTGCAGACAAGATTCAATTTTTTCTGAGAGAAAGCCTTTCTAATACTATAAAGAGAAAAACTGTTAGTTGGTATGCAGGGACATTGACAATTCTAATGTTTTTTTGTATTGTTTAAATAATAGTTAGCTTTAACTATCTTTATACTTATAAGTATTTCCTCTTATTTATTTAGTGTTGCAGTAATAAGGGTATATGGGATGGGCTGAGGGGAAAATGGAAGTCCAAAGTGATGAGTGCAAGGCAGTACTAGTGTCTACAGTTCAGAGGAAATATTGTATTTTTGAATCCAGTACATTTATTTCACAGCTTTAGTCAGACTCAATACTGTATGTACAGTTCACTAAACTGTATGTACCCTATATAGATTTTCCATTGCCACGGCACTAGTACTCGACAGTAATCCTGCCGTCGCCACAGCACCAGAGCATTAAAGATGAACTGTGAATGGTAATTTATTTGTTGCTCTTTTGTGATTTAAGAATATGAAACAGAAAGCAGTAGTATCTTTGTGTGGAAACTGTTTGCACGGACAAAGCCGGTATACAGAGGGTCACACTGCAGGCAGGTGTCCAGTGTATGTCAGCAGGAATAAACGCACAGAGGGTGTTTTTTTCGAGCAACAGAGGCCCAGTGGAAGCTGGCGAAGTGAGGAGGCTGAAGGTTAAGAGAACAACGAGCTTAGCTCTCTGTCAAGACTGCGAGTAGCCAAGGGTCTCCGCTCTCTGTGACGCTAAGACTGATGCTTCACACAGACTTCATGGCCATCCATTTAACAGCTAATGTCGACCGCTTGGCTGTTTCAAGTGAACATGAACCTGAACTACCCCTCTGCTGGATGTTTGGAGGGAAACTGGCATGTTTTAGAGGCTGACCTGACAGTTTGACTCGACCTGTTCTTTCTGATGCTGGAAATAAAAGACTGCTGAAGGTTTTTAGAAGCTGACACACTTTCACTCCGTGCGGAATGAGTCGGATGGTGAGTTGTGAGATGCAAACTGAAAAATACAAACATTCATTCATCTCGAATGATTTTGGGCTCTATATCTTGCACCGGGTAAAAAATAGCGCCAAGCACACAGCGCGAGAAAATAAAAAATGGTGGAAGTTCTCATACCATTAACATTTGCAGTCTGTCATCACATATAGAGATGATTGCAAAAATACTTTTCTGAATAAACTGTTAAATTTGGGTCTGGTTTAACACCCCAGCTGACTAGCTTGCTAACTCCCGACTAGAAAACTTGCGACAAGTTTGCCAGTCAACAAGACAGAAAACTGCCAGAATAACAAGACAATTAATGCAAGTCTGGCCAGAAGACAAAATAATTATTATTACATTATATTCAGATGTTGTGTTGAGCTGGTGTGTGTGCTTATAAACATACATGCAGTTTTAGGTATTAATGTAAAACATTGATACAGAGATAGACATGTCAACAGGATTGTAGGAAAAAAAAAAGATGTCTTGTGGAGTATGAATCTGTTGTTATGTTTTGGATGTAGGTGGATAGATTTTTTTTTATAGACATACGGCCCTATTTTCTTCCGACTAGGCGCAGTGCAAAAGTAGGTGCACAATTAGGTGTGGCAAATGTGTTTGGTATTTTGGTGAACACAAATGCATGCACAACTTTGGGACAGCATGGTGCAATGGTGAACCTCAAGAACCTGGACCTGGAGAGGGAGAAGACTGGCACCGCCATCCGTCCGACCAGAGCTTCAGGCTCTAATTACTAAATTTACGGTACTACGAGTCGGCCTCCACGCGAGGACCATGTTAAATTGATTTGGGAAGAGGTAATTTATATAAATAAATAAAAAATTATCATAAAAAAAAAATAAAAAAAAAATAACATAAATAAATAACTCTTCCCCTGGCATTATGAGATCCGCTGCCCAGTGTAGGAAGCGGTTCAATGATAGAAGACAAAAACTTGCATGCAAACACTGACATGAATTAAATGTCAGTCAACAAAGTACACTCATCCAATATACTGAATTCAGCTGCTGGAATGATGTTGAGGAGTGAGCAGAAGTAAATTGAGCACATCAACATTGATAAAGAGCAATGTACTTTATACGTCACTGATGTATATAAACTGCATCAATGCCTTGAATTGATCTAAACTCCATTTTGCGGTCATTAATTAAATGGCCTGTGTGTATATTTCATGGCTGAGATTGTCACCTGGGTGCAGCCCGGGTTCACGTTGATCTACGGAAATTGCAAATCGGCCAAAATGCTGAAAAGAAAAGCACCTTGCACAGCACCAAAATACCACTGCACCTGCAGGGCCTGTAGTCTATAATTACAGTTTTCTACTACAGTGTAATATGTACGTTGTTCCTTCATTTATAGTTCACTAGAGTATTTCTCTTGGCAATAGTGAGATCTACAAGTAATTTACTGTTTTCCTTGTTCTTGTTGTTTCCTGTAAGCAGGGACAGAGATGGATAGGGATATGTTGCAGCCCAGGGAGAGCAATAATGAATTAATGATGTCTTCCCTAAATGTATTCACTGTTGTGCAGTGCCAGGTGCCTTGAACATAAGTATCAGGATTATTTTATCTGCAATGGGAACAGGTTTGTGAAACAAATCCCATAGTGAGTTCTGTGGAGTACTTTGTATGGTATGAGTTGTAAATTGATATTTGTAATCCTAAATTAGTTGTTTTTGCAAATCTAGTTCTAGAGGTCAGCATTAGGAATTATAGATACACATATTCCCCATTTTATATCGATGGTATGGACAGCGCTTTGTCTGATTGAGATTATTACATATATTTTAGAGGGGAGTTTTCTTGAGGAAGGGATATATTTTTTTTTACCTCAAAGTTGAGGGGGGAAGATATGTGATAGTGGTCATATTAATTATTGTTTGGATGGATGATTTGAGTTGCAGATATTCTGGAAAGTGCGCACTCCTGATGCCGTACTTCTGGATCAAGTCGGAGAATGAGTCCAGGATGTTACTATGAAAGATATGTTGGAGAAGTGCGAGGCCTTTTTTAATCTATGCTTGGAATTGAATGTTGTCTTGTTTACTGTAAAGTCAAGGTTGTTCAAGTCAACAAGTTTATTGTGATTCCCGCCGAGTAAGCAAGCTGTCAGCTGCCTCGCATGTATCGTGTTAGCTAACCAATCGCACCAACTGTGGCTGACCTCGTGATGCCCTGAGCTTCTTTTCTCTCATTCTTTCACTCTCTATACACTCATATCTCACCATTAGATCTCACTAACTTCATGCTTTCTCTCTCCCATAGTTTTTGCTTATTGTCTGTTGCCTCTCCATTCAGTTCCCTAGCTCGGGTAGTTTCTGTTCTTTCTTTTGCAGATGTCCCGGCCATGGAGCTGCATGTCTCTGCTCTGTGATTGTCGGCCCCACCAACAGTTCGTGTTGGATCTCTATGCTGTCCTTTTATCTCTCTACTCTCCTCTCACCCCAACCGGTCGAGGCAGATGGCCGCCCACCTCTGAGCCTGGTTCTGTCGGAGGTTTCTTCCTGTTAAGAGGGAGTTTTTCCTTCCCTCTGTTGGAGCTTTTTCTCCCTTAAAGAGGAGTTTTTCCCTCCTAGCTTACATGGGAATTGTTGGGTTTCTCTGTATAATGTAAAGTTCTGCTGTAAGGACTTTAATATGTTAAGTGCCATGAAATAACCTATGTTGTGATTTGGTGCTATATAAATAAAATTGAATTGAATTAAATATTATTTTTTGACATTTCAGATCGAAATTTTTAATATCAAAGCAGAGATGCACGTGTGTAAAAAATAAACAGCAGTGACCCCTTTTCTTTTTTCTGTAAAAATCTTCAATTAAAAATTCAATTGCAACATAAAAGGAGTAAACTAAAATGTAAAACCTTCTGATGTCACAATATTTTACCTCCTGACCGCTATCCAGCACACACAGTTTGGAGCACTGCTTTTTGGCATCCATCAACACGTTGAACATGGTGCAGACCGACAGCGGCACCCGGAAGTCTGTCGACTTACACGCTTTTTGTATTTTGGCATCAAATGCAGATTTTGTTCTGTGGGTCAAAACACAAACAGGTATTCATGACATCATGATTTTCAATACAAACATTTTACTATCATTTAGTATATTTATAATCACAAACAAAGGACAAATTTTGATTTTGTTTCATGTTTTTAAGTATGAAATTAGCTTGCTCAGATTTGTACTTAAGCTTGCTGGGGGCAGTTGGGTTTATTTCCTGTGTTGCTTTCTATCGCTATAGAATTTATCACAGGAGTAAACAGAAAGCTTCTGATCAAACTCTAGGTCTGACCTCTTGACGCAGGCCTCCATCATATCGCTGGCCATCAGCTTAAGTCTTTGCTCTAGATGTTTGGCGAACTCAGGCTCGGGCCAGTGGAGGTCGAGCACGAACATCTGCAGAGCGTCTAGCTTCCAGAACAAATCCTCAGAGGTGGCTGAGCCATTACTGCAGGGAGAATGAAGAGGGTTATCAACAGGAATAAACAAAGACAGCTTTGACACAAGCTTTTTCATGGACCTGTGGCTATTGGATCTTCTAATGCTCATTTCTTCGACCAAACTCTTGTTTTGAAAAGTGAAAGAATGTGGAGGAGGAGGGAGGATCGTTGTTCATGTTTAGTATCACTGTGTAATGAGCAGAGCACCGTAACGTACTGTCCATGGTATTCTGACGAGACCACCTATTCATTTTCACTGGAATACATTATTTTCAAACAGCATTCAGACAGCTTCACTTCAACAAACTTTACCTCCTGTTTTGGACTAGACTGTTGATAGAAAGGTCCATACAAGCGTTGTCAAGTTACTTTTAACAAGTTTTAAGAGAGTGTAATTTAATACTTGTATTTTTCATTTGTTTACAAAAATAAAAAAAACAAACGTTTTTTAGGATTGAAGTGAACGTTATGCTCTCTAGTATATCGTTTGCTGAGTCTCTTATCCATGAGATAGCCGGTTTTGGATGGAGAAAAGCTCAGAAAATGTGGTCCAAAGCCACAAAGAAGGAAATGATCTCTGAAGCTGTGAATATGGAAGAGAAGAGCTAAAATATCAGAACTGTCAGCTGACAACAGCAAGGAAACTGGACAACCTGTCAGGCTGTGATCAACAGGGCTGTTACATGAGCGGATATGTGGAGGGATACCCAAGTAAGGTTGAGAATAAATGGAGGCTGCCTTCGAGAAAAAAGAAAGACAAGTGCAAGGAGCTTTTTGGTCACAAGCAGGGTGATGGGCATTTGCCTATCCGGTAAAAGTTTGTCGGTCTCTTGAGACCACATCTCCCGACTGAGGAAGGCTCTCAAAGAGCTGGCGGAGATGGCAGAAAAAGGGAGCTCCTGGCTCTGGATGTGTGAAGAGCAAGGATCCTAAAGCCATCTGCAGAGGTCGGTAGGGGATGCCCCTACTGCTGCCCCACCACCTTGAAATGTTTTGGGATTAAAGGAACAAAACATCAGTGAAGGGTCGCTCCAATACTAAATGGTGCGACAGGCCGAAGTGCCCGGCAGGTGGTTCCACCTGCGCTTACAAGGAGAGCGGACAATGTAGACTGTCATGTTTGTGATCTTTGGAAGGTTTTGCAGCTGCTTACAGGGACCATTTTGGAAAAAACCTCTGTATTGGTGTATTCAATAAAACCCCACCACCTGAGGTTTCACAGCCTTGTAATGAAAATATATATTTTCAAATGCTTTACTTTTATATATGGGGCCTATTTTTCAAAAAAAAAATATCGTGAAATTGGAGACGCTAGAAATGAAGAATTGCCAGAAACTGTTAATGTAAGAAAAGACCAAATTTATTACGTGATCAATTTCATAATTTCATTTCATGAACTATATGGTTCATAAATATACTTTTTTCAGCAGCTGTGAGTGTGTTGTACATTTAAAAGTTTGTTGATGATTGAGATGGGTTATCAAATTGATTTTCAAATATATTTTTTTTGCACAACCAGTGATGAGAGAAATCATCATAGGTATCACATCACAGTATCTTGTAAGGACAGGTTTTTAGCTTCTGGAGTGGTTCTTCAACAGGTCTTTGGTAGTTTAAATGCAGAGCTGTGCGGTTTCAGTCAGTAAACAAAAGCTACGCTGAAACAGAGACAGATGGACCCTCTCTCCACCTTCTCCCCTGCGCACAGGTTACACAGCAACACATGGCAACGCTCACCACCACCGACATCCAAGTGTACAGCGGCCAGCTAGAATGACAGCCACGGGAGGAGGGAAGTGGGGTGGGGTGACAAGGGGGTTAAAACAAGCGCCACTCACTCCCTCACTTTTCTCACTTTGCCTTTAAAAGACTGTTACCTTAACAAGTGGCACACAGGAATAAATGCTTTGGGCTGAGTCCGCGGTGCAATTAAACGCTCAGTGGCTATCCCCCTCATGTCTAATTAGTGGTGCTCTTCTCTGAGTGCGCTCTGCTCCGCTCCCCAGGGAACGGGACGATCCCACTCGCCCGTCTGTGCTCGCTAATGAAGTGCCATCTTTTTTTTCTCTCTCTTTTTTTTCATGGCTCAAAAAAGGGCCACGTGAAGTGAGCTAGAGGAACAGTGTGGTCTGTGTTGTGGGAAAGGCTGGGGGAGTCAGACTGAGGAGCCTTTTTAAGAAACACACCCTCGGCCAGCCTCTTGAGACCCCCCCATCGCATCACCACGAATGCTGACAGTTCTGCTGCACATTCACTCGCTCTGAAACAGACCCTTTTAAGACATTTGGATATGTTTTTACAAAATCAGACTGAGCACATAAATCTTACTGATTTTACAGCTGAACCTGCTGCACAACTGAAACTAACAGTCACTTTGATTGACTGATTGATTTCTCAATAAATTTTCAATTTAATGAATTAATTGTTTAGCCGTGCTACATGTCTGTCAGAAGTTGCCAAAGAAGAACAGCAAGGCTTAAATGTCTTGTTTTATCAACAATCCAGAAACCAAAGACAGTCACAATAATATAAAACTGAAGTAAGAAAAAAAAATGAGAATTTGGAACCAGTGATTTACATTGTGCATTAACTATGCACATAATCTTAACGCTTCATCATGCCAGTCATTTTGCAACATTTGCAGCAAAATCAGTTCTCTTCAATGAGATCACTGTGATTAGTTGATTTGTACATGTGGTAGAATAAGGGAAAATAAAAAGTGGGAAACACATTATTTATTAATTTAAATCTCTGTTTACTTTTGTTCAAAATTCATAGTCATTCACTTTTTTTCCCAATGCAAAGCTGTGGCATCACTTTTCGAATGCATTACTGCTCACAAGACCATTCAGCATTGATTCAGTCGGTCTTCAGTTCAGTAGTGTGGTCAGTGTGTTGGTAGTTGGAGATGTGAAGTTCAATGTAGTACAAACAACTAAAGAAGCCCGTTCTATATGACAAGGTATTACATTATTATTATTTCTGTGGCTTACACAAATAAAAGGCTCAGGTGACCCTGAACTATCGCTTAGCTATTAATACTAGCTAGCCGATAATACACTAAGCACCCCTCATCACTACTATCTCTTTCACTCCCCATGCATTCATATTCTACATTTGCATGTCATTTACCTTTGTGTCCTCTTTTTCCCCTAGTTTGTGCTTTTTCTGTAGGTAGTTCTGGCTCAGGAGCTGCATGTCTCTGATCTGCGGTTACTGGCCCCAACAACATTCCCGGTGTTTATTGCCCCATGTCTTTCCGTGCTGTTTTTCTCCCTATAAGCTCTCCCCTCACCTTGACGTGTTAAGGCAGATGGCCACCCACCTCAGCCTGATTCTGTCAGAGATGAGATGGTCCTCCTATCTTGCGAGTCTCTGTTGTCACTTCTTCATTTTGTTTTCACATAGTTTGCTTTGTTTACCGTGGGGCATTTCGAAGGTAAAGAGGAGCAGGCGGCCTTTATTTTAAAGAAGCTTTCTCACTTGAAATATCTGTCAACTTACAAGATGTCAGGTAGATTTATCCCTTGCAAGCTGCAACAGAAAATTGAGGTGCTGCGTTATTACATTGATATTCATCACATTGTAGCATGCACACTGCACAGCAAAAGAGCTCATGACACATGGGGAATCACAAAATCTTTTGGAGGAAGTTTTTGAGAACCGATCAAATGCAAACAACGCCGTGCTGACATAACAGCCACAGTGTCAATGAAACAACCTGAAACCACAAGCCTCCCTCTCATGCTGAGCCTGGCTTATTCAGACAAATCAATGCAGTGAGCTCTTCAGGTCACTCTCACAGACCACAAAACAAAATTTTTTGTGAATTTCAATAAATTACATTCAAAAGGTAACTGAAACTTAAACAGGGTATCATGCAGGGAAGTAAAGCAAAGCAAAAAGAATCAGTGGAATTCTTACTGGTGTAGTTTCGTTATGGATTCATTGATTTTAGTTATGTTGACAGTGACAAACATGCAGGCAGACTGAACAGAAGCTGTGATGCCACTGCTGAATATTTAAAAGAATCAGAGAGCAGTCCAGACTAAAGGTCTTCACCTACAGTGAAGGAAATAATTATTTGATCCCTTGCTGATTTTGTAAGTTTGCCCACTGACAAAGAAATAAACAGTCTATAATTGTAATGGCAGATTTATTTTCACAGCGAGAGACAGAATATCAAAAACAAAATCCAGAAAATCACATCATATAAAAGTTATAAATTGATTTGCATTTGTGTGAAATAAGTATATGATCCCCTACCAACCAGGAATAATTCTGGCTCCCACAGACCAGTTAGATTAGTTTCTCACTTTAAGAAAGTACTCCGAATCTCAAGTCGTCACCTGTATAAAAGACACTTGTCTCAACTCATTACCTGTATAAAAGACACCTGTCAATCAATCAGATTCCAACCTCTCCACCATGGGCAAGACCAAAGGACGTTAGGGACAACACTATAGACCTGCACAAGGCTGGAATGGGCTACAAGACCATTGGCAAGCACTTTGGTGAGAAGGAGACAACTGTTGGTGCGATTACTCAGAAATGGAAGAAACACAAAATGACCATCAATCACCCTCGGTCTGGGGCTGCATGCAAGACCTCGCCTCATGGGGTATCGATGATCATGAGAAAGGTGAGGGATCAACCCAGAACTACACGGGAGGAACTTGTTAATGATCTCAAGACAGCTGGGACCACAGTCACCAAGAAAACCATCGGTAATACACTACGCCGTAATGGATTAGAATTCTGCAGCTCCCACAAGGCCCCCCTGCTCAAGAAGGCATAGATAATGTCTGAAGTTTGCCAATGAAACCCTGAATGATTCAGAGAAGGCTTGGGAGAAGGTGATGGGGTGGCACGGTGGTGCAGTGGTTAGCACTGTCGCCTCACAGCAAAAAGGTTCTGGGTTCGAATCCGGTCCTGGGCCTTTCTGTGAGGAGTTTGCATGTTCTCCCTGTGCTTGCGTGGGTTCTCGCCGGGTTCTCCGGCTTCCTCCCATCATCCAAAAACATGCACCTCAGGTCTGTGGACTGTGCTGACAGGTCATCATTGTAAATGAGAATTGGTTCTCAATTGATATTACCTGGTTAAATAAAGGTCAAATAAAAAAATGTGGTCAGATGAGACCAAAATTAAGCTATTTGTCATCAATTCGACTCGCCGTGTTCGGAGGAAGAGAAATGCTAACTATAACCTTTAATAATAAAGAACACCATCCCCACCGTCAAGCATGGAGGTGGCAACATTATGCTTTGGGGGTGTTTCTCTGCTAAGGGGACAGGACGACTTCACCACATTGAGGGGAGTGTTGGACGGGGCCATGAACCTCCTTCCCTCAGCCAGGACACTGAAAATGGGTCGTGGATGGGTCTTCCAGCACGGCAATGACCCAAAACATACGGCCAACGCAACAAAAGAGCAGCTCAAGAAGAAGCACATTAAGGTCATGGAGTGGCGTAGCCAGTCTCCGGACCTTAATCCCACAGAAAATCTGTGGAGGGAGCTGAAGCTTCGAGTTGCCAAGTGACAGCTTCAAAACCTTAAGGATTTGGAGAGGATCTGCAAAAAGGAGTGGACCAAAATCCCTCAAAATCCCTCTTGAGATGTGCGCAAACCTGGTGACCAACTACAAGAAACATCTGACCTTTGTGCTTGCCAACGGTTTCTCCACCAAGTACTGAGTCATGTTTTGCTCGGGGATCAAATACTTATTTCACACAATCAAATATAAATCAATTTAGAACTTTTATATGATGTGATTTTCTGGATTTTTCTTTTATTCATATTATGTCTCTCTGTTAAAATAAACCTCCCATTACAATTATAGATTGTTACAAGCTTACAAAATCATCAAGGGATCAAATAATTATTTCCTTCACTGTATACCAGATCCCTTAAACCAGACCTGAGCAGATCCAGGTCTCCTATCTGCAATTCCCTGCTCACTTTAAATCTTTTTGATCTTAACAATCTAACATGAGTGAAAAAAGTAGCATGTATGTCAGCTAATGACAAAAAAATTACTAACTTGAACGTGTCTTTGTTATTTCATAGATTGTGCCTGTTACCTAGCAGTCATTATGATATATTGAAGTATTCCCTGGGTTATGAAGCTCCACTGAAGTTCAGCATAGTTTTTTTTTAGCGATGCTTGCATCTATAAGAATGGCTACTTCTTTGTCCAACACTGTAACTGTTGGATGGATCTTCATTAATTACAGCTCAGATATTAATAGCGCTCACATGATGATTTCTAATTACTCAGGTGAATCGCTGATTTTTCCCATGGTGTCACCAGCTGGCCAACGTTTTCAACTGTCCAACATCTCAGTTTGAAGTATATAATACCACTAATGCTGTTGACTGAATCATGTTCAGCTTCAGCATTAACACTATTGTTATGTAACAAAATATTGCGAAATAAAACCAGGAAAGGGTAAAACTGAAGGTCTTTACAATATGTCTTCATTTGGTGTTTAACATGTACATTTACAGTTTTAGTTTTTGTTCAGCTTTATTCAAGTTGTGCTAGTCACTAAAATACTTGTTGACACATTTAGTTGGAGAGATATATTTCAAATATTAAAACAGATAATAATGTGCTAAAATCTACACATTATTATGACACGGACTTGCAGGCAAATATTAGCTTAATAATGCCAGTGTGCTAACTGTACACGTTACCGTGCATACAGTTATACACTCAGTATACTGACCCAAATGTGAACATGATCCATAGGTACTGTATGTTAACCTGTTTTGCATTAGCAACATGACGTATTAATATTAGCATGGCCCAGTTGCAGAGCAACATGCTGAAGTAACATAAAAACCATGAGCATGTTAACATGCAATGTTAGCATTCAGTTCATCTACAGCTGAGTTTGACAAAGTATACACTAATTGAAGTTGGAATTGAAGTTGGAATTTTTAAACAGGTTAATGCTGGTCAAGGTAACAGAACAAGACCAACAATTAAGTAGAGCAAGCCTTTTATCTGTCAAGGTTCAGGCCTGGGTATGTTCTCTATTGATGGATCCTACCTTGTATTAGAGCAAGACGGGGTTTTTTTGGTGACAAATTTTTAGACCCTGTGAAGACCTCTAGTCCAGAGCCATGGGTGTCTACCCCCCATCATACATACGTATTCTCACACAGTGGTCCCATCCAGGCAGGCGCCGAAAAGCTGGGCATCTGCGGCAGCGTGAGAGGAAGGCTGGGGACTTTGGGAAGAGGAACGCTGGCTAGATTGTTTGTTAACGACCTGCCAGGTCAAAGTCAGCGGCAAGGTTAATCGATGGTAGAAAAGGAAAATGTTAATGAAAAAAAAAAAGATAAAGAGGAGAAACAATAACAGTAACAGTGGCCGTTCTTAACCACGGCAAACATACAGAAAAATAGTGATAAAAAACAGTTTCCACTTGTTCTGTCTGCAGTAATTGATGCAAACAACAAAAGACACTGCTCACTTCTACTCATTCCATTTTCTTTCAATCCAGGTGCCTTTTTTCAAACAGTACAGTGTGTCCTTACTGTTTGTGTTGTACATGCAATCCACCTCGTTTTGTTCCTTTGTTACATAGGACCAATTTTATGTTCCCTTTATTTACTCCCTTTGGACCACATTATCAAATAGCACAGTATTTTCTCCCATTGCTACACAGATGACACACGCCTTCAAAATGAAAATCCTTTTAATAGGGTCCAGGGTTTGACATAACCTCTGGCTCAATGGCCTGGGACCTGTAAAAGTTTTTGCAGGGCAAGCTGAGTCGCTGTTGTAAGCGCATCTTAGATGATGTCATCGTTTGCAGCACACAGTGTGTGACTAATGAATAATAATAATCAAATACAAGAGTAGAAACATGCACTGTTAGCAGGCCGTAGCTTCTTAGAGCCCTCCCCCCCAAAAAAAAATAATAATAAAAAAAAAAATGTCCAAGCCACAAAAGAAAGAGGGGCTTTCTACTTTCATGAAAGCAACAATACACCTGAGTACAGAAAATAGTGACTGTGGCATGTCTTGTACAGTTTGCTAGCAACTTCAGTGTAAATACACTGACAAGGCAACAGATAATTAGTCTAGAGAGTCCACACATGGGTTTTTGTGAATCTAGGTGTAGTGCAAACACAGGCGCATTAAAGTGTGGCCAACTTTTGATAATTTGATGAACAAAGAGCGCAAGCACATCTTTGGTGCAGTGTGGTGGAGTGTTACAGTAGGAGGAATCTATAATTAGAAGGTGTGTCACAGCTAACTCCAGTCATGGCTAATCAAATTAGTTCCTCTCATCCCCTTTAAAGTCCCTGTAGTGCAGCGTATTGTCAGTTTTGAAATGGCTGAAGGAGTAGACCAGCACTGCCAGCCAAACTTTTTGCAGTAGGAAACTGACATACTTCTGTGATAGTTTCCAGGCTGGATTTCTGGCACTATGAGGAAGCCTCAATGGGCTGATAATGTTAAATTGGCTTGGGAAGAGGCAACTAATATTACAAATAACTCTTCCCTTGGTATTATGAGAACTGCTGCCCAGTGTGGTAAGTGGTTCAAAAACACAGGGTCAAATTAGACGTGTGTCTAATGATGACAAAAACTGTCACTAATTAAATGTCAAAGTGAAGAAAGAGAATCTAGTATACTAAAATCTCCTGCAAGAACCATGTTGAGGAGTGAGCAGAAGTAAATTCTTTGATTAACAACACTGGTAAAGACCAATGTGGTTGAAACATCACTAATGTTGATATGCTAATAAATTAATTGAATCAGGAGGTTTGAGTGTTAGTAATTTATGTAGTGGACAGTTGGGTCACAGACAGAAAGAGCTTCAAGTAAACCGTAAAACAACTGTAAAACAAATGCCTTCATGTTTTTCTTTACTGCTCTATCAGCATTTCCAATAAAAGACTCTGCTTGGTGGGCCAGCATCGGTCAGATTTGGACCTGTCTGAGTAGATAAAATCATTCGGTTTCAATTTAGGTAAATCGGACATTTGAACAGCAATTTGTTTGAGGCGTTTAGGGGACATCTATAAATTGGATTGTCTACCGATAGTATGTCAAATTACAGTGTCACAACAGCACTGTCCAGCATAAATCGAACACAACAAAATATGATGAGATTAAATGAAACAGAACGGTTAAATCTGTGTCCGTTTTTGCAGTTAATTGCGTAATTCTCCATTGTGCAGGAATTATATAAACAGAAAATAAGAGAATGAAAATTGTGAGATAAAAAAAGATATATATTGTGCGATAATTATGTACATAGTTCATAATCATAATAATCATCACAAGTGTACCACAAATTATGATTATACTTGTATATATATATATATATATATATATATATATATATATATTATACTTGTTCTTACATCATTAACAACCAAATCTAAAGGGGATTTCACTGTTGTACATATGTATAATAAATAAATCACCAAAGCTTTGGAAAACCTTTTTATATATTCATGTAGGGAAGTATGTATATATTTTTTTTAGATATTTTTTGTCTGCTGGTCTTGTCAAAATATACAAGAGGCCATTAAAACTGAGCACCATTGAGGACATTTTTTTTTTTTTTAAATTGGACACTGAGCAAGGAGTTTTTGCCATATATACTCTGGCTCAACAAGTGGTACGCACTGTGGTATGCTCAGCTTTTAAGTATATATTCAGTAGCTCGTAGTTTAAGATCCTTGGGGTAAAGCCACAACTGTCTTCCACAACTGAATTTGAAAACTAGCGATGATAGGGTCTTTGGTGTCTGTGCCCAACCTCTTTGGAATAGTTTAGTTCAAGAAATTAGACTAGAAAATTCTCTGCCTTCTTTTAAATTCTCTCTCAAGACTTACTTTTACCATGTGGCCTTTTCTTAATTAACAGGGGTCATTTTGTAGCTTGGTCTTTCGGGGGCACCACAAATGTGAAAAGTTTACATCTTGTTATTGGCTACATAAATGCGCATTAAATTTGGTTCGCACAATCTACAGTCAGGATAAAATTTAGTAATGGATTAAAGTGGCTAATTACAAGAAATCTATTATGTGTTCCAAATGGCATACTTACGTACCAACACTCACTAGTTTGAGTGCATAAGTGCATTGACACTTACAAATACAGAAACATGCAAGTACTACAAGTACCGGGATGATGTACTCAAAATGGTCCAAAAAATGATGGACACTTTTCACCCTAAATGGTCACCATCTTGGCTACATAGAGGAAGGGCGGGACCACTGACAAAAAATATTCACATGAAGGTGTCCAAGGAACCTGCAGCTGTTGCAGAGCACTGCACAAAAGTGTTTGTTTTTTACTAGATACCACTATTCGGCTGTTGGACAGAAGCCATCAGTTTGTTTTTTGTGTGTGTTAAACAGAGCACACAGCAGCACGTTCATTCCTCGGTAAAATAATTAATGCTGCAGATATTTTGGAGGGTGATGTGTTGTTCACATGTTGAGGTTATTTCCAGTCAGTGCAGAACAGCATTGTGAACACTACCCTGTCAAAATTCAAGTAATATACAACTAACAGTGCTAACATGTAAGAGCACTGGTTTTTAATGTACTGTATGTCATTTGGAGCACAGCATATGTTTCACATTCCAACTTCAAATAATCAAAATAAATCCCTCGTACATCCTAGAGAGCTAAACTTCTTTCAGCATATCCACTGAATTGTGACCAACCTTTACTACAACCTGTGTACAATTCAATTTACCTATATTTTTTGTAAATGTGCAATCAATAACATTTATATCTCTATAAGTCTTCTTTCAAATGCTACCAAAATCCACACAGACATTCTTTGGATACTAGATGTCAAATTTTTTCAAAGGGGTTCAGTTTGGTCAAACGGCGAGTCCGCAGTGATATTCATAATCTCCCTGTAATATGTACTGTATATGCAGGAAACACATACATCTGGGAATTTGAGGACGAGCATTCAAGTGCAGATCCACAGAACTCCTGTCTTGGTTACAGTTATGCTATATTATTATTATTACTTGATTTGTTCAGTTGCCTCTTTCATTGTTTCTGTTACATTAATGCAGAAACTAGCACCGTACCTCAACAAATCCTTACAGAATTCGTGAACAGAAGTAAAATGTCTGATTTTTTTTTACAGAAATAATGATGACAGAGTTCATGTACAGGTCCAGATGATAACTGTATCAGAGAAATATCATTTTCCTTTGTGTAATTTTGTGTTAAATATTTATGAACCGAATAAATTAACTATTACTGGAAGCTTTGTTGCTTAAATATCCTTAAAGATAAAATAAGATTTGTACCACATCCAGACTGTAAAAATGGAAGCACACACTATGGTCTTGATGATAATCAGTGTGATCAAAATACATTTACAATAAAATGTAATATGTCTTAAAAAGAAGTCTACCTCATTCTTTCTGTATCTGAAAGGATAATTTGTTGCCCATCTTTTAATATGAGTATGATACCTTAAATGTGACCCTGCATGTTGTTCGTTAATACGTCATGTTCCTAATGCTCCGAGTGACGCTTTAGCGCTGTGTTTTTTGTGTGTTGAAAGCTTAGCATCTAAAGGTGCCTAAACGTTTGTTTTTTTTTTGTTTTTTTACTTTAAGTGTTTTTGTGCCTTCATACATTCATCAATTGGAGTTATTAGGCCTCCAAAAAAAAAGATAGTTTTTGTTCTGGTAATTTTCTCTGCCAAAATTCATCCCAGGCAAATTTGTTTCCATTTGTTTGTTTACTTTCACTTCATATGCCATTGCACTACTTCTAAAATGTCCCTTGTGTAAATAGTATCAAATGTATTAAAACTATTTCACAAAATGATTAAAGTAATTTGGAATGACAACAACAATGTGAATCACACCAAGAGAAAAATGAACAGGTCTAAAGACAGGGATTTTTACATTACCCAGATTTGAGAGACATGAATGCCTAACAAATATTAGCCCAAGCTTTATATGACTTCAATGTGAAGCAGATCCTGACTGCACTTTGAAATATAGTGACTGAAACATTGTTAAACTGACAGTGGCATGCAACATAGATGTCAGTGAATTTAAAATTTTGTCCAGTTTTAATATTAATGTCAAGATGACCTCAATAGTAATAAATCCATGGTGATTGGAGGAAAAAAAATAGACTTCACAAATAAATAGAGACAAATCTTTGACTCATCATGGCCAACCAGCTGGGGTAGAACACTGCAGTGCATGGGGCAAATGCTCCAAAACATGATTACTCGTGATGATGACATGTCTCATGATGATGTGTCTTACTTGACAGACTGCCAGGTCTCGTGTTCAAAGCCACGGTGGATGGACTGGGCAATGGACGACTCCATCAGGTCAATGTAGCGAATGACCAGGGGGACGAAGAGGTCCTGCAGGTGTTTGTGGAAAATCTTGTTGCACAGGTGAGCTGTGGGAGTGGTGCAAACAGAAGAGCAGGTGAGAATTATTGTTTTTTAACTGTGTACTTTTCAGATTCATGACACAACCCCAGTTTTTTTTAGACAATCAACTGAAGTTGAAATGATTCTCTTTAGATTCAGTTTGTGAAATGAAATTTCCCCATATTTTCACTGCAAGATTATTCTGTAAATACTGACTTCGCCTGTGTTTACTTAATTTCTGACACATATGGAAATGAATGACTGTGTCAGTTAAAGCTCAGCAGAAGATAAGTAGACTTAGAGGAAAAGAAAGAGAAAAGGCACCCAGGATAGGAAAAGCATTAGTTCCCGTGGTGTTCGCAAACAAAAACTGACTGACCAGGCCCCATCCAAACAATGTAAGCATGACTATCACGGTTACAGCATGTTCATTAGTAATTACAGTTATTGGCTCAATTAACAACAATACAAACCTAGCATAATTATAGTGTCATAAGAGAGTATTATTGTATTAATATATTATTGTATAAAACACATTTTGTGTTGTTTGAGACATTTCTCTAATTCAAACCCAAAATGAGGTTAATATAAAGATAAAATAAAGATGGTGTATATAAAATTCTTCTTTTTTTTTTTTACACTTTGTGTGCTGAACTGTGTGCCAGCAACACTGTGTCAAGAGTTTCCTGTTTTAACATGACAGTGCCCCTGTGCCGTGGACTGTAAATAAAAAATGGACGTATATTTGAGCTCTGAAAAGTGAAGCCATCGAGGAAGTGCAAAACCACTGAGGGTCTCTATAGGGCTGACTAAAAAAAATTCTATCTCCAATAGACTCCATCCAACAAGTGTGAACAACTCTCATGAAATACCAAATTAATAAGTTTTTCCACAAATCATCATGGTAACTAATCATAACTAAATGTATCCCTTCTTATCAGTGTTCTAGTGGTCCTACTGTAAATTAATCCATAATTAGGTTTTTATTAGGCCTTAAAGAAAGGTATATTTGGGGGCTTGGTAAGCATAGTGTTTTTGGATTCTCAGTCATATTTACCCCTCGCTCCTCCAGACTCATGTCCATTAATGGTCACTTCTGGCTCCAAAAAAAACAAGATGGCAATGAACAAAATGCCAGATTTGAGGCCTTAAAATGAAAATTCACCAACCATTGGGTGATGTCACAGAGCTTTTCCCCTTTGCCCTGTGCACAAAAAAGGTCCATAAAGAAACTGTTTTAAAATGTTGGTAGGAACAAACTGGACAGGCCAGCACAGAATCCTCAACTGAGGAAAGTTTCCTTTGAAAAATACAGACAGTCCAAACCAAACTTGAAGATGAGAATCTTTACAACGAATAAATGTGCTCTGTAGAAATGCTACACTTCAAAGATTAAGTGTACTGCACAGGTGTTCATGATATTGTGTATACCTTTCCTGTATACCCCACTGTAATTTCAGAAAGATAGATAAAAACCCTCAGACAATTACAGTCCACAAAGATAGTTGGGTGAGAAGCGAGCAGGCTGGTCTCCCAGGACTTCATTACTTTTAATTCCTCTCGCTCTGCTCCATGATGATTAACACTAGCCTTTTTTGCCCTCCGGAGAGTAAAACCCACCCCCGCACACAACTGCTCGCCTTCACATGCTGACAATCAAGTGAGCATTTAAATAATCTCCAGATCAACTGAGAGACAAGCCACACTTATTGAATGAAATAGAGTCTGAAAAGTACAGTAACATCACCTGAAATCAGCCAGCTGGTGGTCACCGCCTAAGGTTTATTGTCTAAAAATGCTGTGAACAATTACAAAAATGAAGAATTATTTAAACTATCTCATTATTGTGAAGTTTACAAAAGGCAACTTGTAACTTCCTTATCTATCAGACATGTATTACTTTTGTTAGACAGATGCTGCATATGATTGGGACTGAACTAAAAGTAATCTCATTCCTCTCACTTAAGACATAATTACCAGAGGGAAGACCTCATTTGTGAAAACATTCAAAACCATAGTTGCACTCGTTCCATGTTTCGTCTCCATCTATTGACTCATTATGCTCCAATTCAAGACGGCTAATGTTGTGACACTTGGAATAATTACGGCATCAGCAGAGGATGGTAATTAGAAAAAATGTAAGATCTGAGCCACAAAAAAGAGATTTGTGAGTTTTTCACATAATGAAACACAGTTTTTTGTTTTGTTCCCAACAATGCCCTTGGGCTGTCTATCTGCATGCCTGCCTGTCTGTTACTGTATTTGAGGTACTTTGGCAGCAGCCATATTAAATAACGCCTTGCATCTCGCCAAATCTGCTGGCTCCAAGACAAAGCCTTGCAGCCGATGGAGGGCTCACAGAGAGAAAACAATGAGGAGAGATTGTTTTCTAGAAGTCAAATGAAATCTTAACAGCAAGATGCTGTTTATTAGGGAGGAAACATTACAATATCAGACACAGCAGCACAATATTGATGTTTGTCATACTTTAATCTGAAGTTTCCATTGTCACTTTTAAGGATTTCTTTCACAATGCTTGGACCTTGACGTGAAAAAGCACATGACAAAAATAAGCGGGCATCCAAAAACAGTTTTCTTATTTCTGAAATCATGTTATTTTTTTGCTGTGCCAATGCATTCAACAAAATGTTTCCTGAATCATAAATTCACAAAACATCTCCTTTTCGTCTCCTGAATAGTTATTTATGTGCAGCTTTCATTTGATTTTATCATCCCATGAGAGCTAGTGAAGATTGAACAAATATTTTTTCTTGAATTCACCATTTCTTCTCACTATTTTCCTCATACTGTAAAGCACTTAATATCCACTGTTGTATTTGAGGTGCTTTGTAAATAAAGAACATTTTATTGATAGATTAAAGTCCCCAATATCAAATGCTAAAATACACCAAAAGATTTGGTACAAATCCACAAATTCTAAAAATTAAAAGGGATTGCGAAGGAAAAAGGGCATATTTGAGGAGACACAGACTACTCTAAAGGACAGAACTGCTCCAGAAAAAGGTGTGAGAAATTGACAAAACACAAGAGATCTCTGGTCTTAAGTTTACAGCATACATTTGCATAAACCCCTGAATATTCCATTTAATCACGCATGGGCATCTCAAAACTTGGATTCTCTTCTTTTTTTTTTTCACAATTTCATTACTACTAGAAATGCAACTGTTGCAAGCCACTATCTTCGTTCATATTGTAAGACATTATAAACTGCATCCTCCAATAAAAAAGCCTGAAAAGTCAGCAGTTTAAATGAAAGTACAGAAAGTCGCTGCTGTGGACATCTTGCACAGTTGCGTCTAGTTGCTTTAATGTAAACCAGCAGGTTTCAGAATGTTGCAGACTGGTGAATTATGTATTTTCACGTTTTAAGGCCTGAACTGGCCTTAACATTTACAAAATGTCAGACTTGAAAAAAGTTAACAAACTGCAGCTCCACAGCTGCATATTTATACACCAATTTGTTTATTAAAATAGCCTCAAACTGCATTAGTGCAATAAAAGTTTGTCCTTCCTTAGTAGGCAATTGTTTAAAATCTTTCACTCATCATATGAGCTGAAAAGAAGAAAAATATCTCCGGAAAGATGCTAAAGTGAGACAGGAAACAGTGTTAACATCATTTCCTGGTACCTCCTGATATCAAACTGAGGATAAACGTCAGGCAGCTGATCATGTCCGTCTTCCATCCGCTTGTGTTAATTACCTTCCTGCTGGAGCGTGCAAAGTGCCTTTAACCTCCTCTTTTAACAGGCCTTGTTTTCTTTGGCGTCACCAGTGTTAATTAACAAGACCATGTGCAAACGTTGATGAATTTGTTGGTACCTTTCCACAAAATACATAAAAAATTCCTGAAATAATTCCAAACTGACAAAAGTTATTAGCCTCCATTATTGTTTACAAAATTTGTTTTAAATAAAAATCTGACTTTATGTTTGATTTTTAACGCAACAGAATATTATACCCTGACCTTGGAATTCAGCTTGTATCTCTTTGGAGGTTGTCCTTGGCCATTTGTAGCATCCTCATGGTCCATCGTGGGTCCATTTTCCTCTTGCAGCTGCATAAGGGAGGTTGGCTACAGTCCCATAGATCTTAAGATCATTGTATGAGCAGCTGTAGCCACAGATACATCTTATAGCCTTTTGCCTTTAACATGCTTGTCCATAATTGTCTTTCTAATCTCTTTAGAAACCTCTCTCCTTTGCCT
Source organism: Embiotoca jacksoni (assembly GCF_022577435.1). Taxonomy (NCBI): domain Eukaryota; kingdom Metazoa; phylum Chordata; class Actinopteri; family Embiotocidae; genus Embiotoca; species Embiotoca jacksoni. The sequence goes on along the minus strand of NW_027185381.1, from coordinate 4,953,331 downwards.
CCATTTAAATGCTCTGAATGACAGATTATAAAATGGAAGACGTGTGATGCTAATTAAAGAAAAAAAAGCCAGTTTAAAATTTCAATATAATCCAGATATTCATATTTCTTTTTCTAGGGATACTAATAAATATTTCGAGGCAATCTTAAAATATGTTTGTAGATGAAGCGATAATTTATCTTTTTTCACAATAACTTTTCTTTACTCTTTAACACCGAGTCTTTGGCACACCAAAAGGCATGCAAGTATACATGAGAAAATTGCTTTTGAAGTTTCTTTACTTTTCAGGAAGAATGAAACATTGTTTCATTAAGTTGTTAAGAATACCAACAATTTCATACATGTCTGTATAGTGCAGTATGGGGCATTCCTTAAAAGCTAGTTTTAGAGGCACCAAAACAAAAAGTTTTTGGGAGTCTGATGTTAAGCAAACCTGGAGTCAAATCAATGAAATGAGATTGAAGGTGTGGGCTACAACTACTCAACTAATAAAAAAAAAAAACAATCAAAGTATCAAACCTTTTGAGTTTCCTTTCCACAAAAAAAAACATCTGCTGATGTAAACCTTCCCTTGGAAAAAAAGTTACATTAGAAGGCTGTTTTCTAACACCAATATTCCACAAGACATGCCAAGACGTGTGCTAAAAGCACAAAAGTAGGGAAATGTGACCAAATCAGAAGGGTACAAAAAAAAAACAGGCACACAAAACGTTTCCAAAATGCTCCTGGTGGAATGTGATGCCATGCAGAGGATGAATAAAAATAGCTTCACAGACCCAACATGACAGACCTGTGCCCTGTGGAAAATGTAGGTTACCTCGTTACTAGACAGAAAATGTCATTCTGCATTCCACGTCTGATGGTAGAATACGTTTTTGTGTTCATTAATTCAGCTGTCTACACCTCCAGCATAACGGCCTGTGGATCATGCACTATACATGCGTAGCAGGGAACCAAGTGCATTTTTTACGCTTCTTCCATTGTATAAGTGTAACAACAGTGGTGCATTGGGCTCCGGCCACCTTTAAAGTCCTAAGATATACACTTAAACACTGTAAACACATCTCACTGAACGCCTTTGGAGTGGACACACAGACAGAGCACTTGCAGCTCCTACTGCTCTGCTGACGTGCTTTATGCAAATTCTTGCTGTCTAGAAAAAAACTTCATGATCAAGAAATGTTGATTTCCATCGAGCTGGAAAGGGTTTACAAATCATCTCAAAGAGCATTCATGTAGACAATACAGATCTGTGGCTTCTATCCCTAGAAGTGGAACCCAGCTAAAGATGAATAAAAATGCACAACCACAATGAGTCTACCGTTCACCAATTATTGAACAGGCATGGTGTCCATGGCAGGACATAAGGAGGAAGCTGCTGCATTAACTTTGACAAAGAGAACCAAACAGAACCTTTGGTTAACTTCACAGTTGCAAAAAAAAATGCTACTAGAAAAAAATGTTTTGTTGACTGATGGAAGGTTGTTGTTCTTTTGGATAGAAGATGTAGCTCACCCTAAATGAGCTGAAAATTAATTCCCAACTTTATAAGGTATCTTAAAGGAAAATGTCAGGGTAGAGCTCAGTAAAATATGCAGGAGGACTATAACCCCAAACATCAAAATAAGTCTATGACAGAATTATCTCAAACAAAGCAATTTGAAGTGGCCAAAGTTAGACTCAAGAGCTTGACCGTACAGAGATGCTGTGGAATGACATCTCCAGATACCTTGAGAATGTGGCTAAACTGATTGATTTCTGTAAAGAAGAAATCATCCTAAACATTTTTTTTCTGAATCTCTAAAATGAAGGTCATGAGTGCAAAGTTAGCATTATCCTCAGTTATGTTAGATGTAAATTTGAGAGTAGTTTTTAATTGCTATTATTTTTGTTTTTACAATTGTGCTTTAGAAATCCACTCAAAGCACAACTGAGTTTGCAGGATTTAAGAAAGTTTGCTTCTCTAAAATGAAAATGTCAGACTTACGGTCAGTTCGCAGGAAGTTGTTGAGGAGCTGAAATAGTGGGAAGCTGTTCCAAGAGTCTACAGGTTGAATCTCAAGAGCGGCATCCATGTCGGCTTTGTATAAAGACAGAAACGTCTCAGCATGCTCCGCCATCAGCTCTGGCCACCACGAGAAAGCCTGACAAAGATGGAGAAAGGAAAAGATGAGAAATTACAGGAATTTGTCCTGGTGTTGGTAAAAAAAAAAAAAAAAAAAAAAAAAAAAGCCCGAAGCCTGCTGATGACTACTCCAAATTCTTTATTTAAAAAAAAAAAAATCTGTTTCATCCAGGGCCCAAAGCAACAATCATTTAAGTAACAGAGCTCTGTAAGAGATGTACAACTCTAATAATAAATCAATAAATACCTAAATCTGACTTTTTTTTCCCTGTTAAAAACATAATCACATAAAATACAATGTCGGAACATATATTTGATATATTTTTCAACAATGACTCTGCAAGGGCCGAAGAATGTTTCAGATGTCTTTTCCCCGTATTTCTTCTCTTCATTCCAAATATTCTTGCCCCCTTGCCTTGTTATTTCTTTACTAATTTCCACCTTTCCTGTAGCTCTCCATTCATTTCTTCTTTCGAACATTTCCTAATTATCATTCATTCCCTCCTGTCTTTATTTCTCAACATCTTTTTTTTCTTCTCTTAATCCCTTCCTCTGTCACACATTTTGTATTTATTCTGTTCTTTACATTTTTCACTATATTCTCAACTTTGCATCTCTCATGTCCCTCTTTTCCTTGATCATTAACTATTTTTTTGTCTCTTTTTTTCATATTTCTGATATCAGTATTTAGTTACAAGCAGCTGTAAATGAAATGGATGTCTCGAATGGAAGTGCTGAAGAATCGTCAAGCTGGTTTAATGCAGTTTGTTGGCAGTAACAGGAAACTATAAAGGCGCACTTGAAATACATGATGATTTGTCCGTCAAGGCCATGAGTACAAGGCACTACCATGTCATTTCTCTTTTCCCTGTCCTACATCTCTGCCTCTTTTTCCTCCATCCAACACCAATACTGACCATAGTGCATCAGTATATGATTCAAGGCTTGTTGCACTTTTCTCTCAGAGGTCCTTTAGCTGTCAGTTGCAGAGGTCACTCGAGCAAGCTGACGTCTGTCCACTGGAGAGCCACACAGCCTTGATGCTTTTTAGATATCTGAAGTTATCTGTATTAGTGAATCAATTCAATTCAATTCAACTTTATTTATATAGTGCCAAATCACAACATAGGTTATTTCATGGCACTTAACACATTAAAGTCCTTACAGCAAGACTTTACAATATTTTATAGAGTACCCCAACAATTCAACAATTCCCACATAAGTTAGGAGGGATCAGTAAGTACTTTCACAATGGCATCCATGGGCTTTTTATAAAAACAATTTCGAGGTCTAAAAGCAGCCACCAGTGGCTGCGAGACATCTTCACCGCCTGCCTCTATCTGTATATACATCAGCAGCTTTTGTCACAGAGGTGGGCACCCTTTTCCCTTCTAAGGGTTGTACAGAATTGTTGAATATATACAGTTGCGTTCATTTGGTTATACACATTTATTGTGTATATTAATGTCATGGCAATATTGGGATTTTAATGAGTTCTTTGAACTACTCTTTTTCTGAGGCAGAGTGAGTATACAACATACATCTTGATAGAAAAAAGAAAGAGAATTTGGTGCACAAGTTGTCATTTATTTAGGGTTTTCTGAAATCTACACAGGATCAAAATGATACATGCAGGGTCCAAAATATACATACACCCACTTAGATTATTAATTTAGTGGTTCTGAAAGTTCAGCAATGTCCTTGAACTTACCAAGGCCAAACTTCTTACCTCCCTGCTGATGATCATGATTTACTACAGCTGGTAGCTTCTGTGTGCCCACATAAAAAAGGGTTTGTTTGACAGCACTCATTAGATTGACCAACACTAAGTACAATGGGAAAGTCCAAGGAGCACAGAAAGTGAAGGTGGAAGGATTGACGGACCAAAGACCACATTGGGGGCTTTACAAAGCCAAAAGATTAAATGCAGGTGAACTCTGAGAGTGAATGTGACCAGGTAGATATTGAGGAGTTATTTCAGCCACAATTAACCACAAAGGAAATTGTGATATGATGAGGTCTGGCTCGTTGCTTGTGTAGCAGTTCAGATCAAAGGTGTTGAATGGGGGTGAGGTTAGGGCTCTGTGCCGACCAGTTAAATACTCCCACGCAAAACTGGGAGAACTGTTTCTTTACAGAGTTGGCTTTGTGCATTGGGGGTCTTGGCATGTGAAAACGGGGAAGGACTAAACCCAATCAACCCAAAGCTGTTGTCTAAAAAAAATATAAATTATTTTGTAGCATTGCACAATGCAATACAGTATCATTTGCCTTAACTGGAACAAATGCATGCATATTATACTTGTAGATGTGCAGTTAATTTGTAAAACAATTCAGGTTAATGGTATATTGCTCTACAAGAACGGCATTTGCAGTCATGCTAGGATAGCAGTGTGTCTGTCCACCACTTTAGTCCAAAATGAAAGATCTCAAAAACTACTGAATGAGTAGTCATGAATTTGTTTCCCAGGAAGATGATCTGCTGTTGTTTCCTCTCTAACAATAGTTTTCAGATTTGCTGTGAAATATCTCAAATGGAAAGACTTAATGTAGATATTTATTGTAAATCTAATTTACACTAAGCTTTGCACTTGCATTAATTGTTTTCCCAGATGCCATTAATAATGCTGATTCTGACTTTTTTCCGCCACCATTAGGTCAAATTTGTAACGTGTCCATTACTTTGTTTTACGCCTTGCAAAACTAACGACATTACAATCAGCCAAAACTTTGTTTAATGTTAATTAGCAAATCTTAGCATGCTATCACAATATGTTAAGATGATATATATGTGGTACACTTTATTCAGTGTAGATTCCTGTTTTAATTTTACTACAACTGAAATGTGATTTTCAGTTGCATTTGTTTCTTCTTTGTCATCATTTCTGAAACACCATCATAAAGGTAGACACTTCACCGAGATACAATCCTTTAAACTGTCAGCTCAACAATGCAAGAAAGCCACTTCCTGACTGTCACATGTTTATGAAAAATACACCAGAATACTTATTTCCGTGGCCTTTCTTTAATGTATGCTTTATTCATGTTTTTATTTTTATTTCTTTGTTGTTTTTCTTGTCTTTGTTTTATTGGCTATTTACTGCTGTAATAACCTTCTTCTGACACAGAAAGCTCTTAAGGGAATTAATTGTACATCCAAAAATGAGAGCAGAGGTGATTTACCTGCAGACTCTGATCTCAGTCTCTTCAATAGTGATGGATGAACATTAACAAGGCACTGATTCATACGAACCCCGTCTTGTACAGGCAGTAATTTTCCTCTATAAAAGTAGCTCCACCAAAACATCATCTTCTGTTATGTTGTTAAAAACTGCACTACAGTATAAAATTACCCTGCATTGTGGTATTAAGCTGTAGGTCATGCCGGGCCAAGTATAACATGCAATAACACCATGACGACAGCTGCACCGATTATTTATAGAATCGTACGTGCTTTGTCAGATGTGCATGGAATAGATGACAGAAAATAAGCAACAGTGTAGACACAATGTAAATAAATAAATGACATTGCGATATGGTTATATCTGAGCCTTGAATTCAATTAAAAGTAATGTTAAGTTAAAGTCCACTTACAGTCTTTTTCCGTAGCTTTTCATTCTTTATCTCTTTAGCATGCTGTTGACATTTAACTCGGTAAAAGGCATGTAAGTGAAAACGTTTTTGGTAAATCAGTTTGTTTTTATCGAGAATAAACTTTCACACTATGATTTATGGGTTTGAAAATTGTGTCAATGAAACATCACTTTTGACTCATAGTAACAACGATAAAATTAAGGGAAATCTGTTCCAAGTATTCTCAGCAAAATCTCCCATTTTCCTGAAAAAAATATCTGTAGAATCTGTAAGACGTGTATTGAAATATAGAAATCCTCTTAAAACCTATTTCTACTCATTTCCAGTCTGGCTCTACTGCTCCTATCTAAGGCAAAATGCTAAAAAAGAATCTTTGCAAAATAAACTTCTGCAGTTGGGAAATATCCAAGTCTAATATATAGACTTTCCCAAGTTTCCTACACATATTCATAGGTCAGCATTGTGATTGAAGTGGGGCACAAATTAAAGAAAGTTCAAATGAGTGTGGTTTTGAGTCATTTTAAGAGGAAAAAAAGACTATAAACATTGACGTATAATCCAGAAAATTGGAGAATTTCAGTAATTGCTTCCTATTTGATTTTCTGCAAATATTATACCTAGTGAGAAATCTATCCAGTCTTTTATAAATAATAATTCAGTCGTTATTTTGTAATCACATAGAATTTTTAAACCCTACTTGTTATGAGAAAATCTTGTACAAGGAGTTTTTCCAGCAAAGGAGAGAATTGTTACAATCCATTTACCACGACACACATAATTCACAAACACCAATGGTCAAAGATGGTTGGCAGTGACATATAAAAACAGCTTCTAATGGGACACAGCATACCACAAACATGGGAGGAGGATTACAGAAACAACAGACTTACCTCTCTCCCCTTCCCATTGCAGGAGCAAGAAAACAATGTAGAAACAGAAAAGACAGTCCAATAAATAATAAAAGGATTAATGTGATTTTCTCCTGGAATGCTAAATGGTCTGTACTTGTGTAGCACTTTATCACCTTACGGTCTCAAAGCGCTTTTATGTGTTTTTTCGATTCACCCATTCACACAAATGAGACTTAGCTGCCTTGCAAGGTGCCGCCATCAGGAGTACATTCACACACTGATGGTATGCCATCGGGAGCAACTGTAACTGGGGGGGGTGTAATTGGAGACGATAGTGGTCAATGAACAATATCAGAGAGAACGAAGGTTTAGACAATAATTTAAAGAGTTAATTAAATGCTATCCCTCACAAAGTAGCATATTATATTTATACAATATTGAATAAAACTGAGCACAAAGATATTGAATGATTACAAATTGTATCCAATTACAATAAATACATGTTTAAGTGTAGTTTTTTTTATTTTATTAACATCCACCTTTAATTAACAAGATTCCATTAGTTTATTTTTGAATATTTTGCATGTCAGCCTTTAAGGACAGACTGGATAATCATTGGTATGCTTGATACCAGTGAGTCACAGATATGCCGAGAGATGTTTTGTCATTCGACGCAGAGGACATTATTTCCGGCTGCTCTTCGCTGGAGTGGTTTTAGTTAATCTTCCTTCAACGGTGTTTGGTTGGATTCAGATCAAGAAACATATTTAGTTTCAGTTTTTCCTTTTTAACCCCTTTTTAAATTAGTTACAGTGTATTTTGTGTCATGTTGAAGAATTTCTCTCTTCTAACCTGTCAATCACCAATCATTTTTTCAACCCACTTTTGCTGCAAGTAAATTTACTTTGTTGGGGATTTTAACTTCGGGATCTGTATATTGGTTGCAGTCTATGTCATGTGATTGTTTTCAGTTATACAACCCTGTTTCCATAAAAGTTGAAACTCTGGGTTAAATGTAAAGAATGTAATGATTTGCAAACCATGTAAACTCCATATTGAATTGAAAATAGAACAAAGACAACATATCAAATGCTGAAACTGAAAAATTTTATTCTATGAAAAATATATGCTCATCTTGAATTTGATGCCAGTAACGCATTCCAAAACAATTTGGACGGGCAAGAAAAGACAGTAGAAGTTGTGTAATGCGAAAAGAAACAACAGGTTGAACATCTCACAACTAATTAGGTTGATCAGTAACAGGTCAGTAACATTACTGAGTATAAAAAGCTTCTCAGAGAGGCAGAGTCTCTGAGCAGTTAAGATAGGGAGGGGTTCACCCTTCTGTGAAAGACTGCATGGGCCAATAGTGCAACAGTCTAAGAAGGCTATGATCTTCAGGCCCTCAGGTGGTACTACATTAAAAACAGACACAATTCTGCAGTGGAAATCACTGCATGGGCTCAGGAATACTTCAGAAAAGCATTGTCTGTAAACACAGTTTGTTGCTGCTTCTGAAAATGCAGTATAAAACTCTACCATACAAAGACAAAACCATATATAATATAATCTAACAACACCCGCGCCTTCTCTGGGCCCAAACTCTTTTAGGATGGACTGAGGTGAAGCCCGTGTAATTAATCAAATTAGAAATTCTCTTTCGAAATCAAAGCCTTCTCTGGGCTAAAGAGGAGAGGGACCATCCAACTTATTATCAGCGCAAATGTCAAAAGCCAGTATCTGTGATGGTATGAGGGTTACTTCACATGACATGGTTAGCTTGCACATCTGGGAAGGAACCATTATTGCTGAGCGGTATATACCGGTTTTAGAGAAGTATATGCTGCTATCCAGATGACATCTTTTTCAGGGAAGGCCTTGCTTCTTTCAGCAAAACAACCAAACCATATTCTGCATGTATGTAAGATGTATGGCTACGTAGTAGAAGAGTCTGGGTGCTAAAATGGCCTGTCACCCATTGAAAACACTGGCGCATCATGAAGCAACACATACGACAGAGGAGACCCTGAAGTGTTGAGGAACTAAATTCCTATATCAGGCAAAATGAGAAAACATTTTTCTTTTAAAGAACTGGTCTCCTCTGTTCTCAAACTTTTACAGAGTGTTGTTAATAGAAGAGGTCATGCAACACTAGTCAACATGCCCGTCCCAACAAAAAAGTTGGGACAGGGGCATGTGTTGCTCGCATCAAATTCAAAATGAGCATATAGCCGTGAGCACTATCGTCTTGCAGCAGGAAGGTCCTGGGTTTGAACCTCATCTGGGGCTTTTTCTGTGTGGAGTTTGCATGTTCTCCTTGGTGTTCTCCGGGTACTCCGGCTTCCCTCGCTCCGTCCAAAGACTTGCACGCTAATTGTTAATTCTAAGTTGAACGTGAGTGAATTTACATGAATGTGAGCGCGAATAGTTCCTGTCTTCCTGTGTTGGCAACCTGTTCAGGGAGTCAGCCCCCACCCTACCCGTGGCCCTGTTCACAATAAAGCAGGTATAGATAATGGATGGATGGAACATTTTATATGTTTGTCTTTGTGGTGTTTCATGATGTTCAAATCATCACATTCTTTTTTATTGACATTTTAGAGTGTTGACACTTATTTGAAACAGGGTTGTTCATGAAATCAAATGCCCAAGCCAACACTTCAACTTCAAGATAATACAATCACTGTGGGATGATGACATTTTGAATCATTTAATGGTGATATCGCCCAAAGGGTGTACTCTTAAAAAGTGTTTTAGAGGGATTTTTAAATTCAAGTACTTTAGAAAGTAGAAGGCAGTACCAATATGTACCAACTCAAATACTCAATTTGCCATATTTGCAGTGGAACAAAAACAAGGAAAAATGGCAAGGTGGTGACACTGCTGTTGCCTGTTGTTCAGACTTTAAGCTGTGACAGCTTGTGACGGTGCTCTGACAAAAGGCTTCTAATTTGTAATTAACATCATATCTGAAGCTCGGAGCAAAGATCCACTGGTCGCCATGGCAGCCTCAGAGCGCAGCGTGTTATTAATAGCACAAAAACAGATGCCTGAGCACCACGCTACCACTTAAGGCCAATCAAACCGGCATGTCTCAACACCTATGATTGATCAGTTTTACACCGTGGCATACAACTCAGCGTGCATATGGGCCGTGGATGTTGTTTTCACCGTGTCTCCACCGCACACATTAATGCAGCATGGCCACTTACTGTGTCATCTGCGATTTGAGTGTGAAAAGTGATCAAGAACATGAATGAAATGATCAAGTGACTTGTGGCATCTTCGCCCGTCACTTGGAGAAGAAAAAAAAAAAAAAGACAACTGAGTTTCTGTTGAAAATGAAACTCAAAGGAAGAAAATACTTTTAGAGTTAAACTATTTCTGTCTGAAATGCACCTGTACATAAACTCTGACCCATGGGTAAGAACTTTGATGAGAGAGGAATTGGTGATGCATACAGTGAGGTGAGGAACTGAAAGTAGATTATAGAAACAGTTTGTGCTTGTGCAAGTGAGTCAGAACTATTCCAGAAGCACCTTTCAAATGTACAAGATCCAACTCCAATCTGATTCTGGTCAATATTTCATCAGCCCTTTTTCACCATCCTATTGCCCACGTCCAGAGTGCAGAGGAGAGGCACTGACACTTGTGATCAGTTGTGGAGCACACTGTAGCTGCAAAATTCTAGGGTGATGACTACATGGTGTGATTCAAGAAAGTCTGGCGTGCCTTTCCCGGTATGAATATACTGAGTCCTTTTTACCCCAAGCCATTTTATCAGGTTAACTTAATAAATCATCATCCTTGGTTAGAGATATCCAAAAGAACAATTCAATTGTTTTCATTATTGATTCATCTGTTGTTTTCTCAATTAATGGATTCGTTGTTTAGTCTTTAATATGTCGGAAGATGGTGAAAAAGTATGACTGGTGTTCCCCAAAGCCGATGGTGCAGCCTGAAATTTCTTGTGTTGTCCTGACCAACTGTCCACAAACAAAAAATAGATTCCGTTTATTACTAAAGCAGAAAGTTATGAAGAAATGACTCAAAACAATTGGTTATCAAAATTGTTGACAGTTAATTTCCTGTTGAACAACGAATTGATTATTCTGCTAACCACTGCAGCTCTCCATCAAATGGCGTCAACATCACCAAGTGAGATTTTAGTTGTCGTGTCGTTTTTCTTGTGAATAATATCACTGTAGTGACCCCGACTGTGCTATGAGGAACGCAGAGTGCACTGGAGATATTGGTTGCCACACACACACACACACACACACACACACACACACACACACACACACACACACACACACACACACACACACACACCAGTCGTCCCCCCCCAGACCATCTTCACTGCATGCACATATGGATTGTGCAGATTAGCACAGAGTCTGAAAATAAAGCCAATGACAGCTCTCACACAGTCCTTACAGTCTATATCCCTATTATGTCTTAATCGTGTCTCTTAATCTTAATGCTGCAGTGACACTTGAGCAAGTGGTGCTTAATGGACTAAATGAATGGAAGAATTAAGAGTGAAACAAAGTGTTCAGGGACTATGGAGATTTTTTGACAATGATGATGAAAGGCATTAAGCTGATTCAGATTCCCCAGGTCCAACGATAGACAAGACCAACGTGACAGAACCATGCTATTTGAGTACAAATACAAATACAGAAAACATAGGAGTTAGCGGACAGGTATGTATTTGATAAGTTTAACTTTATGAAGTTTACCATTTTCCCCAAAAGCCTCTGTATCCACTGGGGAATACTCTCACCTGGATGAGTCAGTTGCATATGTGAAGACCATGTTTTTCCATTTTTCAAGAGCATTTAACATCATTCAACCCCCTTACAGATGAGCTTGAAAAGAAGGGTGTGGATCCGTCCTTCACTTCCTGGATCGCAGACAGGACGACACACAGTTTGTCAGGCTGGGGACATGTGTCTCTGTGACATTAGTAAGCAGCACTGGGGCACCACAGGGCACTGTTCTATAGCACCCTTCCCGTTCACACTATACACAGTAAACCATAAACCAAAACTCACATCCCTATATATTTTGGGTGAATGGCGATATACGATATATGTATATATATAGATAGATATATATTCAACACCAGCCTAAAATAATGTTGCACTGTATTTCATTTCATAGCACCAAACACTTTCTTTCATCCCAAGCTGTATTTATTAATTGTTTGTGTATATAGTTTGTGTGTATGTGTATTTATTCATTAGTTTACTTTTTCTAAAAAAAATATTTTTATTTATCTTATTTTATTGTACACATAATGTAATTTGTGCTTATTGTGTGCACCTTGTTTTTCCTAACTGTGTTTCTAAGCTGCTGTGACAACTCAATTTCCCCACTGTGGGATTAATAAAGTCTTACCTATCTATCTATATCTCAATATTTTCTATGAAATGGGTTGAAAATGCACAAACACTTTTAATATGAAATACAAAGGCAGGGTTTCCTTCCCTGTTGGAAAATATACAGCTGCAAGACATGTAAAATAAAATAAAATAAAAGAATGAAGTAAATAGCCCATCTAAAAATATTTTTTCTGAGAATGCTCCTTCACATCAAATAGAATGATAAACTGCAGGAAGTGTAACGTCATATTTTTTGGTTTTCGGGATGGCTGTGATAATGGTTGCGTTGTTGCTGCTTTCTCAACTCAGTTAATTTGTTCTATTCTTCACAGATTGTTTCCCTGGATATTTTAGAAGGGAATGGAATGCAGATCGCATGAAAAATAGGCATCGGTTCTATTTTATAACTGACACACGACAAACAAGTAAAAAATTAAATCCAAACTGAAAAAATTAATCAAAACTACATGAAATACCTCTGAGTGATGTTCATCATTCTGCTGCAGGACTTCAATGCAGAGCTCCCCCAGTCTCATCATGTCTTCCAGTCTTTTCTCTGGAGATGCTTGAGGCTCAACTGTGGGCACAAACACAGCAAGAAACATGAAGGACAGAAACGGAAACATTCAGCTTTGCACACAGACATTCCTGTGAATATATGGCGAAGGATAGTTCTGTATAACTTTGGCTGGCTTGTTGTCCTGCTGCAGAATACATTTGAGACCAATCAGATGCCTCACTGGTGGTGATGGATAAGAATATCTAAAGTGCCAAATAATTTTACACACAACTGTATGAGAACCGAGCCCTCAATCATCAAACTAATGACCTCATACCCTATTATTCCAAATGAACATTTAATTCTCAGAGTGCAAGCCGTATTGTGGTTCCCAGAATTCCAAAAGTAGAATGGGAGGCTTTAGCCTTTAGGCTCCTCTGTGGTGGAACCAGCACCCAGTTTGGTACGGGGAGGCAGACACGCTTTTTTGATAAAGCTTATAGTTAGGGCTGGCTCGGGTGACCATGAACCATCACGTAGTTACCGTGCTGCATACCTCTCCTCTACTTTTGCTTTCAATCTCAATGCATTTGTCCACCACTATTGTACAGTGGGTATGGAAAGTATTCAGACCCCTTTAAATTGTTCACTCTTTGTTTCATTGCAGCCATTTGCTAAAATCAAAAAAGTTCATTTTATTTCTCATTAATGTACACTCAGCACCCCATCTTGACAGAAAAAAACAGAAATGTAGAAATTTGTGCAAATTTATTAAAAAAGAAAAACTGAAATATCACATGGTCATAAGTATTCAGACCCTTTGCTCAGTATTGAGTAGAAGCACCCTTTTGAGCTAGTACAGCCATGAGTCTTCTTGGGAATGATGCAACAAGCTTTTCACACCTGGATTTGGGGATCCTCTGCCATTCTTCCTTGCAGATCCTCTCCAGTTCCGTCAGGTTGGATGGTGAATGTTGGTGGACAGCCATTTTCAGGTCTCTCCAGAGATGCTCAATTGGGTTTAGGTCAGGGCTCTGGCTGGGCCAGTCAAGAATGGTCACAGAGTTGTTCCGAAGCCACTCCTTTGTTATTTTAGCTGTGTGCTTAGGGTCATTGTCTTGTTGGAAGGTGAACCTTCGGCCCAGTCTGAGGTCCAGAGCATTCTGGAAGAGGTTTTCTTCCAGGATATCTCTGTACTTGGCTGCATTCATCTTTCCTTCAATTGCAACCAGTCGTCCTGTCCCTGCAGCTGAAAAACGCCCCCATAGCATGATGCTGTCACCACCATGTTTCACTGTTGGGATTGTATTGGGCAGGTGATGAGCAGTGCCTGGTTTTCTCCACACATACCGCTTAGAATTAACGCCAAAAAGTTCAATCTTGGTCTCATCAGACCAGAGAATCTTATTTCTTATAGTCTGGGAGTCCTTCATGTGTTTTTTGGCAAACTCTATGCGGGCTTTCATATGTCTTGCACTGAGGAGAGGCTTCCGTCGGGCCACTCGGCCATAAAGCCCCGACTGTTGGAGGGCTGCAGTGATAGTTGACTTTGTGGAACTTTCTCCCATCTCCCTACTGCATCTCTGGAGCTCAGCCACAGTGATCTTTGGGTTCTTCTTTACCTCTCTCACCAAGGCTCTTCTCCCACGATTGCTCAGTTTGGCTGGACGGCCAGGTCTAGGAAGAGTTCTGGTCGTCCCAAACTTCTTCCATTTAAGGATTATGGAGGCCACTGTGCTCTTAGGAATCTTGAGTGCTGCAGAAATTATTTTGTAACCTTGGCCAGATCTGTGCCTTGCCACAATTCTGTCTCTGAGCTCCTTGGACAGTTCCTTCGACCTCATGATTCTCATTTGCTCTGACATGCACTGTGAGCTGTAAGGTCTTATATAGACAGGTGTGTGCCTTTCCTAATCAAGTCCAATCAGTTTAATTAAACACAGCTGGACTCCAATGAAGGAGTAGAACCATCTCAAGGAGGATCAGAAGAAATGGACAGCATGTGAGTTAAATATGAGTGTCACAGCAAAGGGTCTGAATACGTATGACCATGTGATATTTCAGTTTTTCTTTTTTAATAAATTTGCACAAATTTCTACATTTCTGTTTTTTTCTGTCAAGATGGGGTGCTGAGTGTACATTAATGAGAAATAAAATGAACTTTTTTGATTTTAGCAAATGGCTGCAATGAAACAAAGAGTGAAACATTTAAAGGGGTCTGAATACTTTCCGTACCCACTGTATGTTATAGACTTTGTGTCTTCCCTCTCCCGTTTGTGCTTTTTTTCCCCTCTGTCCAGTCTCTACCTGAACCCTTTTTGCAGGTGTCTCTGGTTCCATAGCTGCACTGTTCTGATCTGCAATCAGTGGTCCCACTAAGCTGCCCGGTATTGATTATTACTCCTCAATACTACTAAATACGCCTTCATAGTAAGTGGGACATTTTACAGTGTAGAAATAAACCTCAAACTTATTTTTTTAATTTCTGTCCTACAATTCATTTTTTAGGTGTCACCTGACATGTGAACCTAATATTTTGCAAAAAGCCATTAAATCAGCCAGGTCAATATATCAGCCTACCTCTAATATGCCTTGAGGGCCTGTAACTTGAATGGCAGGACATGTACAGTATGTGTTGACTAGATCAGAGGAAGAAGGAGCAGAAAGTACAATTTGAAGTTGTGTTTGAAGGAAACAATTGGATTCTGGCATCCTTCATCACACCTCTTCATGAAAGGATATAAAATAGTGCACGTCAGCAGAATGTAAAACATGTTTTGTAATTCTGTCCATGTTTTTTTTTTAATATATATATAAATAATTCTATATAGTAAGAGAACTGAACAGACATCCCCTTGTTAAATATTAAACTATAAACTCTCACCAATGATCTGAGCAAATTCAATCAGCTGACTGTAGTTGATTTGAGCTGCTTTTTCCAGACACTTCTTTATCAGTTTCCTCATGTCCTCTGGAGGAACGGGCGTGGTAATATCTTCCATCAAAACCTGAAACAATAGAAACATCTAACTTAGGTTCAGGTAATTCAGCAGTACCGAACAGTAAACAGAACAGTTCCCCTGATGAGATCAGCGCTTTGTTGTATAGTGGATCATATCATATATTAGAGCAGGGAATCACTCTTTTTAGGAATTTAAACAGATAATTTAGAAACAGACTCCTGTTGCTATTGATATTTAGGAGAGCTGCAGAGGTATCCTAACCTTGTCGGATCTGCCTGGAGCTGCAGTTCAGACAGATACAAGTGTATATTATGTGGGAGGAGATGGCCATTAAATCTAAAGACTTATTTGAATAAGTCTTTAATAACAAAAGAATAAAAGATAGAAAGGAGCCGTATCTCTCCACATAATTGGAGATCCTCACAACTCCAAATCAACATGGGAAATCTTGCTCTGAAACAGTAATGATGAGGACCTGACTTCTAATGCACATCTCAAACTGTAAAATTACTTTAAAATGACTTGTGGCTATGCTGTTGTTAGACTGTTAATGCATACTTTCCAACAACATCCAGTCATAGAAAGTCAGTCCATTTGCTCGAGGACAAATTTGAGGTATTTAGCTTGAGTATTTCTGATAAATGGTATTTTCACCTCTGCTCTAAAACATTTTATGTAACATGTTGTTACTTCGATTTTACACACAAAACACACGATAACTATATAAAATATGATGCACTGTAATAGATTCAAGGCCTTGCATTCCCACACAGGTGTTTTCAGTTGCTGATCAAATATGGTCATATTGGACGCTAAACTGGTCGGTAATCAATGAGTGTTCAAGTTGGAGTTTGTCCTGCAACAAAATTAACAAGCAAGTACCTGAAGACCTGAAAAAGTATGACTTTGTCTTGTTGCATAAGATAATAAATAGCTTATAAAAAAAAAAAAAAAAAAAAAAAAAAAAAAAAAAAATCAGCTTTCATGACCTTTGAAGCTCTGAAAGGATTGATTCTGGACTGGATATTTTTCAATACGGAAATTCACTTTTAACAGTGCATTGGGACTGTGGTCCCACTTTTTCTAAAGTAAAGAATCTGAAAACTTTTTCCACTACTGATGGCACTCAATTTCCCCACCTATAAAACTAACCATCATATATT
Source organism: Embiotoca jacksoni (assembly GCF_022577435.1). Classification (NCBI taxonomy): domain Eukaryota; kingdom Metazoa; phylum Chordata; class Actinopteri; family Embiotocidae; genus Embiotoca; species Embiotoca jacksoni. The sequence goes on along the minus strand of NW_027185381.1, from coordinate 4,936,746 downwards.
AGCAGGCAATGCAGTTCAGGAAGAGAGTCAGACAGTAGAAGAGGTGATGAATGTAAATGTTTGCAATGGAAACAAACCCACTTTCTACTTTGCATCATTGCAGCAGTGGCAACATTTCAATAATTCATAATACATGCAAGATAATGTAATTGTATTGAGTCAACTGACCTGCCTACAATTGAAATGATGTGTGTGTGTGTGTGTGTGTGTGTGTGTGCGTGCGTGCGTGTGTGTGTGTGTGTGTGTGTGGCTAGAGCAAAGTAATCAGTGTTTGACCAGTTAAAAGGTAAAAATAGACATCAATTAAAATGATACTGAATTGGAAGTGATATATTTCATAGATCTCAAAATAAGGATTTCATTAGTTTCCGAAGGACCAAATCTGTCAACGGTCAGGGTGGGGGTTCTCATATCAGCTGCAGGTGAGGGGTGAGTGGAGAAAAGGTCGGGACTATTTGCATTACTACAGTTTTGCGCAAACTGAATGAATAAAAAGGTGTAAAATCAAAAATACTAATTAGGGGACTTTTGTTCTGGAAAAAAAACGTCTAAATATGTAATTCTGATAAAAAATGTAATGCATTTTTAGAGGTTTAATCAATTCCATGAAAAGGACTTTAAGTCAAACCCATTGGATGAAAGGACTATGGTCAACATTGCATATTTTACAAACACTTAAAAAACCCTGGAGGAGGTTTGTACAAATTTATGAGAATGCAGAATTACTTAAATGTGTTCCTTTACCCGTTCCTGTAGGGAGAGCGTCGCCTTCAGGGCCCCATCTGGTCGTCCAAAGGGAAAGCAGTACCTGCAGATGCAAAAAGTGGGTGGGCATCACATTTAGAGACAATCACAAGGATAACTACTTGACAAAAAGGAGAAGAAGAATAGGTAGATGGGAGCAGCAGCAGAACAGATGGCTGCCTCCTTTCGTCTAATTACAGCGATGAAGGAAGCTTTTCTCACCTCCAGCTCCATCTGAGCGCAAACGAGGTAGTTCAGGCAGGTTACACATTGCTAATTGACAAGTGAACACTACTTAATAAACAAAGGAACATCAGAACGGAGGTCAGACATTTATTAGACATAAACCTTCGGGCAGATGTTCTGCTCCTTCACACAATAACAAGATAATAAAATAAAAAAATTAATAAAAAAATAAAATATTATCAGCCAGAACTCTGTTTGAATGTTCTGTTCATATTTCATGAGTCATGAGTTCATGATGTTCATTTAAATGAAATATGAAAATCCATTAAAGAGCAAAATTTGTTGAAAAGGCGCATATTGTCTGTGTTGAATTTGCATTTAATTTCAGTCAGTTGGACTACCGTTTGACATAAGTCAAATATGAACATTTAGAATATATACAGTGCATCTGGAAAGTATTCACAGCGCTTCACTTTTTACACATTTTGTTATGTTACAGCCTTATTCCAAAATTGATTAAATTCATTTTTTTCCCTCAAAATTCGACACATTTTGGCAGCAATTACAGCCACAAGTCTTTTTGAGTATGATGCTACAAGCTTGGCACACCTATTCTTGGGCAGTTTCTCCCATTCTTCTTTGCAAGACCTCTCAAGCTCCATCAGGTTGGATGGGGAGCGTCGGTGCACAGCCATTTTCAGATCTCTCCAGAGATATTCAATCGGGTTCAAGTCTGGGCTCTGCCTGGACCACTCAAAGACATTCACAGAGTTGTCCCAAAGCCACTCCTTTGTTATCTTGGCTGTGTGCTTCAGGTCGTTGTCCTGTTGGAAGATGAACCTTCGCCCCAGTCTGAGGTCCAGAGCGCTCTGGAGAAGGTTTTCATCAAGGATGTCTCTGTACATCGCTGCATTCATCTTTCCCTCCATCCCGACTGGGCTCCCAGTTCCTGCCGCTGAAAAACATCCCCACAGCATGATGCTGCCACCACCATGCTTCACCGTAGAGATGGTATTGGCCAGGTGATGAGCGGTGCCTGGTTTCCTCCAAACATGACGCTTGGCATTCAGGCCAAAGAGTTCAATCTTTGTTTCATCAGACCAGATAATTTAGTTTCTCATGGTCTGACAGTCCTTCAGGTGCCTTTTGGTAAACTCCAGGCGGGCTGTCATGAGCCTTTAACTGAGGAGTGGCTTCCGTCTGGCCACTTTACCATACAGGCCTGCTTGGTGGAGTGCTGCAGAGATGGTTGTCCTTCTGGCAGGTTCTCCTCTCTTCACAGAGCAACGCTGGAGCTCTGTCAGAGTGACCATCGGGTTCTTGGTCACCTCCCTGACTAAGGCCCTTCTCTCCCGATCGCTCAGTTTGGCCGGGCGGCCAACTCTAGGAAGAGTCCTGGTTGTTCAAAACTTCTTCCATTTACAGATGATGGAGGCCACTGTGCTCATTGGGACCTTCAATGCTGCAGAAATCTTTCGGTACCCTTCCCCAGATCTGTGCCTCGATACAATTCTGTCTCGGAGGTCTACAGACAATTCTTTGGACTTCATGGCTTGGTTTGTGCTCTGACATGCACTGTCAACTGTGGGACCTTGTATAGATGGTGTGTGTCTTTCCAAATCATGTCCAATCAACTGAATTTACCACAGGTGGACTCCAATCAAGTTGTAGAAACATCTCAAGGATGATCAGTGGAAACAGGATGCACCTGAGCTCAATTTTGTGTGTAATGACAAAGGCTGTGAATACTTATGTACATGTGATTTTTTTATTTTTTTATTTTTAATAGATTTGCAAAAAGTTCAACAAAAAAAAATATTTCACGTCATTATGGGGTATTGTGTGTAGAATTTTGAGGGAAAAAATGAATTTAATCCATTTTGGAATAAGGCTGTCATATAACAAAATGTGGAAAAAGTGAAGCGCTGTGAATACTTTCCGGATGCACTGTACATCAAAATGTAATATATGTGAAAATCAATACGATTAAATCAAAAATATGTAAATAATTCATAATTAAATAATTAATTTGCTTTTGATTAAGGTGAAAATATAAATCATTGTCACTCACCGAGTAAAAACATCACCAACTGCACAAAAAAAAAAAAAAAAAAAAAAAAAAAAAAAAAAATATATATATATATATATATATATATATATATATATATATATATATATGTACATATATATGTACATATATACATATATATGTACATATATATATATGGTATTTTAGCTGTATTGAGTAACAGAAACTGTGCTTACATTCTAATTGTACACACTTGTTGTTTCCAGTGGTGTTGGAAGAGAAGTCAAAAGTAAGTTTTTTGTTTGTTAAAAAATTCTGCATGCGTGATTCAGATTATTCACTATTAAGACTGCAGTGTTATGGGCATATTTTGTCAAACGAAATTCGCTAAAGTACGTTGTTTCTTTTGCTAAGCTTTTTTAAAATTTGATCTCAGTGCCTTAATTCTGTTTGTTCTTGTTTGTAAGCTGCAGTGCTTTCAACTCATGGGGGCACTATAATGAGTGGATAATAAAGAAAATAAATTGTCAGTGAAGGCTTTGCATATACAGTACATTCATTAGAACAAAACCTGTGGTCTGTATTTTTTTTAGAAGCATATAAAAACAATAAGGAGAAAGGGTTGGAATGCATCAATGCTTTACAGCAATGGCCCAACTTCATAGTTGACCTCCCTAACAAGCGGCCAGGCCTTGAAGTAAATGCTACTAATATGTTCTTGTGTCATTCAACCCCCCAAAAAAGTTAAAAGAGAGAATGAGACGGAAAATCTATTGTTTTCAAAAATATGTATATTACCCACATTCATAACACTAAAGTTTGTTGATATTGAAAATTAATTGAAATGTAATGTATGGAAATAAGAAAAGGAGAGAATATGGAATTCGGTAGTTCTGTCAGTCTCCAGTTTCTCTCTTTCCATTTTCAGCATTTGTGCAGCACTGCTAGGCAACCAGCAGTGAGTTGGCAAACACCAATACTAAGTGATCAGTTTTGAAATGTATTTATTAATGCTGACTGTTGGCAGTAGACAAAATGTAAACAGCAGACTACAGTGTCACAGTCAGACTCCTTGTTGACCCATTCATCCAACCCGATCGTCTCTCTAACATACATAACAAAATGCAACAGCCACCTTTTATCCAAACAATAACAAAATATATCACAAACATTTATTACACCAAACATGACAAATAAGACGCTGCAATGATCACTTTCATCTTCAGCCTTTAGACAACACAGCTTAGAACCCAAATTCTGATTTGACAGAATGTCAAACAGAAGATCTTCAGAATATGTTCAGCCCAGCCTACAGGACTAAATCTTCTGTGTGAGGGCAAAAGCTGATATTCTTCAAAATAATATTATATGGTCTGACTGTAATATTAGCAGCCAGACACAGCTTCCAAATCTGAGGCCAGCAGAGAGGAGGCTCTTATCAAGTCCTTTATTGCTGGTGTTTTTACAATCACATTGTCTACCTACATTCAATAGTCTGGAACAAATTCCATTGTTTATAAAAAAAAATAAAAAATAATAATGAATAGAACGTCTGCATAAAACAGCCATTAATAATGATTTCTTTAAATGTTAAATACACTCTACAAAATCAGCCCTTTCCTGCAGATTTCCAAAGATGTTAAAATTAGGTGAGTGTGAGGACCACTCCGATAGCTGAGGCTTGTCTCGTGATATGTCCACGGTGGATTTTGAAGTCTTCTTTTGATTTGACCATTGTCCTGTAGTGGAAGCCAGCCTGTGAGCACTTTTTCCTTTCTTGACCTGTTGCATTACATTTTCTATCCAGAATTTGCAGATATTAAGTGGAATTCAATCTTCCCTCTATCCATGCAATGGTATGTGTCTCATATTTAACTACTTTTGACAGCCATTTCCAAAACAATGCTACCGTATCCAGATGTTGTCATTTGTACGTCAGGTGAGGCAGCAGAAGAGGTCTCAGCTGTACTTTCCTGCCTCTCCACAGCAGTCCTATCAGAGCTTTGCTTGGCCTTCATGCCCGGCAGAGCTGCAGTTTTATCTCAAAGCTTTCTCTGTCCTTCGAATCTTGTCTTGACTTCCACAATTCCCCTGAGCTGCCACTTCTTGGTAACATTTTGAAATGTAGAACATTTTAAGCCTGTTTATTTATTTGTATTGCTTTCACCTACTTTGTAGTCATCAGTAAGCTTCACTTTCAGATCCTTAGCCAGTTGCTTCGGAGCTGTCACAAGGTTCGAAGAGTCTCTGGATTGGTTATCAACTGATAATTAATAATAATTGCTAACAATTCTTGAACGGCATTATAAGTCCTACCAATTAAATTAAGACCTAACAAGTTAAGGATGAAACTTTACTAGTGACATTTGGAGAAAGGCTATTTATATTGACAATTACATTTTTACTTCTTTTAAAAAAAACAAACAAAACAAAATCAGCTAAATACATAGTTTACCATTGGTTGCCCAAAAATCTGCACACGGTTAAATTACGTTTTGGTTATGGTCCCATGTGGGTACGTACGTGTAACAGAAATCAACTTGTCCTGGCCAAATTTTTGGTGAGTAAGAGTAAAGACAAAGGATTAATTGAAAAAACAAATGTGATTAGGTAATCTTTAGATAATCTCCTTCTTGGGGATGATAATCATTAAATGAAGTAAAGAAGAACAGCTGTTGTTAAAATGTGTAGCCTTAAATGGATCTTTTAGCGGCTGAGCTCAACTTTAATCTAAACCAAACTGTGGAAATCCTGTTCTTGTCTGGGGGACATTAGCATAATCCCAGCATTGTTCCTGCCATTGTTTACCAGCATTAGCCTCCTGTTGAGGTGAGTTAGTAATGACTCCTGCTGATCAACTCCCCCTTCCCCTCACCCGGCCCCTCCTCCCTGCTCTGGGGCCAGATGGAGGGGCCCTCTCAGGAGTGGAGGGGTTTAAAGAGCCGAGTTTCAGGACAGTTAATGGCACAGGTCCATTCAGACGAGTGTTACTCAAGGTCTTGGGGCTGTTGCTTTCACACCATGCTCACAATGTGTTCACACAGCGTCGACGGTGCTCAATGGCATCGCACACACACAGGGAGGTCTCATCAGCCAACGTTGATGCATGTCTTGCACCTGTTGTGTGCCAGTGATGGGGCTAAAAATACCCGAACTGCTTCATTTCATTATGATGTCGTTAAGAGAACATACCGGTGGTTCGGTTGTGGCTGATTTTCTTCTAATCATTTCACTTTTTCATCAGAAGTGTTTGACAAAAGTGGTAAATGCTGATATTTTTTTGAGGAATTTCTATTTTACCGAAACCATGAAATAAATATGATTTGACACACCTATACACATTGAAGAAAACATTAAGAAAGGAGAAAGGAGGTTGTTAAATGCCTCAGAATTAAACATTTCTATCAGATTGGAAGCGAAGCCAGATATCTGTATAAGCCTTCTGCATGGATCTACTTAAGTGAGAAAGTTTACTTTCTGTTGTTCCAGGGACATTTTCAGAGGGCCTGCTAGTTTTTTTTTTTTTTTTTTTACAGTTTCGAAATTAATAAAAGCTGCCGCCTTTTCAGAAGATTTCTTTTTTTTTTTTTTTTTAATTTAAAAAAAAAAAAAATTGATACCTAAAATGTGTGATGTGGTTCTCCAGCAGAGCAACGAGGAGACTTCTGATGGCTTCAAAGTGCTCTTTTTCCGCCACGGTCACCGTCCCCATCCCATCAGGCCTGGCGAGACAGAGAAGTCAGACACAAGACACTATTAGTTGACTTTCATCTTCACATGGTGGCTACAGATTATACTTTAAAGGTAGAAAGCAGCTTGGTTTTCCAGGATGACCAACTGAGAAAAAGGTGGTGTTGTCATTCCATTACATCTCAGATTAAAGCAGGTTTTTTTTTTTATATAAATGCTTTTTATTGACAATTGACAAAGTTCGTAATGTTTTTCATTAATTACTAACTTTGTCTTAACATGAAAAAGCCAGAACAAATAACCAGTCAGTTCATCTCAGTTCATCTCTGAAGTTCATCTCTGAGGTCTGTTAAATAGTAAAAAAAAAAAATCCTGCAGTTTTTTCCACTGTTAATGTTTTGCTGTAACATTCTTCATTTAACACACACAAAAAAGCTTTCACTGTCATAATTTGTATTGTTTCTACTTTGCATGTTTTTTTGGGAAGCTACTGACAGTAAAGCCAACAATTCACAGGTGTTTCACATTAAATGCTGCAAGAACAAGACGGGACTGTGAGAGCTGATGGAAGGCTGTTATTGTTTATAGTAATTTTAGCTGTGTCACACAGCATTGATGCAATCAGTTGGGCCCACAAGTGAGTTGAAGAGCAAAGCTATTACGTTGGCTTTGTCAACTCTGGTGGAAAAAAACACTGCTGGTGGATGGAAACGCTGCTTGTGATTCAACAATATTTTGTAAACGTGAATATATTTATTTGAATAAATGTCTGTTACGTTATTATCGATCACTGGATAATGGTGATGGAGCCTGTGGCCCACTGATAGAAGCCCTTCATTTTCAGTATTATAGTATTATTATAAAAACTGAATGACCTGAGTGCCGATGGCGACATTCCCGGGTCACAAGCGTGCACGGTTCAGTGTCAGCCATCACCCATGAGTGATTGTTCCACCCAAGACGGTAGGTGGACCTAACACAACAGGCTCACTTTTCAACTGCCAACTGACTGATGCCACACAGGAAGTTCAAAAAACACAGCTGCAATTACTTCCCTTCAACCACTTTTTTGTTTTTTTAAAGTGTGTTTCAAATCTTTCTTTACTTGAAAGAAAGATTGGGGGGAAAAAAAAAAAAAACTTTTCCACTATTTGAGAATCGGATATATTTGGAGACTGGATCTTTGCTATGCTGTTGACATTTTAGCACATAAACCCTCTTTATCAAGACCTTTTCACTTCAAATACCAAGGAGTTTCTATAAGTCAGGACTCTGTACCAGCTAGAAGGTATGAAACATAAAAAAAATGAAAGATGAAGCTATAAAAGCATCAAAGAACAACAACAAAAAAACTAAATGTAAAGCCATCGAAAATAGCTTAGGCTGCTTTTTTGTCTTTCTCAAAAACGACAAGTCTGACTGGCTTGTTTTTACCAAACAAACTGATGAAGCAGCCAAACTCTCCATTATGACCTCAAAGTCAACCAATCAAACAGAGAGCTGCTCAGGCTCGTCTCCCTCCTCACAACTCATCCGCAGGGGAGTCAACAAAGAAAAAAACTGTTAGTTGAACGCTTCATTACTGTTTTTAAAGCCTTCATTCCCTTTTTGCCTTCTTCTCAATAGGCACTCTGGTAAAAAGGGGAAAAATGCAATCAGTACCCAGAGCGACCAGCCTTGACTTTCTGGGCTTTCTCTGTGCTGCTGAAAGAGAAAAGCACCCTCTCCAAACGGCACTCGCGGTTGCCGGAGGGAAGAAGCGAGGAGATTGTCTGTTAATGAGTTGTTCTTATAAAAGCCTTCGCTGGTTCAGCCCCTGACCGCCGCGACTCGAGTACCAACAGCTCCACCGAGCTCCTTACAACGTGTTCCTAACTCTACAAAGCTGAACATTATAACATAACGATAAATCAGCAGGGAGTCAGGGAGAAAGAATTGTGAGTCATGCAAACTGAACCATTACTGATTAACTTCCCATAAACTATAAATAGAGAAATAATACATTCTTTTCAGTTCTTTATTGAACAGAAAGCTCTATTGTACACAACAGTCCTGGACAAATAACAACAGCAAACACAAGTATTCACACCTTTTAGTCAATAGTTGGAAGCACATTTGTCAGCAGTTGGAGCCTCAAGTCTTATTGGGTATGGTGCGACAAGCTTTGCACAACTGGAAATGGGGATTTTTTTTTTTGTTGGTTTTTTTTGCCATGTTGCTCTGCAGATCCTCCAAAGCCATCAGGTTAGAGGGACAGCCTTTTTCAGGTCTCTCCAGAGATGTTTGATTGGCTTCAAGTTTAAAAGGCTCTGGCTTAGCCTTTCAAGGACAGTTGCATCAAAGCACTCCTGGATTGTTTTGGCTGTGTGCTCAGGTTCATTGTTCTGTGAGGTGAACACATGGGCCAGTCTGAGGTCCGAAGCGCTCTGGAACAGATTTTTCATTATGGATATCTCTGTAATTTGCTCCATTCAGCTTCGAGCATTCAGCTTTGAGCAGTGCAGTGTTTTTTTTCCCTCCTGACATGACACTTAGAATTGAGGCCAAAGATTTCATCAGACCATAGAATCTTGTTTCTCGCAGTCTAAGGGTCCCTTAGGTGCTGTTTTTGAAACTCCAAGCTTTCACGTGTCTTTCTACGAGAAGAGGCTTCCATCTGGCCATGAATCATCAGAACAGTGAGGTGTTACAGTGACGGTTGTCCTTCTGGAAGTTTCTCTCGTCTCCATGGGTGATCTCCAGAGCTCAGCTAGACTGACTCTGGTTCATGGCTACCTCTTTTACCGAAGGCCCTTTTCCCACAAATTTCTCAGTTTGGGCGGGCGGTGAGCTCTACAGGGAGTTCCTTTGACGTCATTGCTTGGTTCTTGCTTTGATATGCATCGTCAGCATTGACACTATATATGAAGTGGTGGGCTTTTCCAATGTGTAATTAATTAAATGTAACACAGGTGGACTCAAATCAAGGTATAACTATGTTTTAAAGAGGCTGAAGAAAAATGGGAGGCCTAAATTTTAGGTGTCATAGCAAAGGGTTTGAATACTTATGTCTATTACTTATGTCTATTAATCTAAAATATTGATTTTACAGTAATGAGGGAAAAATTAATTGATATGGTTTAAGTATGAGGCTGCAACATAAAATGTTGGGGAAAAAAGGCATCTGAATACTTTCCAAATGCACTTTTAATAGTACAAAGTTAAAATAAACTAAATTACATATTTATGTGATATCAACTTCTGCCATTTAATCTTGAAAGACTACAAAATACTTGTATAGTAAAAACAGATACAATATAAGAAGAGTTTATTCACAACACAAAACAATGACTTCATTACAGTAACAAAAAAAAATCCCAAATAAAAGAAAATATTAAATAATATAACACAAATGTACTTACTATTTATTTATATATCAAAATTTAAATAAAAAAATGTTGCAATAAATAAAATAATAAAATAAATTCCGTTGATTAAAATATAAAAAAATAGATTACATAAAAGTTCAGTTCTAAAATTAAATTTGTTTTATATATTTTATGATGTCAAATTAAGTATGATTCCCAGCTTGTGGAAGGAGGAGGTTGTATAGATGGTGGTGGATGACAACAGGAAGTCGTCGTGTAGCGTGAGAACATAAGCACCGCTCAACTCAATTTATTCTGAAATGAGGCAGCATTCTGTGCACAACAGCACTTGTTAGCACAACTTATAAACACTGTTGTGTGCTAAATCTGTCAATTCATGAACAATGAACGCACGCGCACGTGTACACACACACACACACACACACACACACACACACACACACACTCCAAAACCTCTTTTTAACAAGCACTAATCCTGAGGGAACAGAAAGCACAGTAGTTAGGAGGGGTGCTTGTGCTCACTCATGTAAAAACAAGAAAAGTTTGCTTTCATTTAGGAGGAGCCAAGTGTCTTGCTGCACAAATGAAGATGTGAGCATTGTGATCAGAACAAGGTGCTCAATGGAGGGTTAGGGCAATGAATGAATGGATGAAGGGATGGCCTTAGGCACGAGGCCCTCACAGTTAAAGCAACCTGTCCTGAAATCTTGAGGTTTTCATCTTTCTCAGATGATCACTTTGCAGCCCACAGAGATGGGAAAAAAAACAAAAAACATTTTAATTTGTAATTGTAAACAAAGCAAGCTTATTGGTAAAATGGTCGAACTGAATAGTTACTATTTTTTGAGAAAACATAAAAACATTTTGCTTTTAATTTATTAGAGATCTATTTCGCTGCAAAAACATTCTTACTATTCATTCAAATTTCACTGCAATGCATTAAAATGTTGCACCAAAACCTTTTCTTTTAAAAAAAATAATTTTAATTGCAACTGATGGTAATTATTCTAAGCTCTTGGTCTATAAAATGTCAGAAAATAATTAAATATATCCTAGTTTTTAAAGTGACATCTTTACAGCCTTTTTATGTCCAATATTGTTTATTTACAGTTTTAGTACTGAAATTGACTGCAGGTGCTGATCATGAAAATACTTTTTTTTAAGGTCTTATTCTCATCACTCTGTCTATGCAGCATAAAGAGGAGTCTTAATTTGTAATCAAATTAAGAGTCAAAGATTTAAGAGTTTTGTCCACAGAACATTTTCACCTTGAAAACAAAATATATTATGCAACACTGCAGCCGCACATGCAATTTTGAAAAATTCCCGCAATTTTTCTGTAAAAACTATGTCAACAGAAGCTCTGAAAGTCTTTTCAAACAAATCTTTACTAAAAAAGTTAAAAAGCTCCCTCTCATCTCATCAGCAAAACCAACTCCATGCTTGCTAATTGGAAAAACGTAACAAGCGGAAAAAACAGAAGTGACGGGCATAGCGACATACTGTATGTTTTGTTTTATACATACTTCAAGTTGTAAGAGACTGTACTTTGTTTTTGTGAATATAGTATATGTTGAATTAATATTTATTAAACAGCATCTAGAGCTCTTGTTTTGACAGGAGATTTAGCCTTTGTATTCTATGTTTCAATCACAGATTTACTGTTTTGTAAAGCTACGTCACTTTTATTGATTTTGTGTAAATTTCAGCAGGGTTCTTTAAGTTCAACAAAACAAATATAACATGATTATAACTAAAATATGTATGTGATGTCATTTAAAGGAAATTATTAAATGAGTCTTGATCAGGTAGTTGTTAAATTCTTTTTTTTATTTATTTATTTATTTTTAATCACAATCTTTTCTTGCATAATAATTTTTTGATAATTTCCACAATTTTACCGCAAAAACCTCACTTAAAACTGCAAATTACATCGCAATCTTTGAGAAAATCCACCTCAAAACCAAGTGGTCTTAATTACAACAATCACCCCCCCCAAAAAAAATCTGACATCCTGGAGGGATGGATATCATTTTTGTAGTCTGCAATTCTGCAGCATTTCTATGACAACTTTAGAAACAGTACATGAATATAAGAGCACAAAAAAAAAATCTCTCTTTAATGGGCTGTTGCTGGAGTGATTCGGCGAGAAGGATGCTCTGCCGGTGATTGGTTATGGGAATGTTAAGTTCAGGGCTGGGATTTAGGTTAAGGTATAGGGTTAAGGACCTAGGGCGTCCTTTATAATATTTGTGTACGCACAAAACAGAGCCTGAAGGATGCATTTGCCACTCCACACGTACAAGTCAACATTCATAAAAACAAATTTAATGGGAGAATGTGTGCAGCTAAAAGGAAACTCTAACCCATGCATATATGAACATTTTGGAAACAGGGGAAATTGGCAATGCATGCAGTGTGGTAAGAAGTTGAATTAAAGCCAGGTTGTAGAAATTAAATGTGACTGTATAATGATGCCTCTCATTTAATTTTACTTCATACCACATGTTATACAGTTCCACTTAATCATAAACCGGCATGTGTTTGGGAATTGCAGGATTCTGAAAAGTGTGGCTACTTTTCCCCGATATTGAGCCCGAATATATTTATCTTTTTCACATGAACCACATACACTTTGCTAAGTGATTAAATTATCACAAGCATTTAGAGAAATCAAAGATAAAAATCCAATAGCATAAAATAATTGTAGAACAGAGCATTGATAGTTTTTGAAAATATTGCCTAACTGAATACATGAACGACTGTGCTGCCAGGTGCACAAAGCGCAGTTCACTGTGAAGTGGCAACCGACCACGACGCCGGCTATTGGTTTGTGAACTGCAGTTCTGAAGCTTCGAGGTTCGGAATTTGGCCGTCGCCATCTTGCTATTTTGGAGCCAGATGTGGCCATTATTTGGATGAGCTGGAGAGGAGAGAGCAGTGAATCCGACCAGCAGCCTGAGGACACTAAGCCAGCCCACATAAAGCGGAAACCTGACTTCACAACAGAACTGTCAATCAAACAGACAAGTCCACAAAAGGCAGTATTTTGACATCAGAATATAATTGTTGATGGGATTATTTTCAGATGGATAGCCAGAAAACGAATAAGGAATGACTTCGGTGAATTTACTGACTTTGTATTTCATGAAAGAAGTTGAATGGCAGTCTATGAAGCCAGACCCTTTTTGGAGCCGACCCCCCTTGGCGGTATTGCAGTTTAAGGCACTTTCCGTATTGGCCTCACTTCTCAGACATGGAAGCTACATGTCAACTTTTTTTTTATACATTCTATTGAGACCGCAGAGGCTCCGCACACACTGGGCTCCTGAGTACAGCGGTGGAAGCTTAGGTTTGTTTTTCCCCCTCCAGTAATAGACATGCTGGGATCTAATTATTATTTTTATTTTTTTGGCACTGAGCTTTGAAGTTTTTATTAAATTTTGTTAATTTAGGTAGAGTATTGTTAGATTGACAGATTGCTGAAGCAATGTATAACCACTTGCAGTACTTTCTTTTGTACAAGATCCAACTGCTGTGGCCACCAAACAAATATGTCTTATTTATTCTCCACCTCACCTCAGAAAATTGCCTGGTCTTCCTCTTCATTGTTGCCCGTGATTCATAATAAAACACCACCGTTTTACAAATGAGGCCCCAGGTGACTGATAGTGAAACAACTAATTACAGCAGCATAGAGCATGTGTCCCTCCGGCTGCTCCAATCTAGCACCAACGTCGTTAATGGGGCGATGGGGGTTATTCAAATCAATTCAGTAGGTTGGAAGCTGAAATATTTTTTTTTCTGATCATCACAGAGAGCTCCTCAAGAACTTTACAATGATATGTGAGACTCAAATTTCCCCTCAAATGTCAGCGACACCCTTCCACTTCATCTACATCAAATTACAGTGGAATAGAAATCAGACTGGGAGCGAGTTGGCAGCGAACCAAACTCAAAATGCACTGAGCACATAGAAACCCCAACACAGTGTGGTGTTTTGTTTGGTAGCTCTCACGGCAGAGTGGGGAGCGACAGCTTGCCGGGGTTCAGACACATTGTTGCTGCTAAATGAAGCGAGCATGTTGGAAGCGAGGCTGCTGTCAGTGCCGCTCCAGGGCTGAGGGGGCTGGTGGGGAGGGGTGTGGCGGGTGTGTGTGTGTGTGTGTGTGGGGTGGGGGGTGGGTGGGGGGAGGGTCTCTCTCTGTGGTCTCGGGTTAGTGTGTTTACACTTAATGTGACTCAAGTGTAAACGATAAGTACCTGCGAGATCCACCAAACCCTCTGGCTGTTTGGTACCGATGTCAGTTGACAAGAGTCATCACCATTCGAGCTAGCTGAGCGGCATGGCAGAGTACCGGGTGTGGATGCCACTTCATCTTAAGAGGTGTGGAAAGAAGATGAGGCTGAGTGGCAGGTGATCTTGTGTGTCACCTCCCTCCTCCTCCATCACCTCTCCGGAGACGGTGAGTTGTTGTATGAATGGTTGGGGGAGGTAAAAAAAGATCCTGTCACTTCCTGTGTCATTGTGGTTTAGATGACTCAGAGAGGAGCAAATCTGCCCTGACAGGTGAGAGGGAGGCGAGCGCCCTACCCCCGGCTCCCCTAATGCTCCTTTAACCCCGATCCAAGTTCAAGCGCACCCATCTCGTCAAAACCTCCGAATGCGTCACAGCTCCTTCAACCTGGTCCGGTTTAGTTGTTCTATCAAATTCAGCGAGCATCCGCTCAGTGTTCCTGGTAAATGTACACAGCTGAAGCAATATATTTCATAATGCATGAGGTTTTCTGAGTATTTCTGCAGAGCTTTGGCAGCTCTGCCTACATGTACCATGATGCATTGCGCACGAGTTTCTGATTCTTAAATCCGTCTGTACCCTTTGCAGAAACTCCTCCATCCTTAGCACCCACCAAAAAATTATCACAATATTATTTACAGAGAGGTACAGACAGGAAATAAGGAGGTTATTCATCAAGAGGCTACTAGTGGTGATTATACTGAAAACGCTTGTCAAAGGCACCATCGCCCACTTTGTTGGCCAAAATCTAAAGTTAGGTGACAAAAATAGTCACTCAGTGGTTGACTGCCATCTTGGCCCTGCAAGTTTTAAGGGTCTTTATTTTTTTTATATTGTAAAGGAAGTCAGCACGCCTCTGTCCAAGTGAGGAGAAAAATCTTTGCGTATCATAATTCACACACAGCTCTCTCCTATGGTGTGGATGACAGCATCCAACAAAAATTGCCCACGATGAAATTCATTGCATCAGAATGATTCCATTTCTGTTGGTAATGGAGGGAAATTTGAGCAAAGGCACCACCAGTCATTATTTTTCTCTGGACAGCTCAGTTTCCTCATGGCGCCTGTCAGCCCATTCCCGTTGCATGGCTAATGCAGCTGCAGCCTCGGCCCCTCTCTGCTTGCATTTCTTTGGTTGTATGCTCAGCCTCGAATAAATGCGGCCAAAACAGTGAAATGAAAAATGAAATGTACCCTCATCCATTACATCCCCTTCAGTCATATTTTGGGATCCCATTTCCATGGTTAGAAAAATTGCGAGTTGGGAAACGAGATGAAAAGGTTTTGCTTTGGTGCCCCTAGTGGAGCACCTCCTGGCTACCCAGACAACTAAACCCGTACTTCTTTTCTAACGATGTCACTGTACATGTGAAATGACGGTGCCGGTCCTGGAAGAGCTCCAGATTTTGTAGCTGCTTCCCAGTGAGAATTAATTGATGGAATAATTCCCTCAATTGACTATATTTTCTCAACACTTTCATTGAAAATACACTAATATTGTAAGTGTCATTTCAGCTACCAGCGTCCCAATGGACAGAACTTGTCAGTGAATAGTTACACAAAGGATGAATAAAGATCTTGTCCATTAGAGACAGAAATGCCTTGGTTGCATTTACTTGGCTTTTTAAAATATTGGATAGCTTTCTAGTCCCAAGATGCAATAACTTGCAATGTTCACCGGATCCAGATGTATCATGTTCCAGCATTGTCACAGCTTGCGACTCTCTATCTTTGCTCACTGCCATCTGTACGTACTGTACCTATTTGTACTGCAGCAGCTTGCACATCTGAAGCCTGGAATTTTCTTGTGTTTGTATTTAAATTATGAAAGTTTTGGGGAACATTGCAATACTAAAATGCAGCTGCTCATCGGTAAAATCTTTCAGGACAAAACAAAAGCTAACAATTTGTTTAACCTGTGAATAAGCAATGGAAAAAAAAGTTGCTTCAAGAAAGAAAAAATGCCATCAAACATTATGGGGAAAAAAATATAAAACACTGTGAAATACCGAAACTGCTCTCAGACTACAAAGAGTTAAAAGCTTGTTCAACCAAATATTGAAAAAGTGCCCTCTGCTGTGGGACGCCACAGTGACTCACTATTGCCTACTAATGTGTAAAGTGGTATTACAAGATGGGATTTTAAGTTTTACAAATTGCACGGACGATTATATACTCCCAATTCATTGCCTTGAAATATTAGTACTTGTAGTCCTGTTGATTGTTGTGTCTCACTTTGAGCAGCCCTCCTGGGAAAACTTGAGCTCTGTAATTAAGTTGTTGTTTTTTTCACCTTCGAGCCTGCAAGCCATCCAAAACCTCTTTTTCCCATCCACACCCACTAAGGCAGCTCCAACAGCCCTGAATGGCCATCGTTTATTCAAATTAGAGCTCCAACTGACAAAAAGCCAATTCCACTACACCCCCACCCCCCTCCAAATTATATCTGGCGATTAGCTGGAGAAGCTAATCATTATGCTTCCTAATTAGGAATTTAGTCAATTGACTAAATTAGTCGACAAAAAGAGAAAGCACGGATATCAGTAATTATCAGCCAGGGAGTCAAGCAGGGAATACTGGGAATGAAGTAGAGGACAAAACTGCTGGGGTGACGTTTACGCCAACACATTGCTAAAAGACAATATTGTTGCTCATATCTGGGCAGGTTATTGCTGATCAGTGCAGGCTGAAGTTTCCAAAAAGCTGAGCTGCCCTTACAAAGACTGTCTTCCCCCCAAAAAACTAGCAGCATCTCTAATTTCGGCAAAAGACAAATGCTCATAATGCTGAAAAGCCACTACCTGTTCAGCAAACAACCGACAGGACTTACATTCATCATACAAACATGACTACTGATTGTGTAAATAAGCAACGGTTTGCAAATTAGTTTGCTAAATAACAGTTGATCTGATGTATGTTGTGTTCACAACTAGATTCAAAATATCTTCAGATGCATTTCATTCATCCTCATATTATGGAACAAAGTTAAGAGTTATGATTATTCTTAAAAAAAAATATATATATATATATTTGTATGAAAAATAGGGATTATGTTTAAAGAGTACACACCACTTTAAACCAACTTCCTCATGCCCATGCCCACAATTATTGGTGATTGTCCAAAAAATAAATTCTGGTGACTCTAAAAGTCTACAGGAAATAACTTCCAACTGTTGAAATTTGGATTTGGACAGCTCTCAACAGTCCATACTTTACAATATCGTGCCCACAAATTGAGCCTGCAAGTGAGTGGAAATACGTACATTTGGATTCAGCCTGTCTAAGGCTGAAAAAAAGGGCATCTGTGCTCATTAACAATATACAATATGAACGAAAAGGTCAACTGACAATATTTTCATGGGGCAGTTCTGATATGGTCCTTTAGAGCTCTGACCTCATTCAGTAAGTTATTGCAGTTACTGTTAATTTTTACAATGTTTTAAGATCTTAGGTGAAATAAAGTAATGGCTGTCTATGCTGCAGTTCTTTTAATTGTATTTTATTTTGAGGGCACAATATAGCATAAGTGTTTCAAGGTATTTTGAGTTCTGTTGACATGATAATATGTGATGTAATTCCTGTTGAAACGGAGACAGTGAAAGTTCAATTTTAAGCGTCCCACAATGCATTGTAAATATTTATAAACAAGCAGTTTGACTTGATAGGATGTGGACCAAGGGCAGATTGTTAAAAAAAAATGGTGATGATTTTTGGCTGGATTTTCTGGCGATGCCTTCATGCAGTGTAAGATCACCTCTGAAGACGCTCCAAAAGGAGATTTTTGATTATTTAAATACGTTTTGGCACAGTTATTACTATTCGTGGTATGTAATGAGATTTTTCTTCTAAATTAAACAGTTATCTCTACAATGCAGAAGTCAGTAAAGATAATACTGTGCTGCTAGGAAATATAGTCCTCTGTCTCTAGCAGAACATACTTGAGAACCATGACTTGAGTTTTTCCAATGTTTTCTAAAACGACCAACATTGTTTGCGTACCTGTTTCCGTGGACATGGGAGGCACAGAAGGCGTAGCTGTAGTGCAGCAGCGTAGGGTCGACTAGCGCGTTATTCTCCGAGTAATCCATCAGATCCTTCAGGTAGCTCAGGTGGCGGTGGCACCCTCGAATGCCATACCGCGCGCAGTACTCATCCAGGACAAACACTTGTCCGGGACTGAACCAACCCTAAAGACAAAACACACACACAAACACCAGACATGTCACACAATTTGTATTGCCTATAGCTGACAAAAGAAATACTAGCTTGTACCAACGTGTGCATCTGTAAAGTCTGATTCAGTGTCATTTCTGCCAAATTTGACTTTTTGGTCCATCAATTTAGAACTGAATGGATGTACCATTCAAAAGAGACGAAGGATCGTGACTGCGTTTCCTTTTCAAGCCTGCGCGCAAAAACACAAGTGATGGTTAATGTCAACTTCAATTTCTTTGATGTCAATCCACTATGTGACATACAGACATACAGATGGATCGAAAAAACTGTTTCTCACAGTCCTACTGTGTGCAAAATAAATAGTATAAATATGCAACAGCAAAAAAAAAATCAATAAAATAGACAAGGTAGTGCAAATATGGGTCCACAGTGTAAAAGTTCAAGAGCTTATGGGGCAAGAGGGAGAGAGGGGAGAGAGTTCAGCATTCTGACAGCCTCATGAGTGAAGCTGTTCTTCAGTCTAAGAAGTCTACTCATTATATTTTAAAAGGTGTTTCATGTAGAATCAAAATAGCAGCCTATCATTTAAATAAGTTCACCTTTTTTTCCCCAAGTCTATTTTTTAACAATGTTAATGCTGTAAACTTGCACTACATGGGCATACTCTTTGCTCTTTCACACACAGTGTTTCTTTGTTTTGTTGCAGGAGAGGTGTAGGAATATTGCGCATGAACTTCTCACTAAAACGACTGTAAATCATGCATGTACCATGTAAATCAGTCTGCCTCACACTACTGAAACCTTATATTAGCTTTACCTTTACTTTTAAAGTCATTTTGGCACAGAAGGAACACTGACATTGTCCACTGTCCCTTACATTGAAAAGGTCAGTAATTAAAGAAATGTAAAACCATCCTTCAAAAGAAAAACCCCGATATTTGGTAACATGAAGAGCAGTTGCTTCTGAACTCCACTGATGGCTGAACAACTTCTTTACAGCTTCCTGTTACCACGGGAGATGCAAATGGACTCCAGTCGAGATCGGACACAATTTGACCTAATAAACTCAATATAAATTCCCCAAACTTAACTACAATGAAACAGAGTGACAGGTAACCCTTTAACTATCAATTCTCAGCTCGAGTTCAAAATAAAAAAAGGAGAAGCTGAAAGCTGTAGAAAAACTGGAACATCACAAGATGTTCATTAGTTCATTCATCCTGCGCATAATCACTAAATGAGGCATGAAACTTACAATGCTAATTAGGATTCCTTACAGAAGGAATATTAGCAAATTATCACCTCCACCGAGCTGATACCACATACACACTACAGACACACTACATCAGCTTCTTTCGCCCAACAGCCGTGGCTCTCCGCCCAGCAACAGACGACCCAGGAGAGAAGATGAGCAGCAGAGAAACAGTTTCACCTTCCCAAGGGTGTGTTTCTCTACCGAACTGTCTGCCATTTCAAAGTAACAGTAGACTGTCAAACAAAAAAAGATAGTGGATACACTAAATGTGTATCTTAAAGAAATGATGAGAAACTGAAAAATGTTTTAATTATCGATGATTCCATTCTGTGCCGACGTTTACAGTGTAAAACGTTTTTGGTGCAACTGCTGATCTTGAAGGAAAAATTAAGAATTACAATGAGGAAACAAGACTGTTTTTTCAAACAGATTTTTCAACCCCTACAACATAGGGTTTAGCAGACAGTCCACTATCAATGCTCCTGTGTTATGTTCAAGGACATCATAGGGAAAAAGTTGTCAGTATGAGCAGATTGCATCTATGGGATGGTTCAGCTTGTGGAAAATATCAGGGTTATGTGTAAAAATAAAAAAAAATAAAAATTGACATCTATTTCTTTGGAGTCTTACTGACATGTGGGTTCCAAGTGAGGTTAACTGGACCCGGCAGATTCCTCCTCTGTAGACGTTAAAGTACCCCCCCCTCCCCTTACTTATCCCCCCTTCTCCTTCTCTGTCTTCTTCTCACCCAGCCTTAAGTTTGTTTTTTAGTCTCCTTCAGTTTCTTTCTTCATTTTCTCTCCATCTGTGGGCTCGAGCTATTAATATCACACCACAGGGAGAGAGACTGGCCTGTTGAGGTGCGTGAAGCGACAAGATGTTCGACTGTGACAAACAGATGGCGTAGTCCAGTCTTGGCGCTGACCGCTCAATTAGCGGCTAACAAGCCGGCTGCACGTCTCTGAGTCGGAGTGCCGGCATCCGTCACCTCCTCTCTGAGGGTCGGCTTGACCCAACAAAACTCAAAACAGCATGGCAGCTCTGAGGCAGCGAACACCTCGGCTTGTCGCCTCTCGTCACCTGACTACAGAAACTGAGTGTAAAATGCAAAGGATTCCACAGGGGTCGGGGGGTTCTTCTGACTTTTTTTTGGTTCATTAAGGCAGTTTTTGGTCCAAGAATTGTTGTGACCCTAACAGACTGTTGCCACTTTGTCTTGTAGGGTTTTACATGACATATATAGTATTACATGTTCTATTTTTGATAGCATGGAGGCAGCTTTCCAGAAAACTATCAGTGTCTTTGTCTCACTGGGAATTCAGAATACAAATCATACATCAATACAGCAGAAGTATTCGATCTGATTAATCTACACCAACTTTCAGCTCCTGATAATAATTGATTGTGTCATATAGGAGTTGAAAAGAGAGTGGTGGGAAAGTAGAAATGATTTGATAAAAGCAATTCTCATGTAGGCTAAGTAGGAGGAAATTAGCGAATATTTAAGGCCACAGTGACACCAGGAGCCTTTTAGGTCATTACATCACAAAATAATTCGTAACGTAAAAAAAAGGTGTAAAATAATGTGCATATCTTTCAGTGTAGTTTCATACAGTTTTATAGATTGTACGTTTTCTGACAGACAGGCAAGTGACAGATGTCAAAAATGGTTCTAAAAACCATTAATCAATCAAAAACAACTATTCACCTCCCAACCTCACCATAAATTAATTTTTTTTTAAACTTTCATTAGCAATAGTTGATATGACTAATAATAAATAAGAACAAGTATAGTATATGTAGTATCTTTTAGGTAGAAAATGTCACCATCTCACAGTTTTATCCAATCAAAAGTAGGGTATGAATTCAAGAGTTAGGAATACAAATGTTTCTTTTGCCAACCAAAATGTGAATATTTGTATTGCAATTGAAAAAAAAAAGGTGTTCCTGAGATATCTCTGTCACAAGACTGGACAGATGTAAAGTTGCAGTGATCTTGACCTCTGACCCCCAACATCATCATTTTCATTGTTTTTGTCAAATTCTAAGAACTTCCCTTCAATCACAGAAGTGTGATTATAATTAGCAAAAACTACAACGGAATCACTGGGAAGCGTCAAACTTAAATGGAGCAGGAGTCTAAACTGTGTGCATGCATAGACTTGGATAATAATATTGGTGTCTGTAATAGTGCAAGCACCACAAAACGTCGATGTGACAGCAGGACGCTCCGACTGGTCTGAGGGAAGATGAGGACTACTGCTTCCTTGTCCTCCATGAGCTAAGTATAGATGCAGGACAAAGATGTCTCAAGGTCTCACAGGTGAAGGCTTATAGGAAACAAGTGGGCCAGGCTCTTGTAAATTAAAGGTAAATACTGGTGTTCAGATTATGTCCAGTTTAGTGCTCATGTTCCATCACCCCATGACCTTTTTCCTTCAACTTCACCAGCCAGAGATTTAAGAGTGGGAGGTCATGGGACAACAACAAGCTGCTGATGGCCAAAGTCATCAGCTGATGATAATGTTTGTGTTCTTTTGTTTCTGTATTTGTAATAAAAACTCTTGACCTCTTTTTGAGCATTTTGAGAGGATGGTAGAAGTTGCATCAAAAGGCACTGCAAAGCTAAAAAGTAAAAAAAAAAAAAAAAAAAAACTGACAGCAAAGCTAAACATTGTTTTGCAGAAAGCTTCAATGAACAAAAACTATTTGTTTAAATCAATATTTTAAGGTGTTTAGTAATTGTTGAATATAGAGATAACTATTTTCAGATATGCTTGTCATTTCTTTACAAAATCCTGACAAGAGTGAAAACTGCTCATTTCAGCTCATGCGGCAGGTAGGAGTGACATTTTAAAAATACATACATTTGTTTTTTGGCAATTTGGGGGCAGCAAAACAACTTAAATATACTGTGCAAATTGGTTGTAACTATGTTTCCAAGGGGATATGGACGCAGTTGTTTGATTAAAAAAATCAAAAACAAATATCCATAACAGTTTTATGAGCTGATAAAGTGCCAGACTGTGGGTTAATTTGTTGTGTTGCCACCAAGTGGGAGAAAATGGATTGAGGTAGGTTTAAATTTACTATGTAAGAATTTTTTTTAATGGAGTATTGGTAAATTTAAGAGGGATAGCTATATTTTCTGTGTGTTTATGGAAAATAACACAAAAAAGTAAACAGTTATGATAAGACCACAACAATCAAGGCAAAAGTTCCTGTACAACAAAACATATTGTTGATACAATCATTCAATGAGAAACGCTTATTGAAAAAAAAAAAAAAAAAAAAAAATCACTTCAGTTGCCAGTTGTCACCACTCATCGAGTATAAAATTGATCACATTGAAAATATATTTAACTGAGTTTTTTCCCTTAATAGTTTAAATTAAACTCATTTAAGAACTCCCTCACCTATACCGATGACGTTTTAGAGAGAAAAAAAAAAAATCAGCTGGAGCTCGTTCATTACACCGGCACCTTCATCGGGGTATTTAACCCTTCAAATCATCAGTTGGAGCTATACACAGATCCAGTAAGCAGTACCCTGGGCCCCAACTACAAATCAAATTTCTGCCTAATTACTGTTGTTGTTGTTGGGTTCAACTCTTTTGGAAAAAAATATGACCCAGTCCATGACATGAATCAAAGCCACTTCTCAACAGATGTCCCCCACGCCAAGGCACTGGCCTTTTCTCAGAGTGTTTGGTGAAAAGAGGCTCAGGTTGGAACACAAAGCACCAGAGTTTTCACAAAAGGCTGAGGAGAGAAGAGCTGGAGGGGCAGTGTGAATGGATTGGTCTAATTGCAGAGCTGGAAGGAGCCCTGGAGAGGCAGGTAGAGAAATGAAAGAAGCACAGATGTCACTGGTGAACATCTCATTGTGTTGCTTTTAAAAGACGAGAACACGACGCAACACATGTCAGCATGAGCTGACTCCTCAAGATATGTCTTAGTTTGTGTTTTAGGGAGTTTTGGTGTCTCATTGATGGCCTTTCCACAATTACAGAGGGTAGTTAAAACCCTAACGGAAACAAACTATGACTATTATGGATTTAAGAGTTTTTGGGTAGGAAATTAACCACCCTGTTTTCAAAAAAAGTTGGTATGCCGAATGAAATGTAAATAAAAACAGAATGCAATGACTTTCAAATCATGTAAACCCATATTTAATTAAAAACAAACCAACGATAACACATCAAATGGTGAAACTGGGAAATGTTATTGTTTTATGAAAAATATATGCTCATTTTAAATTTGATGGCTGCAACAAGTTTCTAAAAAGTTGGAACAGGGGTATGTTTACCACTGTTTAGCATCACATCTTTTAACAACACTGCATACATTTTGGAACTAAGGAGACCATGTTGGAAATTCTTGCTTAACATAGGATTTCAGCAGCTCAATGGTGCGGGACCTCCTTTGTAATATTAATTGTTAAATGATGCGCCAAATGTTTTCAGTGGATGCCAGGTTTGGACTGCAGGCAGGCCAGTTTAGCACCTGGACTCTTTTACTACGGAGTCATGCTATTGTAACATGTGCAAAATGTGGTTTGGCATTGTCTTGGTGAATTAAGCAAGGTCTTCTCGGAAAAATACGTTTTTTGGGTGCCAAAACTTGTACATATCTTTCAGAATTAATGGTACCTTCCTAAATGTGCAAGGTACCGTTATGGGTGCTGGCATTCGTGTACTGATAACAATCTGGGTGGTCCCTTTCTTTAGCCCACAGGGTGTGGGATTCATGATTTAAAAAAAGAATTACAAATTTTGATTCTTGAGACCAAAGTTTTCCCCTCTGCTTTAATCCATCTTAAATGAGCTCGAGTCCTTAGGTGGTGGCAGCATGCAAAGACAAATTATTTGCATGGAAGAGCTTTAACCTACATTTGCGAATGCAGCGTTTAACCTTTTTCACAGACAATGGTGTTCAGAAGTGTTTCTTTGCCCATGCAGTGATTTCCACTACAGGATTGCTGCCGTTTTTAATGCAGTGCCCCGTGAGGGCCCGAAGATCACGGCCATCCAAGATTGCTTTTCAGCCTTGTCCCTTGTGTAGAGATTTCTCCAGATTCTCTTAATCTTTTTATGATATTATGTACTGCAGATGATGAAATCCCCAAATTCTTTGCAATTTTACAGTGAGGAACAATATTCGTAATTGTTGCACGATTTGCATTATTAGTGAACCCCTTCTCATCTTCACTGCCATTAGACTCTGCCTCTCTGGGATACTGTTTTTATACCTATTGATATTAAAGATATGTTGCTGGTTAACCTAATTAGCTGTGAGTTGTTTGACCAGGTGTTTCTTTTAGCATTACACAACTTTTCCAGTCTTTTGTTGACCTTGTCACAACTTTTTTGAAACGTGTTGCCAGCATCAAATTCTAAATGAGTCATAAGACAATAACATTTCTCAGTTTCAATGTTGTCTTTGGTCTATTTTCAATTAAATATGGGTTGATATGATTTGCAAATCCTCACATTCTGTTTTTATCTCCATTACAGTGTAGGTTTAGGTCATCACAGAGATTTCAGCAATCTTATAAATTGATTGCAATGTTGACATGAATCCAATAAACTCCAAGTTTGATATGTGTAGACTGTAAAATGATAACAACCGCTGAATCAAAGGCTATGAAACAGGTCAGTATACAAGAATACAACTTCATAAGTGTGTGTCAGTCTGCATAAACCTAAATGTAGATGAGGCACAAATACATGTGTGCCTTTTTTTTTTTTTCTTTTTTTTTTTTTCAAAATCCTTGCAACTTCAAGCTGTTTATTGTGTGACTGTTCTCAGAACGAGCTGTTTTGTCATCAGCAGAGAGAAAGTCTTCACTGAACTGCAGACAGGTTACACAGAAAGACGGCCGTGCTGGTTTTCTATTCATTCATTGATTTTATTCCTTTCCCTGCTAAACCTGTATATGTCCACAGCAAAACTAGAAAGTTTACAGTGAAACTAGGGGCCTTGATGGATCATTATCGATCTGAAGGATTTGAATGGCTACCCATGAAGGTTACTCTTCACTAACATAAAATGAGAAGAAAAAAATAAATCTTATTTTTCTGATTGATACACACATTTCTAAAAGGCAAAGACGATCTTCACAATCTTGTTCGCAATACATTTCACCTCCTTGAGAACAAGTCCCAGTCAAATATTTCCACCCACAAGTCACATGTCTTAAATACCATTAAATGCTACCATTAAATGCTAGTCTTCATAACAAAATTGCCAGTGAGTTGCAAATCGATTGGTTGATGTTGAAATGTTGTTTTCAATGCTGAATAATGTTTTCACAGACTAGGAAGCAGGAAGTGGTGAGTAGTTTAAAAAAAACACTCATTCGTAATACCTCTGTGCTATTTTTGTCGTCTCTCTTTCTTATTTCGCCTCCCATATTTTACAACGAGTGAAACGTCGACTCTTTAACTTATGTGGGGTTAATGTGTGGTATTGTAGTGCAATTTGCACTCATGTCAGCATCACAGCAGAAAGCCAGGTCAAGTCTACTTCCCTTGGTTAAAAAAAAAAAAAAAAAAAAAAAAAAAAGTTTTAGCAATCACTATAAACACTAGCCAATTGTATTAATACGTTAGCAACATTAGCAAGTGTGTGGAGGGTGGAGATTTGGAGTTTTTTGTAAAAAAAACTGTTTTACTAAACTACCATTGGAGCAGCAACTTAAAATAAAATCTGACGATAGGCCAACACCAAAAGGAATAAAGGGATTCTGACTTTTAATGTGGAAAATGATGTCTGCACAGACTAGCTAGCTGGTAACACTGAACTGCAGTTCCTATTTTGCTGACCTTGTCTTCTTTTTGACAAGGATTCATGCTCACTTAACAATCTGAGGACCACTACATGATTTCCTGACTTGGCCAACCTGTTGCAAGGAAATTGAGAAGCACAGTAAATCAAAGTCACGTACATTGTGCCGTGAAATTAAAGTGTTTTAAACTCGTCAGGATTGACGAGGCTCTGGACTTGGCAAGAAGCATTAACTCAAAGAAGCACAATGAACACATAAGAATAACAATAAAACTCTGATAAGATTCACTGTTGCAGCCTTGTACCTTAATAGCTGTAAAAGAAGCATTATATTGTATATTTTCTGGCATTTTTCAGCAAAATAGAAGAGAGATTAGAGGTCTTGTCTCACTACTTCCTCAGAAATGTTGCCTACGCCACACCACTGCCTTTCATGTCCCTGCTCACACAATAACTTAAGCATCATTCCCCTCCTCCATCCTTTGAGTCGCTCCAGCAGTTGTCATTGAGGGTCATGTTCCTATTTGGTAAGTATTGATTAGAGTGTTTATCCCCTCAATCAGTGTGGGAGAACCCCTCAGGCTTAACACAACACACACACACACACAGAGAGAGAGAGAGAGAGAGAGAGAGAGAGAGAGAGAGAGAGAGAGAGAGAGCAAGACAGACAGAGAGAGTGAGGGAGAGGGCGAGAGACAAACTGAAAGTTTCTAGAGCCAAAGGTAGAATATTAAAATGTCCTATTCAGTCCAAAACCCATAGTACAGTTTACTCTTACAAAATATAAAGCAACTAGCAAATATGAAGATTTTAGGAGCTGGAACCTGTAAAATATTGTAATATTATTTTAATAATTTTCCACTTTGGAGGGGATTGTATCTGTAATTTAAATGCAACCTGTGTTCATTTTTTGAAGGTCACCAAGAATGGTCCATTTAATGGAGACGTTGTCTAGTACTACTAATGGATTTAATCTCTAATTTACAGTTTTGCTTAGGCTGAAGCAAAACTTCTCTTCTTTTTTTTTTCAAATCTTACTCTGGCTGGATGACGGAGACAAAGAGACTTATGATATTTAAAATAAAAACAAAATGGATGCTGAACAATCTTTTGTCACTTAACCAAGATATAATGAATCAATTATTTTCTGAGTTAATCACAGTGTAGTAAAGAAGACATAAATAAAAGCTAAAATAAAAAACTGCACAACAAACTGAAAAATATCATACCTCCCAACCTCTTTTTTTTTTAATCAAATATATAGCTAAACCTCAGCTTTTTAGGGACCTTTGGTATATAACTGATTATTTCAACAAAACCTCAAATAAAAACTGTGGAGTTGACTTTGACTGATATTGACTTGATTTGATCAAACATTGTTGCTTTTTACAACTGCGTTTCCAAAAAATGGGGACTCTGTGTAAAATGTAAATAAAAACAGAATGCAATGATCTATGTGATTTGCAAATCACATAAATCATTGCATTCTGTAATGTTTAAATTATAATAGACCAAAGACAACATATCAAATGTTGAAATGGAGAAACCTTTTTGTTTTATGAAAAATATGTGCTGATTTTGAATTTGATTCCAGCAACACGTGTCAAAAAAGTTGGGACAGGGACAATGAAAGACTGGAAATGTTGTGCAAAGCTAAGAAAAAAAACACCTGCATCTCACAACTAATTAGGTTTACTGGCAACAGACCAGTAACATTATTGAGTATAAAAAGAGCATTTCAGACAGGTAGAGTCTCTCAGCAGAGAAGATGGGGAGGGGTTCACCACTCTGTGAAAGACTGCGTGGGAAAATAGTGTTCCTCAATGTAAAATTGTAAAGAATTTGGGTATTTTATCATCTATGGTACATGATATTAAAAGATCCAGAAAATCTGAAAAATCTCTGTACGCAAGGGACAAGGCTGGAAACCAAAATTGGATGGCCGTGATGTTTGGGCCCTCAGGTGGCACTGCATTAAAAATAGACACAATTCTGTAATGGAAAAAAATTGTCTGGGCTCAGGAACACTTCTGAAAACCATTGTCTGTGAACACAGTTCATCACTGCATCCACAAATGCTGGTTAAAACTCTACCATGTAAAGAAAAAAACATATAAACAGGATCCAGAAGTCTTTTCTAGGCCCGAGCTTATTTAAGATGGACTGAGTTGCACTAGAAAACTATTCTGTGGTCTGACAAATCAAAAACTGAGATTCTTTATGGAAATCATGGACACTGCGTTCTCCGGGCTAAAGAGCAGAGGGACCATCCAGCATTGTTATCAGTGCTCAGTTGAAAAGCCAACACCCATGATGGTACAGGGATGCTTTAGTGCACATGATATGGGTAGCTTGCACATCTGGGAAGGAACCATTATTACTGAACAATGTATACATGTTTTGGAGCAGCATATGCTCCCATCCAGACAACTTCTCTTTCAGGGAAGGCCTTGTTTATTTCAGCAAAACAATGTCAAACTACAATCTACAGGTATTACAACAGTATGGCTCTGTAGTAGAAGAGTCTGGGTGCTAAACTGGCCTCCTGCAGTCTAGACCTGTCAACCGTTGAAAACATTTGGAGCATTACGAAATTAAAACTATGACAAAGGAGAGCAGTGAATCCTATTTTAGTCAAGAACGAGACATTTCACTTCAAAAACTCCAGAAACTGGTCTCCTCAATTCCCAAACATTTACCGTGCTGTAAAAAGAAGTCAGGCAAAACAGTAGTTGACATGCCCCTGTCCCAACTTTTTTGGGACGTGTTGCTGGCATCAAAAAAAGAACATATCTTTCAGAAAACAATACAATTTCTCTGTTTCAAAATTTGATATGTTGTCTTTGGTCTATTTGAAATTAAATATGGGTTTACAGGATCTGCAAATCATTGAAGGCTGTATTTATTTTCATTTTACACAGTATTATAACATTTTTGGAAACGGGTGTAAATTAGCTCTGAATTTTATCCAATAATTAACTAAAAAGCACAGAATTTTAATAACAACAAGGTGTTGTCTGATGTTTCAGAGTTTGTTGCTTCCTCCTTTCTCATTGTGACTGAGCATTTAAATTAAAAGGATGCTTTGCAGAGTGACCTGTAGTGTCCATATAATCTAGGGTTGGAACAACAACAACAAAAAAAACAGTCAGTTGTGGAAAACCCTTCTGTGAAAAAAACAAAAAAAACGCACATCTTTTTCTGAAATAATTTGAAACTGAAAAAAGTATTTGGCCTTCATCATTTTTGATACCTTATTCAATAAAATGTAATATTTGGCTTTTAATTTTTGGTTCAACAGACTATTTTAAACAATGAAATAAATTAAAATGGCAATAACAAAATGGATGGGGTCCTTGACCTCAAATTTTATTACACAACCTTTAGAGACAATCATGCGAACAAATGACTTCTGCAGCACTAATTGAGATTTCTGTACCTGTCATCAGGTAGTTCGGTGCACTCTTCCACAGCAAACTGCTCCAGCTGTCTCGTTTGAAGTGTGTTTGAGAGGGTTCAGATCATCGCTCATACAAGGCCACTTCAAAACAGTCCAATGTTTTGTTCTTAGCCATTCTGTGGTGATTTTAGTATTTCTTGGGTAATTATCGTGTTGGAGGATCCATGACCTGTTACTGAGACAGAGCTTTCTGACACTGAGCAGCCTGTTTTGATCAGGAATGCTTTGAGAATTTTGAGATTGTATCGTGTACTGAACAGATTCAAGGCACCTTGGTGCCAGACACAGCCAAGCAGCCCTAAAACAGAACCAACCTCCTCCTTTTTCACAGTAGGTATTGGTGTTCTTTCCTTGGAAAGCTTCATCT
Organism: Embiotoca jacksoni; assembly: GCF_022577435.1. Taxonomy (NCBI): domain Eukaryota; kingdom Metazoa; phylum Chordata; class Actinopteri; family Embiotocidae; genus Embiotoca; species Embiotoca jacksoni. The sequence goes on along the minus strand of NW_027185381.1, from coordinate 4,906,385 downwards.
TTTTGTCTGTGAACATTGATGTGACATACCAAAAAGCTCCAGATTTGTCTCAATTGCCCAAAAATACATTTACCTTGAAGCTTTGTGGCTTGTCAATATGCATTTCAGCAAATTCCAGTCAGTTTTTCTTTCAACAGTAAAGTCCTCCTGGGGCGACTTCCATGGAGCCCACAATGCACAAAAAGCAATGCATGCTGTATTTAGACACCGATATACCTCAACCTTTGAATTCAGCTTATATTAACCTAAACGTTTTCCTTGGTTTTGTTTATGATTACGAACATCCTTTGGTTTAGTCTGGGGTTGATTTCCAGTGAGTTTGACTACAGTCCCGTGGACCTTCAACTAGCTAATAATATTTACAACTGCAGTCAAAGACACTGCATTTGTAAATTGAAGTTGAAGCTGCTTGGAGGTCTTAGCCTTTACTTTTAACATGCTTGTCTATACATTTTCTTTCTGATCTCTGCTTTCATTTCTCTGGTCCATCTTCAGTGTGGTGTACACAATGATACCAAACAGCAGTGACCACTTTTCTCCATTTAAATAGGCTGAATTACTGATTAGAAGATTAAAGACCTGCAGTACTGATTAAAAAATAATAACCCAATTATTATTATCTTTTTTTTCTGGGGGTTGCTGTTAATGGTACCAACAAATACATCCACAACTGTATATTGATTATTGATGAACCTATCAATTATTTTATCCATGATTCCAAAATATATGCAACGTACAAATATCTTTGCCTTATTTGATTTACATAAACAATTAATCATTTATTAAAATAGTTTCCAATTAATTTTCTGTTGATCGTTTATTAACCGACCAATCCTTTCAGTTCTAACGTCTTTAGCTGTTGCATGCAAACAGATACACTTCACACTTCAGATACACTTCTTCCCTGCTGCAAAGAATTCTGTTCCCCAAATAATAGAAGAGAAACTGACAAGTTTGCATTAGGAGCAACCAAAAGCAGGACCTTAAGCATCAGTCCTGCTCACTTAATTTTACTGGCGGCTGACCTCTGTGAAGTGTTGTGGAGAATTGTTATTGACATCTCTTGATGACAAAGTAAGGAGGATATGTTCGTATTAACGTACCAGGCAGGAGAAGGAGTCGTTCATGCGGTGCTGCAGAGTGTGTTTCTGTAAAATAGTGAAGAGGGCGGCGTGGTCGAAGTGAAATGGAGCTACAGAGATTAACTCCTCCACTCCCTGTCGCTGAGATGGATCCAGGCCTGAAAAGGAAAAACAGAGAGGGTAGTAAAAAATAAAAGAAATATGTAGAGTTCCACAACATTAAAAAAAAAAAAAAAAAAAACTTGTGATGGACAATAAACATGAAATGCAAATGCATTTTAAGATATTAATTTCAAACAGCAGTACAGTTACAATATGGTTAAGGTTAGGGAAATGTGGTCTCTGGCTTGAGAGTCAGATAACCTCAATCGCTGACATTTACTTTCTGTATCAATACACAAAGGACACACATCAGTATTGACTGTGATGAAAATTAAAACAAACAAAACATGAACTCGAATTTTGATGGAAGCCGTTATTCTGATATTTACCGATATTCATATTCAAAACCGCTTCTGTTGTATTTGTTTTGAAGTTTCAAACTGTCTTAGCTTGAAAGCAAGCAGCAGCTTGGTTGCGTCATTTGTGTCTATACAGGAGGCACTCAAGTCAAATTCAGTTTTACAGCCTTAATGATTCATAGACTTTGAAACTTTTGAAGCCATATCAGGTATGGCAGAATTTAAGTTATTTTCCAAAATTACAACTTTCTAAACTATAGATAGGTAGGTAGGTAGTTACTTTATTAATCCCCATGGGGAAATTGTTTCGCTACAGCAGCATTTATAGATACAGGAAAGCAATAAAATAACAGTAAAAAATATTAAATATAAAAATTCACAGTACAGTATATATAGTGGGTACGGAAAGTATTCAGACCCCTTTAAATTTTTCACTCTTTGTTTCATTGCAGCCATTTGCTAAAATCAAAAAAGTTCATTTTATTTCTCATTAATGTACACTCATCACCCCATCTTAACAGAAAAAAACAGAAATGTAGAAATTTGTGCAAATTTATTAAAAAAGAAAAACTGAAATATCACATGGTCATAAGTATTCAGACCCTTTGCTCAGTATTGAGTAGAAGCACCCTTTTGAGCTTTTGAGTACAGCCATGAGTCTTCTTGGGAATGATGCAACAAGCTTTTCACACCTGGATTTGGGGATCCTCTCCAGTTCCGTCAGGTTGGATGGTGAACGTTGGTGGACAGCCATTTTCAGGTCTCTCCAGAGATGCTCAATTGGGTTTAGGTCAGGGCTCTGGCTGGGCCAGTCAAGAATGGTCACAGAGTTGTTCCGAAGCCACTCCTTTGTTATTTTAGCTGTATGCTTAGGGTCATTGTCTTGTTGGAAGGTGAACCTTCGGCCCAGTCTGAGGTCCAGAGCACTCTGGAAGAGGTTTTCTTCCAGGATATCTCTGTACTTGGCCGCATTCATCTTTCCTTCAATTGCAACCAGTCGTCCTGTCCCTGCAGCTGAAAAACACCCCCATAGCATGATGCTGCCACCACCATGTTTCACTGTTGGGATTGTATTGGGCAGGTGATGAGCAGTGCCTGGTTTTCTCTACACATACCGCTTAGAATTAACGCCAAAAAGTTCAATCTTGGTCTCATCAGACCAGAGAATCTTATTTCTCATAGTCTGGGAGTCCTTCATGTGTTTTTTGGCAAACTCTATGCGGGCTTTCATATGTCTTGCACTGAGGAGAGGCTTCCGTCGGGCCACTCTGCCATAAAGCCCCGACTGGTGGAGGGCTGCAGTGATAGTTGACTTTGTGGAACTTTCTCCCATCTCCCTACTGCATCTCTGGAGCTCAGCCACAGTGATCTTTGGGTTCTTCTTTACCTCTCTCACCAAGGCTCTTCTCCCACGATTGCTCAGTTTGGCTGGACGGCCAGGTCTAGGAAGAGTTCTGGTCGTCCCAAACTTCTTCCATTTAAGGATTATGGAGGCCACTGTGCTCTCAGGAACCTTGAGTGCTGCAGAAATTATTTTGTAACCTTGGCCAGATCTGTGCCTTGCCACAATTCTGTCTCTGAGCTCCTTGGACAGTTCCTTCGACCTCATGATTCTCATTTGCTCTGACATGCACTGTGAGCTGTAAGGTCTTATATAGACAGGTGTGTGCCTTTCTTAATCAAGTCCAATCAGTTTAATTAAACACAGTTGGACTCCAATGAAGGAGTAGAACCATCTCAAGGAGGATCAGAAGAAATGGACAGCATGTGAGTTAAATATGAGTGTCACAGCAAAGGGTCTGAATACTTATGACCATGTGATATTTCAGTTTTTCTTTTTTTAATAAATTTGCACAAATTTCTACATTTGTTTTTTTCTGTCAAGATGGGGTGCTGAGTGTACATTAATGAGAAATAAAATGAACTTTTTTTGATTTTAGCAAATGGCTGCAATGAAACAAAGTGAAAAATGTAAAGGGGTCTGAATACTTTCCGTACCCACTGTGTGTGTGTGTGTGTGTGTATATATATAAATATATTGCCAGAGGTGAGTTATTGTAGTCTTATTGCAGTGGGCAGGAATGATCTCCTGTATCTGTCCTTGTGACAGCGGAGCTGGAGGAGTCTTTTGGAGAAAGTGCTCCGCTGTCCCTGCAGCAGGTGGTGGAGAGGGTGGTCAGGATTATCCAATATGGATAATAGTTTGTTCAGCGTCCTCCTCTCCACCACCTTTTCCAGGCTGTCCAGTTTATAGCCGATGATGGAGCCGGCCTTCTTAACCAGTTTGTTAAGTCTGTTGGTGAAGTGTAAACACACACAGAAAACCAGCAGATAGGAATACATTGGCAGTCACTTCTCAGTGCTGGGGTTAGTGGTTTCTCACTTCGGTTGGCTACAGATCCTCTGTGAAGCTGTCAGTACCCTCAAATGAGAGAAATACTGTCGAACATGAACAACGTGGGGGAAACACTGGAAGTTGATAAATGCAGCAGTAGATCAAGACTTCAGGAAAAAGTAGGATGTTACAGTTCCTAACATTGTAAAAGCTTAAAATCAAAATAAGTGTTTGGTATAGTTTTATATTAACAGTTATATAATAGTTAACCAGAGATCTGTGTCTGCCTAAAGATCATGTGCCAAATGATCGCTTAAAGACTGCAACTTTTGTTAATAGCTACCACTAATAGCGCAAGACAAAATGAAGTAACAGTACTGTCAAAACTCTTTAAACCTGTGCCTTACATTTCCCTTTAATATCTAACAGACTACTACACAAAATATATGTATCTAAGCAGGATATCTGTCCATGAGAAGGAGTGTTTGCAGTCATTTGTGTGTTGTGCCATAAAAAAAAACGTTCACAATGTGGATGAAAACAAATCACTGTGCATGAAAAGTGCACTTCTTTCTGTTAACAATCCAATGTGCCATATTTTATAAGTGCTAAAATTACAGTTATGACACAAACTAAGGATGATTAGTCAATGTACAATACATCAAGAACTTTTCACTTCCGACAACGATGCATTTGCACTGTGGATTAGTTTATCCAAATTGTATATTAGCCAGCAGGTCGGAAACAACAACACAAACTCTACTAAAAAAAGCATTTTAAATGCAGTCAAAATGTTTGTTTTTTTGTTCTTTATTGGCGGTTTTCTCACTTGTCTTCCTAAAAAGGGAGATAAGCAAGTTATAATGTAAAGTATAGGCTTAATTGATGACCATTTTTTTTGTCTATTCAGTACTGGGTGCACACAATCTAACTTTAAAATCAGCAGTTAAAACAAAACAACTACAAACAAAGCTGTCCTGCAGAAATTCTGAGAGTCAGTGTTTCACTGAAATCTTTCCCCATCAGATTCTGTGAGCTGTGCTGATATTCTTACCCTCACTACCAATCCCTAAATCTAACCAACCCAACTAACACTAAAGACTGCTGGACACTGAAGTGACTCACCATCGCCCCTTAAATGTACAAAGAAATGGGATTTATTTGTTACAAATGACACCTTTAAAGAAAGTTGTCATATCAGGAAACATTAAATAACATTTACGTTGATACCAGAATATCTGTCACAGGCCAATATCACAGGAAATGAGGAAGAGAAATGAAGGTCATGCAAATCCCATGAGAAGACTGAAACCAAAAACGTGTTGGTATCTCTCTCTCTCTCAATACTGTGAACCTCTTCCCAAGGGAAGAAATATCAGAAAACGTTCACTCTGAGTAAAACTGGAATAACTAGTAAAGTATTTTTTCACGGTACACTGATACTTTGAGCACTTCTTTCAGCTTGGACACGACGATAACGAGGCTTCGGGGTCAGTGACAGAAGACTCAGACGGAAAACAGGGAAAATAAAAGAAGCACAAGAGGCACAGGGTGTCCCAGCCCGGGCAAACCTGGGTTCATTTCCAGTCCTTTCAGCCCCTTTCTGTTAATGGCCCCTGCCAAATGAAAAGCCTAACACTCTCAACTCTGCCTTTATTGTGGGAGTACATTTCGGGATGGGAAGTTTCTGAGTATGACACATGGCCCCACAAAAGACCGCGTCTTGCTGAAGAATGCCGGTGTTGTTTCCACGCCTGCGACGCCTGCGGCCTTGGTGCCCAAGACGAGCATTAGTGATCGCTTTTTTATTAACACTGCCATTTTGTTTTTGTGTAGACGCAGAGAAGCCTGCAAGGACTCTCAAACATTTGTGTTCTCCCCTCCACCCCCTCCTCCCACCTTTCTTTGTCGCTTTTGTTGAAGCAAAAAAAAAAAAAAAAAAAAAAAAGGCAGCAAAAGTGAAATCTCCACAATCAACTTCCAATCAACGCTCCTCTGCTTTTCTCTCCTCATGTTCTTTTCTTCCCACTCTCCCACTTTTCTGTCTTGGGCTGCCCTTCGGCCTCTGTGGCCTGCTTTTGCTCTGTATAATTTCGATGTAGGTCATTTTACATTCGTTACCTCCCAAAACATGGGATTGTCCCCTAATGTAATTTAGAGAAAAGACAGGGAGTGAAGTAGGCGACTCTAAAGAAAACGAGACAAAGAGATATAGATTAGTGCTGATAATAAGAGGAGGGGGGAGGTGGAGAAGTATTGATTGGGGGACAGACGGCGGAGGAGTGATGTTGATCTGTGTCAAGTCCAACTTTCAGCTATTAATCTGCTGGGTGTGTGCGTGCGTGTGTGGAGGGGGGGTAGGGATGCGTGTCAATGAGTGTGTGTGGGGTAGAAAATATAGATGGATGTCACTGCTCCTGGCACAGATGGTGCATTTGGTCCCGGGCCGTCTGCAGGTTTTTTCACTCCGTATTTTTTGGAAGCAGTTTCTCATCAGTGTTTGTGTCTACATGTACAAATTTGTGTATTCAATAATATTCTGAAACATGACTAAACACAGTAAAGCTGGGAATCTGAGGCTCATATTGAAGCTGTGATAATTAAGATTATGAATTAATAAGTTAGCCTCTCCTAGCATAACACCCAGTTCCCCAGCCTATCTACTGAAATCATGTTGCGTTGTGGCTAATGGGTGGATGGTTTTAAGAAAAATGCAAGGAATAAAAACAAACAAACAAACAACAACAACAAAAAAAAAGACCTGAGGTTGAGCTAGATCATTTTCTAACTTTGGAAAACTAAAATGTACAATGTTATTTTCAACATGTTTTTTTTGTAATATATTTTGGTCTCATATTTAGACTATCTATGAAGATGTTTGAGTGTTAAGGATTCTGTTTGTGTTTGTATACGTGTGTGATGGGTGGGAGGGAAGGGGTAGTTTTCGCCACTCAATCTCTGCATCTTTCTGGTCTGGGCTCCTTTGGTATCGTCACGGCAACAGTCACATCTATGTGACATGCTGCTCTGAAAGGTGGTGGCGACCGCTGATGGCAGGTTATTGATGCAGACGAAGAGGAGGAGGACAAAGAGTGTTTCAGTTTCAGGTGCACAAGGCTGTGAGATGTGACATGATCTGCCTGTCAGAGCGGAGCAGTGCTGATGATGTCGGGGCAAGTCGAGATAAAGATGCGGACTGACAAGTCCGTGAACCTCTGTCTGAATGAGCGAGCTCTTCTCGCCGCGCCAAGCTCAAACAACCAAACTCAACTCAGGGAAAAAGTTTAAAAGGAGCACAAGAATGCATCCTCAGCTGTTCAGTTGCATTTGAGGGAGCCGCTGAAAGCCCGAGAGGTTAAGACGACCAGACAGTTTGGATGTCTCTGCTCAGGATCATCCTCGATGTCAAACCGACCACCTGCTTTTCCAAAAACACAAATGACAGGTGTAAACAGTTCTAAAAAACACCTTCAGGAGCCAGCATCGATGCCCAGCAGACCCATTTTGTTCATACTTGGGACAGAATTTACTGCCTGTGACAAAAGTGGACTTCAGGTCAAAGGTCACAGTCAAACATCCCCACAGCCTCTGATGAGTTCCACTTGTTTGGACTTTGTGGGTCCTTTTGATGCTGGTCCATTCCTTTATTTGAAATGATGTCTACTGAAATTTCTTTAGCAACTTTGCACAAACTGTTTTGGTCTTTTCTAGAATTTCATCTTGACTGAGAACATCACGAAGGCCAGATGCTTAAACCTGTTCACAAACAAGAAAAAAAGTTCTCCTGAACCTACATTAAGTTGAAGGAATGGTGTGTTTTTTTCTCCTTGATAACTTGCTGTGCAAAGCAAGACATAAGGCTTCAGAGCAACAAATGCATTGTAAATGCAAATGAAAATTCATTTTCACATTTCACAGCAGAGACAAGCGCAATAGCAATTAAAATAGCACCCTCTCAACAAACAGGACTTTTCATTTGCAACTGACACACATGTATATTTGTGTCTGGTGTTTTAGTATAGTAAGTAACACGGAAAACCCTTTACATTAACATACTAGGTGTTACACGTACACTGGTGTGGGGTTTTTCCAGAGAATTTATCTCCAAAAAAGCCCAAAAGAAACATTGTGCGACGATTTTTGTGTAGTATCAAAACCATGTAACTCCTGCATTAATCTGCTGGTGCACATTGGTCCAAAAAGCATTTTTTTTCCTATACACAATCATAGGGATAGGGGCAGCTGTTTTACCGAGTGTTATAAACATGCAAAACGATCCGTTTATTTTCCGACTTTGATCCATTGGGTCCAATGACATTTCAAAAAAAATTTAGTGACACTTTTTAGGTAAAATTGGGACGCCACTTCTGCCAAGTCAAACCAAGTCTAAATGGAGAGCAGCTGAAGGAGGGTTAATTTTGTCGATTCAGCGGGCAAGAGCGCACATGAACAGAACTACCCAAAATCCCACAGACAGGTTTGGTGGATGTTCCACTTATTTCATCATGCTTACATACATAATAATAAAAAATAAAATAAAAATTTTTTTTTTTCAATGCAACCTTTCGATTCAGTTAATCATACAAGAAATTAGGCGGACTCTTGTCTTTTGAACTAGATGTGAATCAGGCAGTTGGCATGTTTAATGACGCAGTATTGTATCTCAGCCATATGATATAAAAGGCAACTCAGGTTAACTACAAATAAATTGCTATTAAATGACAAATAAAGGGGTAACAATTCAAAAGCCTTTTCACCAACTAAGTAATCTTTGTGACATTGCATCATTTAAGCACGACAGCTTAGGACATGTAATTAATGTATGGAAAGTAAATTAAGGACACTATGTACTTCAGTTATTAACATAAGAACATCGGTGACATTTCAAGCACATTGCTCTTCATCAGTGTTAATAAATGAATTGCATTAAGTGGGCGTTTACGCACTCACAATTGACTTATGCTCACTCCTCAACATCATTCCAGCACCTGATTTTAGTACATTGGATGAGTGTATTTTGTTCACTTTGTCATTTAATTAATGATGAAGTAGTAATTAAAGAGCTAAATGATCTAAATGATCCACATATCCAATGCATCAACTGATATGCCAACCTTGATAACCCCAAAACCGAGCTTCCTACACTGGGCAGCAGTTCTCTTAATACCATGGGAAGAGGCGTTTATGATATTAGTTACCTCTTCCCAAGCTAATTTAACATCATTCATTTTCCTACTCTAATGAGCATACGTTCTGTGATTGCGAGCTTGAACCTCCCAGACAAATATACAAGTTTCCACCTGCATAAAGTTTTGGTTGGTGGTGGTGGTCTGCTTCTACTTCAGCCATTATTAAAGTGCACAATTAAAACAATTTCCCCTTGGGGATTAATAAAGTAACTATCCATCTATTACAAAACTGACAATACGCTAAACGGCAGCTCTTTTAAGGGGAATAAGAGTTGCGGATTTGATTGAAAACAGAGAGTAAAGATTTATAGAACAGGATCTATTCAGCAGAGTAACAACAATAACCGTCCGCAGCCTGGTATGTGTGAGCGTCTAACATGACTTCCACGTCTAACCAGCTTCATTATTAGCTCTCACATGTCGGTCGATAAAATCTGACACTGCTGCCTGCTCCCTTCCAAAGATATAGAGCTGAAAACAGTCCTAAGCTTCAGACACAGAAAGGAAAGATGCTGTGGCTCCGCTTTCATTGTCTCACTTGTTTGTTCAGAGTTATTAACCTTCAAACAGAGAATTAAAAAAAAGCCTGGTTTGTGTTAAAAAAAAAAAAAAAATACAGCTATTTCCATGGAGTCAAGACCAGAGAACTATGATTTTATTAATGGTAATAACCTTTCTCTGTGTGCAAGCGCATGGCTGTGTAAGTGGGCGTCAGTGTGTACACATGCAATCATTATTGTTATTTAACCTCTGCATATCATTTTTGTAAAAACACACCTGCAGGGTGAGCACTGACCAAGATGCAGTTTCACAGCCACGATCGTTATCAAAGCGAGAACAACTTTGTCATCACGCACGCACGCACACACTTAGCACCCAGTTAAGAGCTATTTCAGGGACACCTTCTATTTCCTCTTGCAAACAGTGTGTCAGCACCTCTCTCCATTGATGCTTCAATCTGTTCCATTAAATGCTAACAAGCAGTGGCGAGAACAAACCGCTGTCGCACCAAATTACACAAATACAGCCATAATCAGCTCTTAGTATGAAACTCTTCATTTCTCAATGCTCGGCCTGGGAGGAGGCGAGAAAGCACATAATGTCTTCTACATGCAGATAATGAATGACATTATTTTTAGATGAAGGAGAGATAGAGAAGCAATAAAAGAAACAAGGTGCAGATATGTGAAATCCAAGAGAAAAATGTACGGGGCACTTTCAAAGTGGGTGAAGGAATGTATAGAGAAGACGGAGAGAAGTAAAAATAAAAATTGCATAGAGGGAAAAATATGAAGAACGGGAAAGAAATGACAAGATGGAAATGAGAGACAAACTAAAAAGGAAAAAGGGAAGGCAAGAGGGAGACCTGGCACAAAAAAATAAAAATAAAAAGTGGGAAGAAATATGGGAAATTAAAGGAGGGAAGAAGAGAAGAGTACGCTAAAGGCAGGAAGACAGGCAGATTGTGCAATGTAAAGAAGGGAAGAAAGTTGGGATGAGGAGAAAAATGAAATGGTGTGATGTGTTTTGAGGAAGGGAGTCATTTTATGTCCTTGCACTCTCCTCCCTTCATCCCCTACTTTTATTCCTGCCATCCTTTCATTCTGTTTGTGTGTTTTGTCTCTTTCACAGCAGTATGACCTGCGCGCTATTAACGTGTTTCGATCTGACTCCCGCTGCGTTTGTGTGTGTTTTGACCTGCAACCAATCAGCACCCTGCTAACAAATAAAACAACCCCTCCCAAGTATGGCCCGAAATCTCTGTACCTGTCTGGCTTTCAGTAATATGACGCCCAACACTGTGTAATGGAAAGAAAGGAACAAAACAGGAAATGCGTGATGGAAGAGGTAGGGAAGCTAATTCAAAAGAGAAAAGAACAGAAAATTACAAAAGTTATGAAGATTTGAAAAAACCCGTGTTTTTGCATCTGCCCTGAAGTAAAACATTTTTTAGCGCTACTTGATAGTTCAATACAAGCATTTTACATGATTCAAAAAACCAGAGAAGATACTTCTATGTTGCACTTGAACTACATAGACTCCAGAATTTTGTGCAAAACCTGATACGTTACCCCTGCCTGATTTGACAATTTTGTAAAGAGTGTCTTGTAATGTGAGGAATGTTTGGTTTTCTCTTCAAGTGTCCCAATAACAATAATAATAATAATAATAACATTGTGGGGTTGATGTAGCATGGCTGCGCAGACTGCCGCTCACAGCCTTCCATTTTTCACTGTGATTACAGTCTTGCAACTCGGCTCGTATTAGACGTTTGCTCAGCCACTGAAAGAGCGGACCAATCAACGACCAGCATTGGTGATGAAGCGAATTTGTCCCGCCCCTCCTTCACTGATTCCAACTCTCGGTGACCGCGCGCGCAAAAAAAAAAAAAAAAAGTTCAGTGCTCAGCGCAGAAAAAAAACTTTGAGTGCCTTGTCTCGCTGCTGCCGTTCATCTAAACAATTTCAAAAAATAATCTGTGCTCAAGAGAAAAAAACGCTTTGGTGGACACGGGCTGTAGGTATTTCAGAGCAAGCTCGTTGGTCAAAATGAACCCTAAGTCTACATTCTTTATGGAACGTGACCAGACTCATGGTGGATTCATATAATTCGCTCTCCTATTTGTCTCTTTACGTACACCTGTCTGTTAACGCCTCAAAATCTTGAACTGTGATTCTTCAGCAAATGACTTTTTTTTTTACATAATCATTAGTAAAACATTGCGTGTGTCTTGGCCTACCCCAACTCTTTAGCTTTGACTCCCCCTCCTGAGAAGTGATATGGAGATGCTACTCCTCTGAGACCACTAACGGATAGCCTTCATTGACAGGACTTTTGCTGATCTGAGTTTTCTGATCGTTATTTAGCAAATTGCATCTGTTGAAGTTGCTTTTCTATCTCTCAGTCAACAAAGCCTGATGTATTGATGTTCTGATGGGGCAACAACTTTTGACCTGCATGATTATGCTTTGATACAGCTGATGAAGATTCCACAAAGTGTTTTAGAGTCCCACACACTGCCCCATTAGAAAACTCCAACATCTTCTAGACAGGATTTTGAAATGGAGAGAAACGGCATAATATGACACTCTGTTCAAGAATTTCTTTTAGGCCTCAGAATTTATGGCTCACTTGATAATGTGGAATCATCTGAGTCCTGGGGGAAAAAAATGTAGCTCCAGATCTTCACATTCCCAACACCATGCTTTGGGCTCTTTTACTGGAATGCAGTGTTGACTTTTCAACAAACATGGTGGCAGTCATCGTGACGAACCACAGAATGTTATACTTGCCTGTCTCGATAATAAATGGTGATTAACCTAGATTTTGTATATGAAAAAACTGGTCGTAAAAAAAAAAAAAATCCATAAATGTAAAGCCTAAGGCTGCAGTAAATCACCTTATGAAATACCACAATACACCACACCAATAACTTCTATTTTAAAGACCTTCTTAAATTTCAAAAAATAGTAGTTCAGGCTGCTTTAAGTTTCTATAAATGAATTTGTTGGGTTGGGGACTTCAATCCTGTGTACAACACTAACGAATAGAAATGATAATCAAAAAGAGCCGTCGTCAGAGCTGTACAGATAACCTTGGTCTGGATGTACAGCCGGCTGTTTGAAGAGCCCAGTGAAAGACCGAAGAAAAGAGACACATGATAGACATATCTAATGATTCAGCCTTATTCAGTCTACTTTCACCAAAATCCCTGTACATATCAGTGATTATTTTTTTTTCTTAATTAAAGATTCTTCAAAATTATACAACAGCAAATTAGTTTTTTTTTTCCAAAATAATAGGTTGTACCATAATCGACAGGAGACCATTGATGTGAAAAGGCATTTTTGTGACACAAAACTGTCAGAAATTAAGTTATTGAAGATACCACCCTCAGATTCTACTGTATATAGGTGGTTGTTGGTACATATGTTTTGTTAAATAAATGTCAATCGTTTTTGGCACATGCGCAATCATTTCTTTTTGAGCGCATGCATGCTTCACCTCCACTGCAACAACTCCATCCTCGAGGGAAACACCGAGCTCATGAAGCCTCAGTGTTTGGAGCTGCAGTCAATTTTTTTTAATTGTGACAAGCTGTTCAAGCACTTTTGCTGTACGACACTATTGCTTCCTAATCGGCTGCTTTTTATGTTTAAAATCATCGAAACAAACCCAGTGAACTTACTGATGGGCGACGGCAGTTTCAGGTTTTCTCCTCTGCAGTTTGTGATTTTGTTTTGCAGCGGTGGGATTGGTTTGTAGGACTGTCCGGTGGCTCGGTACATGGCCTGAACCCACAGCACCCGGTCTTGCTCATCATCGCAGGCAAACATGACGAGGTCACCTTCCTTCACAGCGTTAAAAAACACCCGACCACCCTGCCGACCTGAAGAAGAAAAGGAGGAAGACAACAGCCAAATTTGAAAGGCCCGTGTTTCAGTATAAATCACCAAACGAATCCTTAAACCTGGAGTTGTATTAAGTTACAGCAGCTTTTGTATATTTCTTGATGTATTTTTGATATTATGAGATGTGTCATGTTTTGCGACTACTTGTGGTGCACCATTAAATGTCTATGATATTCTTTCTGAAAATTCTCCTTTGCTGTTGAAGATTTTGTAATTGGAACTTTACCTCCTCAAGACATGAACACAAAGCATAAAGCACTGTGTCTGTTTTACTGAAACATTCAACCTTATTTTTTTTTTTCATTTTCTGATCAACGTAGTGACGTTTAGTGTTCTCAAGGAAAAATAATATTAAACTGAATATTCAAATCTCCTGCTGAAACCTTTGATATCACATCAACTTCTCTAAATTGTGACTCCACATTTGGATGCATGATGTCTGTCTGTAATTCTAAGTCATGGATTATATTGTATCTATTTTAACTGTTTACTTTAAAAAAAAAAAAAAAAAAAAAAAATTGGGATGCTCCTCTCTTGACAAACCCCTTGGAGTCATCAACTAAAATGAGTGTGTGCAGGAAAGTGCAGCACAAGGAAGCATAACCTTTGTGAGTAAGTACTTCAATTAACATTGCTTGATCACCATCAGCACCTGCAGTACACACATTTGTGTGACCACTGGTACATGTGCCTTCAGGATTCATCACCATGAACCTGAAACTTGAGCAGAGAGCGCGCATCAGATTTAGTGTCAATCATCCATTGAGACCCTTGAAATGCTTCAGAAAGCGAACTGCAATGAAACACTGACTCAGGCAAGGTGAGACGCATTTCAAGAGGGTCAGAAAGTCACTGTCCGAGACTGAAGAAGGCGCATCGGGTCGGGTGCACAACCGAGGAGGGAAAACATTCAACATGAACCTCCTGAACTGTGGTGCAATGGCAGTTGGTTTCTTCAATACGACAATGCGCTCTCAAGGTGCAGAAAATGCACGAGTCTCAGGCCCACAACAACACATTTGTGCCCTTACTTGCCTGATTTGGCTCCCTGCGAATTATTTATTTTCCACAAAGGGAAGTTGAAGCTGAAGGGTGGCTGTTTTGAAGTGAATCACTTCGGATGGTGCTTGTCGCGCTTATAGAATATGACTTCCAGGGAGCTTTCAAAGCGTGATAGGGGAGTTGGAAGTGGTGTATCGCTGCACAGGGGGACAGCTGCCGGTTTGAAATCTTATACATTTTTTTTTATTGCTATAGATGCATTCTCTAAACTTTTTGATCACACCTCGTATGCCATTGTTTTACTCAATGTCATGAATATGACTAGTGCAGACCTCCTGACAACTCATAGCATTTTTATGAACTGTTCGGAGCTGAATATGTGTGCAACTGCCTGTCAACTTTTTAAAAAAAAAATGATTACATAATTCTAAATTGTATCGAAGTTACAGATAGTAGTTAAGTATTGGTCCTTATTTTCATAATAGAAAGCTGATGTAAACCAGGAAGAACTGGTGTTCTGTTTTTGGAAGTAAAAAAAATAAAAACAAATTCCAACAAAACGTTTTTCTGACACTAACATCACATCAACAGGCTGTTTGCTGCCAGGAGTACTGCCCCCTTACGTAATGCATTTATCTAGGGCCATTATTAATTGTCCGGATAACCAGATATGGCGTTTACAGAAAAGAGTACGGCATCATGTGAGAAGAAGCCGATGTGCAAGAAAAG
The DNA here is from genome assembly GCF_022577435.1 of Embiotoca jacksoni. Lineage (NCBI taxonomy): Eukaryota > Metazoa > Chordata > Actinopteri > Embiotocidae > Embiotoca > Embiotoca jacksoni. Next base: position 4,891,175 of record NW_027185381.1, on the reverse strand, counting down.
GCACAAAACAGGTACAGTCACGGTACTAGAGTCTGCAAGAGAATGGAGGCTTAAAAATGACAAAAAATAATCCTGAGACATGTGTTTTGTTCAGGTGTGTCTACCTGGTTGAGGGTCGCAGTAGTCCACTGTGTAGCCATCCAGCTGCATCAGCTCCTGGGGCTCCGCCTTCTTCTCTCTGTAGCTGCACATGGCGAACGTGTACTGGCTAACCTGCAGGACAAAGGTGCACACTGATTAGCTGGAAATAAAGCACCGTTGAGAAACACACAGTCCTCAAATGTACATGGCCATATTTTTTTTCCATTTCCTTTGCTTTTTCCACACACTCATTTGGATTTAAGAAGTCGGTACAGTTTCGTGACACGTGTCCAAATGTGTTAAGTCCAAATGAAAGGACTGTTCCTATGTACATATATCTAATTTTTATGTTTTCTCTAGATGAGTTATTAAGAAATTAAGTAACTTATTACTTATTACTTATTAAGTAATTAAGAAAATTGTTTAATCAGTATTTGTTCAAACACAATTTTAACCATGTCACATTTTCTTTGACTTTTAACTTACTTCACTTACATAAGCTTGGAAAACAAAAACTAACAGATTTCTTTTTAAAAACATCGACTCCTGCAACGATTTCATTTCAATCAAAGTTAAGACCTTCATGTGTGCCTCAGATCCAGACTTACTTTTAACTTCACCTGCAGCAGGGTTGAATACAGCTCTGGAAAAAATTAAGAGACCACTCCAAATTTTTCTTAAATCAGCATCTCTATGTGTATGGCAGCCATTGCATTCCAGTGTCTGTTGAATTCTAATACAGGCACACCTGATTCTACTTAATGAGGTACTGATTAGGTGATCACCTGAACCAAATCTTATTTAATGAAGAAAAGTATAAAAACCAGTGCTGTGGTCATCACTATCCTATTTCAATAGGACCAGCTGGATGGCAGAAACAGTGCTAGTAGTACCTCAAAAGTAATTGGAATAACAAAAAGTGACTACTGACCATGCCAAAACAGTTAAAGAGAAAAGTTTTGAGTGAGAAAAACAAGGGTTCAATTATGGTTTTACTGGCAGAGGGATACAGTGAGCGTCAGGTTGCTTCCATCCTTAAAATTTCAAATACGGCGGTTCGTAAGAACAAGGTGAAGCAGCAGGCATTAGGGACAACAAATCTACAGACCGGCACAGGACAAAAACGACTCCCCACTCACCAGGATGACCACCAACGCATTTGAATGTCATTCAACAACCGTAGGATGACATCAAGTGACCTCCAAAAAGAATGGCAGCTGGGGTGAAGTGCACGTCGAGGACGGTTAGAAACAGGCTCCTAGGGGCAGGGCTGAAGTCGTGCAAAGCTAGAAAAAAAGCCCTTCATCAACGAGAAGCAAAGAAGAGCCAACCTGAGGTTTGCAAAAGACCCTAAGGATTGGACCATAGAGGACTGGAGTAAGGTCATCTTCTCTGATTAGTCCAATTTTCAGCTTTGCCCAACACCTGGTCGTCTGATGGTTAGACGGAGACCTGGAGAGGCCTACAAGCCAGAGTGTCTCGCATCGACTGTGAAATTTGGTGGAGGATCGGTGATGATCTCGGGGTGCTTCAGCAAGGCTGGAATCGGGCCAATTTGTCTTTGTGAAGGACGCATGAATCAAGCCAAGTACAAAGTTTTCCTGAAAGAAAACTTGTTTCCTTCTGCTCTGCAGCAGGACGATGCTCCATGCCATGCAGCCAGGTCAGTGAAAGTGTGGATGATGGACCACTAGATCAGGACCCTGTCATGGCAAGCCCAATCTCCAGACCTGAATCCCATTGAAAACCTCTGGAATGTGATGAAGAAGAAGAAGATGGATGGTCGAAAGCCATTAAAAAATAAAAAAGCTGAGCTGCTTGAATTTTTGCGCCAGGAGTGGCATAAAGTCACCCAACAGCAATGTGAAAGAGTGGTGAGAGCATGCATGAAAGCTGTGATTGTAAATCAAGGTTATTCCACCAAATATACATTTCTGAACTCTTCCCAAGTTAAAACATTAGTATTGTGTTGTTTAAAAATGAATATTAACTTGTTTTATTTGCATTATTCCAGATCTGAAAAGACTGCATCTTTTTTGTTATTTTGACCAGTTGTCATTTTCTGCAAATAAACGCTCAAAAATTGAAATTTGGGAGAAATGTTGTCAGTAGTTTATAGAATAAAACAAAACTTTTCATTTCACTCAAACACATACCAATAAATAGCAAAACCAGAGAAACTGATCATTTTGAAGTGGTCTCTTAGTTTTTTCCAGAGCTGTATGTACAGTGGGAACGGAAAGTATTCAGACCACTTTAAATTTTTCACTCTGTTTCATTGCAGCCATTTTCTAAAATCAAAAAAGTTCATTTTATTTCTCATTAATGTACACTCAGCACCCCATCTTGATAGAAAAAAACAGAAATGTAGAAATTTGTGCAAATTTATTAAAAAAGAAAAACTGAAATATCACATGGTCATAAGTATTCAGTATCCTTTGCTGTGACACTCATATTTAACTCACATGCTGTCCATTTCTTCTGATCCTCCTTGAGATGGTTCTACTCCTTCATTAGAGTCCATCTGTGTTTAATTAAACTGATTGGACTTGATTAGGAAAGGCACACACCTGTCTATATAAGACCTTACAGCTCACAGTGCATGTCAGAGCAAATGAGAATCATGAGGTCGAAGGAACTGTCCAAGGAGCTCAGAGACAGAATTGTGGCAAGGCACAGATCTGGCCAAGGCTACAAAATAATTTCTGCAGCACTCAAGGTTCCTAAGAGCACAGTGGCCTCCATAATCCTTAAATGGAAGAAGTTTGGGACGACCAGAACTCTTCCTAGACCTGGCCGTCCAGCCAAACTGAGCAATCGTGGGAGAAGAGCCTTGGTGAGAGAGGTAAAGAAGAACCCAAAGATCACTGTGGCTGAGCTCCAGAGATGCAGTAGGGAGATGGGAGAAAGTTCCACAAAGTCAACTATCACTGCAGCCCTCCACCAGTCGGGGCTTTATGGCAGAGTGGCCCGACGGAAGCCTCTCCTCAGTGCAAGACATATGAAAGCCCGCATAGAGTTTGCCAAAAAACACATGAAGGACTCCCAGACTATGAGAAATAAGATTCTCTGCTCTGATGAGACCAAGATTGAACTTTTTGGCGTTAATTCTAAGTGGCATGTGTAGAGAAAACCAGGCACTGCTCATCACCTGCCCAATACAATCCCAACAGTGAAACATGGTGGTGACAGCATCATGCTATGGGGGTGTTTTTCAGCTGCAGGGACAGGACGACTGGTTGCAATTGAAGGAAAGATGAATGCGGCCAAGTACAGAGATATCCTGGAAGAAAACCTCTTCCAGAGTGCTCTGGACCTCAGACTGGGCCGAAGGTTCACCTTCCAACAAGACAATGACCCTAAGCACACAGCTAAAATAACAAAGGAGTGGCTTTGGAACAACTCTGTGACCATTCTTGACTGGCCCAGCCAGAGCCCTGACCTAAACCCAATTGAGCATCTCTGGAGAGACCTGAAAATGGCTGTCCACCAACGTTCACCATCCAACCTGACGGAACTGGAGAGGATCTGCAAGGAAGAATGGCAGAGGATCCCCAAATCCAGGTGTGAAAAGCTTGTTGGATCATTCCCAAGAAGACTCATGGCTGTACTAGCTCAAAAGGGTGCTTCTACTCAATACTGAGCAAAGGGTCTGAATACTTATGACCATGTGATATTTCAGTTTTTCTTTTTTAATAAATTTGCACAAATTTCTGCATTTCTGTTTTTTTCTGTCAAGGTGGGGTGCTGAGTGTACATTAATGAGAAATAAAATGAACTTTTTTGATTTTAGCAAATGGCTGCAATGAAACAAAGAGTGAAAAATTTAAAGGGGTCTGAATACTTTCCGTACCCACTGTATTCTTTGATTTTGGACTCACAATGCATGCAAAGGTTTTACAGAATAAACTATCAACCTGCAGCTCCCAAAGAGTTTTTTATTTTCTTTTATGTCTTTCTCTTATCTTAACATTGTTCTTTTTTAAGGCTTTAAGAGTAACGCCACACCTGAGTCACTTTGATCAATTTGGTAAAAGATGATAATATCAAAATTAGTAAAAACCCAGCGGTGCATTTTATAGTATACCACTTCCTACTATTATGATGTTTTTTTTCACTTGTTGACATGAAGAACAATCTGTTCACGGCACACTAATGTAATTTTTTTTTTTTTTTTTTCACACATTTTTTATTTATCTAACAAAAAGCAGGTAGTACAACACCACATTGCTGCAATACTGCTGTCATATGTGCCAGTTCACCTGTTCTGGGTGGGAGCATTAGTGACGCCCAACACTGACGTTGGGTGATAAGGTCTGGCTCGCAGTGTCAGTTTCAGTAGAGCCCCAAAGTTATCAGATAAGGCTCAGTCAAAGTGGGGAAAAAACATATTTTTGGAGCAGGATCTTTGCACAAGAGCAACAGACAGGGGCACCTACGTCATCTGTAAATTATTAGACATTAGAAAGAATATTTGTCACATATTTAAGGGCATTAGAAATGTTCAGGGCAGCCTGTTGTTAGAGGCTAGGGATAACTTCCAATGGACTAGCTTACCGAGAGGCCTCACGGTGGCTCAGGGCAGACGCCCACAAACTAACAGTATTTGTACAACCAGCGGGACTAGCACTAGTAGCACTCTCATAAAATGTATATGCAATTGTGTGAGTAAGTTACACATATATATGCTACACTTTTGTGCATTACATACATACGAAGAAACACACTAATGTGAAATGCATGTAAGTAATTCCCCCACTACCACATCCAACTTGTACCCTGTGTTTGCCTATGTTTTTGTGCTGCTGTTCACTTATTGTTGTCCATATATTTTCTTACACCAGTGCATCTAACTTGTTGACCTTTTTACCACGTGTAAATAATTGCGCCGATTAAAAAAAAGAAATATCGCCAAACACTTGATTCACCATTTAAAACATGAGTCATGATCAATAAACACAAGATAGTCAACAAACTTACTATGCTTTTACGTGACTTTTTAATATAATAAAAAGAGGTAAACTGACTTTTATTTCACAAGCGACATCATTTAACTTAAAAAGTCTGCTCTTGCCCTGTAAAACTCTAGAGTGATCAGTAAGTGCCTAGAAAGTAAATGGCAGCTCAGGTAAAAAGGTGTCAAAGACAATACAGAAACCAAAAACTGAAATAGCTTCATTCAGCAGAACTCTAATGCTGCGATGAGGAGTCCTTTCTCTTTTTGTTAAAAAGCTGAAACATTTTGAAAAAATAAATAAATGTGAGTTTATGGTGTTTCAGTTTGAGGACATTTCTGTGAAGGTTTGATGCAACGCATTTTAAAGACAGACTAACATCATATTTTCACTGCTGCTGTACCTGAAAGAAACTACCTTCCCCTTAGATCTTTTCAGACAACAGCTTTTTAATATCTGCCTTTTGCTGTGAATGTACTTCAGCTTTGACCTTTAGCCTTTTATTCTTCAGCTCGCAGGGTCTCTCTGATCTTAAGACACGATTTTGAATTGAATCACGGATCAAGACAAGTTATCTGATTTAAATCTCATGAGCTCCATACCTGAACAAGAACAAAATATCGTCTTTTCCAGCGTTTCCACACTCTCTGTCCCAGAGCATACAGGTACCTGAAACAGAAAGAAAAACATAACATTAACTGAAAGGACGTGAGGCAATGCTCATGTCAAATGCTTATGGTGGTCCATATGAGATGCACTTGATGTTTTTCTTTAACAGTTCATCTTGCGAGAAGGGAACCATTTAGCATTCTGCTGCTTTCAATGAAATTACACAATATTCCTCACCAGAAGGAGTTTGGCCAGTTCTTATAAAAATGCTGTTTCCAAAGGCAAGAATAAACTTTCAACCATAACCCCACACACTCAGCCTTTTTTATTCTAAAATCAGCTAACAAATGGAGCTTAATGTGAGATTGTTTTGTAAAATGTGAAATATGTTTCACGTGATATATTCACTTTTGGAGTTCAGTGGGTATCTGGTTGCAGAACATTGATATATTCTTCCCTCAAATAGCAAAATTATGTTCATATTCATTTCCAAATTTCTTCATTTGTTTGCTTGTCACATTCTTCATAATTCTCTGATAAATTTGACAAATCAATTATTTAAAACAAATTACTACTAACTGATCAAGAAAATAATTTGTGTTGCAGCCCTATTCTCTTGCAGCCATGACAACGCACCACAGTTTACTTGAGTACAAATTACAACAAAAAATAACAGGATATGACCATAATATTTGTAATCAAAGTAGAAAATATGTCTGCTTTAATCAAGACACCTTTACAGAATTTGTATATTCTCTTTTTGAAATCTTTAAAGACCTCTTTCAGTTGAAATATACTGGCATCTTAATGTAAGTCAAAAATGTTAATGAAAAAAATTACATTAAAAAGCTTTTAAATGTCTTCAAGGATCATATTGTGTTGGTACTGAAATCCATTTAAAAGCTCTTTGAAGCCTTATCGCAATAAATCACATGGAATTATGTAATTACTCCATCAGCTGTAAAAAATAACATTACTTTTCTCCTCTAACATGAATTTAAAAGAGTACATAATGAGTAGCTGTATGAGGCCTTGACAGAGACAGCAGCTCATTGAGGAAGTTCTGAGGAAAATGGAAGAATGACCAGCGTGGCCTCTCAATCAATGGCTGCTCCCAGGCCTCCTGAAGCGTGGGATACAGGCAAGTGCAAGTGAGGAAAATCAATCGATGGCGAGACCTTTTTCTTCAGCCCTGCTGCCCGCCCATAAAGAAAAGGCCTCCAGTCAAGGCTGTAGCACGTCTGGACAGAGAATCTGGGCCATTCCGCAGGACTCCAGGTTAACATGTGGCACTGCTCGCCAGCCACTTGTGAAAATTATTTGGCTGCCTCGTCCTCCTCCTCCTGCAGTTTCAAACGTCCATTCAGCTGCACGATACCACAGCAATGGGCTGTGGATGCCAAGGAGTTCAATGCAGGCATTTAACAGTCCTCACTGCACAAAAACATCCATCTTTAACTGGTCATTTAGCTGGACATTCAAACTCTTACGGTGTTTTTAAAGAGGGATGGGGCACAAGACTATTAAAACAAAGAAATAATGCTTCCTTTATTTCTCATTTCTGTCCTTATATTTAGACATGCATTGTTTGAAATGATCATAGCTGTTGAAAACTGTAGAACCCTAAAACTCTAGAAAAGGGCCACTTTTCATTGCTCTGTGTCAAAAACAACATTGGGTGCGATTAAATTTGGTGATTGTTTGTCAGATAAACTACTATTTCAACCTGTACATTATTTGTAGTGGCAGCTGCAGAAACTGTTTTCAGTTTTTCATGTTTTACACAAATATAACACATTTATTTTGTATTGTGTTACACTGACTTCCACAAGTTTTTTTTTTATTTTTTTTATATCACACACAGGTGCTTTAATAGTTGTTGTTCTGGTATCCAATTAATATGCAATAATTTATATATATATTTATTTATTTATTTATTATTCTTAATTCAATAATGATAATAGTTTTTATGATGGCATGTGCAGAATTACATATCAGTCTGAGGTAATCTTTTTCAGATTTGTTTCTTTGTAATCTCACCACACAGGCTGATTTTGTCACTTTGTAAAATAAGAAAATAAAAACTGGACAGTATTTTACTATAAATAAGCTGGAAAAAAGTGTCCATTGAACTTTCTACTTTTAAATCCATGCCTTTCTCTCTCTATGTCTTTCTGTCTCTCTCATTTTTTGGTTCAAGATATCCTGACTTAATTATGCCCCCTGGCCCAACTTGTAAAGAAAATAGAAATTGTTAAAAAAAAAAATCATTTTAAAGTACTGGATTTTACAAAAGAATCACATTGATCATGACCATTATAGCTGCAGTGCTGTTTTTCTTTCCTGTTAACTTCGAATGCAACCAAGAAGCAAAATTGAGCATCATAATTTTTTCTAAGTCAGAACATTTTATGTGAAACAGGATAATAAAATATATTTTCCCCAGAAAAGAATATGCAACTTAGTCACCATATAGAAAACTTGGTCATATGACTAAAAAGACAAAAACCTCACTTGTGCTCTCAAAAATATTATTTCACTCTCTATGTGCATCAAATGTTAAAAAGGAAAAAAAAAAAACAATCAAATGAAAATGTTGGCACATTTTTCTTCTTCTGCATCCATTTTCCTGCCCATTTCACTCTAAAAATCAAATGTGCTCTGGCATCCTATTTGGGTTCCTTTTCATATTTTTCTTTTAAAGTCTGAACTCAGACCAAATCTTTCACTGTTTGTGCTCTTTTTCTTCACTTTAAGCACCAAAAATGCCATCATTAGTTGGCCTTTTTTGGATTTTATTTCTTTGATAATCTAGAAATAGAATTTATCTTTTTTTTTTTTTTTTTTTTTCCCAAAAACACAAGATACAGGCCATTTAACCTTTTTGAGTCAAATATTTACAATGAAAATGGTAACAAATAATCTTTATGGAGAAAAATGTAGAAATAAGCCAGACATGATTCATTAAAGTAGTAACACATGAAGTGGTGGGAGCAAACTGGAGACAGGCTTCATTCACAGAGAGACTCGCACTGACCCCTGGTGGAGAATACTCAAAACTGCACCTGATCTGTATAATTTGTTTCTATCATCAGAGCTGCTTGACTTCCACAGTATTCAGCTCATTATAGCAACAGAATCTGAGAGCATCTGCAGAGGGCTGTTTTCAGGAGGAGGGAACTCAGGATGAAAACCTGAGGAGGTCTAGCGCAGAGGATTTGAAGAGTTTCTTCGCTTAGTCAGATGAAAAAAATCTCTTGCTACTCTGAGCATCAAATACATCCAGGTACGGACTAATTATGAGACAATGGGTCCCTGGGCAGTGACCTGCAAAAGGCTCCCCATGTCTCCATTTGGGTTTTGGAGAAAGACCTCCGCAGTGAAAGTGACAGCAAACCAGTACAAAAACAAATGCAAAAACAACTACACAAAAGAATCTTAAAACAATAAAAGCAGATGCAAATCAACTACAGACAGAGACACAAAACAACAACAACAAAAAATGCAAAAGGATACATAAAACAACTGCATACAAACTCTTTCAGTGCCATTCTGCAGATAACCCAGGACATCTCAGGTGGTGGTTTTGGATCAAAAACTGCATCTAAACTTAGAGACTTAGTTTAGAGAATTCAGACTGTCTGACTGCCTATTCAACAACCCATCCATGCATCCAGGATCTAAGCTTTGTAATGTGTAAAGCAGGGAGAAACTGTTGGCCTGACTCAGTCAAAAGAGGGAAACCCAACAGTTCCAAAACTGTTTAACACACAAACTAGACCAATGCTGCCAACGGATTGATTAGAACCATTTGTAAGTATTCCGGATGTAGACTTTAATGTGACAGTTAAGGTGGAGTAGAAACAAGCTGAGAAAAACACATTAGTTTACACAAAACTAATCTGTGGAGACAATTATTGAACTGTTCATGTAAGTGTAGCAGTGTTCAAAGAAACTATTCTCTTATCAACCTTTATCAGTTTAAAAATTTGGATTTGCTGCCATCTTCTGGATGAAATCAAGACTACACAACACATTGCCTCAGTAGGTTTTTAATACTTCCACTGTTTCGTATTGATCTAACACAGTAAAATGTTTCCCCCACAAAATGAAATGTTAAGCAAATGTAAATTTAAACTGATGAATATAGACTGGTGAAAACATTTTTTTTATTAGTCTACCTTATGGACTTTCCACTTTTTTTTAAAAAACCTAATTAGGAAGAAATGGACAGATTTGTAATTTGTTTGCCTGACCAATATGAATTTCGTCGGGAGCTTTGAGGGTACGTGGTTTACTTTCCTATCATTAATTAAATGACCTAAGCTTTTGTGCATAAATTCCTCCACCTTTTGTGCATAAATGACACAGTGACACTGCGTGGCCTTTTAAGGCTGGGTAGATTACAAAAATCAAATGAGTAGGTGAAAAGGATTTTGATTTATTCGTAAATTAATTGAAGGTTAAATGAATTAAAGGTCAGAAGTTTCACTCAAAAAAAAAATCTCATTTAATTATTTATGGAAGTGGGCCGACTGCATGGCACTTAGACCTGGTATGAGCTGGCGGAAACGCCGGCCTGATTTCACCTCAAAAACGATGCAAAAATAGCACTGCACGAACGCATCTTTACCAACATACCCCTTGTCGCGTTGTTCCACCCATCTTAGTGCAGCCGGGGTTCATGTTGTGCCATGAAAATCTCAACTCGATAAAAAAAAACTAAAAAACTTGTGCTGGACCAAACCAGCTTAGATTGGTGTTGAGCCCAGCTTTGTACAGGTATGAAAATAGGATCCCTAAGTCTATCCAAGCTTTGGATACTGGGTTCCTCCTCTGATATTTGAAGGTTCTGTTGTAAGGATTTAACAGTCTTCGAGGTCATCCTTCCATCCATCCATCCTTCATCAATAGCAGGGGCGGGCAAACTTTTTGGCTCAGGGGCCACATTGACTTTTAAAATTTGACAGATGGGCCGGGCCAGCACCAGATGCATACATATTAAACATAAACATAAAAAAGGCATTACAGTGTTAATACTTACATTCACTTTTAGTGGGAACAGTGTTGTTGATCACCTTCTTTGCCAGTGCATCGAAGTCTGGTGTTAGTTTTGTTGTTTGTTCTCAGAACAGACCTGAGGTGTTCATCACTCAACTGGGATCTGTGAGGTGCTTTGTTGGTGTTCATCACACAAAAAGTCTGTTCACACACGTACGTAGAGACAAACAACACCAGCATCTTCTGTGCCATATTCTGGATGTTTGGAAATTTGGCTGCGCTTAATGAAGCATAAAACTCATCCAGTTTAAGAGAGTTGAACTTCTCCTTTAAAACGGTGTCACATTGGAGATCAATCAGTTCCAACTGCAGCTCCTGTGGCGCCGTTTCAGGGTCTTGTGTGAAGGGACATGAGACCAGCTGAAGGGACACGACACCAGCTGAAGTGACTTGTCAATTTTTCCAAAATCAGAGAACCGATGGCAGAATCCTCCGTGCAGGTTGTCCAGTGATTTCCTGTATTTTTTCACATGTCGAGGACGTCTTTCAGCGTAGCCAGCGTGGGGAAATGAGCAAATGACTTGTTTGACATTTGCTTTGAGAATAAAGCTAGCTTGGTTTTGAAGGCTCTGACGTTTGTGTACATTTCATGCACAAACTGGTCTTTCCCTCGTAGCTTCATGTTCAGCTCATTCATGTGTGTCAGTATGTCCACAGCAAAAGATAAATCACAAAGACAATCTGTGTCACTCAGCTCAGGAAAATCGTCAGCTTTCTCAAGTAGCTCCAAAAATGAGATAATCTCCTGTTTGAGCTCCCACACTCGTTGACATACTTTCCCCAAACTTAACCAGCGGACGTTGGAGTGGTGAAGCAAGTCCTGGTGATCAGAGTCAGTTTCTTCAAGAAACTTAATAACCTGACGATGGTGAAGTCCCCTCGCTCCAATAAAGTTAACCACTTCTACAACTGGCTTCACCACGTGGTCGAGCTGCAGGACGGATTTACACAGTGTAAGAAAATGACCTCCTGCTCAAGGTTGTCCTCTTTCACCCTCTCCTGGATTCTTTTGAGCAACCCGACGTTTTTTCCAGTCAGATTTGGCGATCCGTCTGTGGTAACGTTGGCGAGCTACTCCGAGGTAGCTGGAGCCTCTCGATGACCCCTGACACGCCGTCATACAAGTCCTCTCCCCACATTTTCCCCTTCAGGGATTCCACGGCCAAAAACTCCTCTGTTATCTCAAAATTGTCATTAATCCCTCTAATAAAAATTAAAAGCTGAGCGGTGTCCTTTATGTCATTACTTTCATCCAGTGCCAAGAAATATAATGTAAATGACTCCGCTTTTTTGTTAAGCTTGCTAGCCAAGTCTTCGTCAATCAGCTCGTAACCAATTTACTACAACCAGACTATTTTCCTATGAATTTTCAATTCGATCTCGTTCGATATTGTTGTCATGTAATAACACAACCACAATGATTGCGCCACATCATCACGATGCGCCATATCATCACGAAAGGAAACAAAACACTGTATACAGTATGTTGTTATTTGTGACAACAAATATGTCGGCATCTTTTTCTGCCTCCTCAAGTATCAAGAAACCTTTTAGGAAAAGACAATATTATCTGTTAAATTATAATTGCTTTTTTTCCAACATGAATGGACGTTCACTCCATGACCATGGGAGAAATGTGGAACTAGTGCAAAACTTTTAGTTGACCTTTCAGTTAAGAAATACAAGTTTACCACATAACCACCAAATCCCAGGTTTAATTGCAGCTGGGGAGCTTTATCTTACCTCTCTTTCACCCGTGCCTCTATCATCACTGTCAAATGTGCATTGAAGGTGCAAAAAAAGACGATTTAATGTAACAGCAGACTCACCCGCTGTGCTTCATATTTGGAGGTTTGTCCATGCGAATGGCCAGTTTTATCTTTAGCTCCGTGTCCTGGCTGCTCTTCGGGATGACCATCCGATGGAACTCTGCCTGCTTCGGTCCATTGTTGGTCGGGTTCATGACCACCTGAGGGGGTCAGGGAAAAAAAACATTAGCAAATGATTCGAAATTATCCTCAGGGTCGAGGTCTGGAATTTCTACTCAAAACCATTTTCTTCTTTTATCTTGCCTTTGTAAATAAGGTAAATAAATATTAGAATCAAAGGTATTTGGCCTTTCCCAAAACTAGCGCCATAATTAGCAATGCAATTACATTATAATCCTGACATTGTGTTGTATTTTGTGATAGTTGAAATATATATCACAGCATTGATGTCAGTCTAGCCATCAACTTATTGTTACTGTTGTTATGTTGAAATGCTATCCAGAAACAATATGACAACCTCTGCAGCTTCTGTAGGTCTCCGTGGGTCTATCAAGTCATATCAGCCAAGTCATATCAGTCACATCATGAAAATCCGGTCACGTTACGTCGCACGAGGGCAGATCATCAAGTTCTGAGATTGCTCCTGTTGCGAGTTGGTGTTACAAATTTTGTTGTTTGATAATCATCAGCGCGTCTAGGATTTCTCTGTGGACATGATCAAATTTTGTATCAAACTCTGGATATTGGCAATGAAGACCCTTAAAATGATTCAGGAAGCCTATGGCAAATTAAGCAATCAGTGTGGGGAGATGTTTTGAGAGACATTTGCGCTTCCAAGGGGAGGAATGTCAAGCCCTGCCATCTGTGCAATGTTTCGACTGTCATCCTTGTCAACAATTTGGCCGTGACAGCTACCCATTTTCTCCTGCATCTCTGGTCCTGACAACAAAGAACAACTGTTCACTTATTGGCCAATACATCCAAGGTTCGTGTGCAGAACAGACAACCTGAATTTCAGTATTGGAAATGGTATCTGGAGTGTGAAAGTTGGATCGGTACATTCCTTGTTTTGTAGTTTGTAAGCTTTAAATGTAGGTACTTCTGCAGATGGCACATTTGAAAAGAACAATGTTCAAGGTTGTCCTGGTTTTCTTAGCTGTAGATAATAAAGAGGAGGTTTTTTTTTTCCCTCCTAGCTTATGTGGGAATTGTTGAATTGTTGGGTTTCTCTGTATAATGTTGTAAAGTTCTGCTGTAGGGACTTTAATGTGTTAAGTGCCATGAAATAACGTGTTGTGATTTGGCACTATATAAATAAGATTGAATTCAATTCACTGTGCGTAACTCAGCAAACGTCAAAGAAAACTGTATGGTTGCGCTTCTGACCTGATGAGCCTTGTGTCTTGAATTGTGACTGCCTCTGCCTCTCTTGTAATGCAAATGTCACTTAAAACACCTCACCAGGCTCATCATTTTCATGTTGTTGCAGCTGGTTTTCTGAAGATATTCAAGCGTATGTGTTGTTTTTCTCCCACGTTTGGTAAAAAATTTCACCGGTGAAATCACCAATGCGCAAAATACCAGTCATCAGAAATACACTTGTAAAGCAGGTAATGATAGTGATCAGGTGACATAATTTGGAATATTAAGTCAAAAGTAATTGCTTACCCCTGCTCCATGCGCATTACTCTTCTACATTCTCTTCATGCACAACAGGAACAGTCTTTTAACATTTTAATCGCAGCTCGGATTTAAGTACCTGACCTCATTCAGTGACCATATGTCGTCTATACAAATTAAACATGCTTTGTGTTTCAATGTTATTTTGTAACCACAGGTAGTCAACTTCTCCATGTTGTGTGTTTTTTGTAGGTCCACTCACCCTGCCCAGTTCCTTGTCTTCCAAAGCCAGGACACCCGTGCTCTCTGTAAAGAGCTTCACTTTGACCGAGGGCAACGGGTGGCTTGTGGTGAAGTCCCCCTGAGTGCCCCACCTGAAAGACATGAGGATTATTGTTAGATATGTACATTTGTGTGTAAACATTACAGACACCGTCAAAGCATTCGTCATTTAAATGATTCACAGTTAGCATTTTTACACTGGCCAGATATAGGTGCTGTTAGCTGTGTTGTGCCTGTCAGCTTGATAGCAGATGAAAGCCGCATTAACTCATCCAGATAAAAAGCGGAGCTGAAAACTTCCAGCGTGAGACCATATTCCTAAAACAGGTTAAGTTATGCTCTGAAATGAAGAGGCCAGTGCAAATGCTGTCGGCAATATGGCTCCAACAAAACATCACGGTATTTCAGTGCATTTTTGTGTGATCGCAAAATTATTGATAATATTAGAAAATACTGAAAAATATGTGTTATAATTTTATATATCAGCATTAAAAAAACAACTTGCCACAATTATTCAGTAAAGACTAACATCTTACTGTGATTTGTTCTATGCATGTATGTATGTATGTATATATATATATATATATATATATATATATATACATACACACCACTACTGCATGTTCTTTGACATTGATATTTCATTCTAAACACTTTACTCACTGTAATAAAACTGTTAAATTACTGATGACACAAACCAAATACTTCCTGCTTTGCTGCTCCGAATTATAACCAGTGAGAGTTGTTTCTTGTGAAGCAGCTTTTTGAAATGCGGTGTGTTTGAAGCTAAGGTTGGAGAAGCTTTGTTAGGAATCTGCTGGTGACAGGTGTTTGTCAACAAGATAAACAAAAGCAATAAGCAACTGTAACCTCCAGCTAATAAAAATGTAATGTTTCTGCATCATGTAGGAGGATTGTCTTACAGAATATGTGCTGGTATTTTTCCATCTTGCATTGCAGTCAGTTCAGGGTTCACTTCACAGATCAATAATGAAAGTTTTCATCCAGTTATTACAGCTAAATGGTTTTGGCTTTTGGTGTTCAGTAATTTATTCAAAACTGTCAAATAAAAAATCCATTAAGGATTAAAATGAGATGAAAAGGTGGTGTACTTGTAGGCCGTAGATATACTTGCTTTTGAACTACACATTCGCGGTTACAACTGTTGACGTCCTGAATGTTATTGCCTCTGAACTCTGCGTGTTACTGAGGGACTCCACCAGAGGGCACACCAGAAAAACAATGATGCCATTAAAACATCTTGATTTGCTTGATGTAAACAATAAACATAGTGACAATTGAGAGGGTCACTACTTTGCTGATTCTGAGATGACGGGGAATAAAACAAGCTAGCGGCTACATCCTCACTCATATTTTTATGTATCTTCCACAGTGCACGGATGCAACAGGTTTGGATTTCCATTTAGTGATTGATGGATGGATGGATGGATGGACAAGAAAAGACAAGGCAAGAATTTATTAATCCCACAGTGGGGAAATTTTGTCATCAGCATAGAAAGTTAGGAAAAAAAGGTGCACACAATAAGACAAAATTATAAATACGTATACAATAAAATAAGATAGAATTTTTTTTTTTTTTTTTTTTTTTAAAAAGTAAGACCAATAAATAAATACACATACGCATACAAAAACTATATACACACACAAAATAAATAAATACAACTTGGGATGAAAAAAAAAAAGTGTCAGGTGCTCTGACATACAGTGCAACATTATTTCAGGCTGCAGTTGAACAGTCTGACAGCCGTCGGGACAAACGACCTGCGGTAGCGCTCTTTCCTGTACTGAGGGTGCAGCAGTCTACAGCTGAAGGAGCCGCAGGCATAGACTGTATATAAAAGTGCACCTAGCTTCCTGCTCTTAAAAATGAGGCCGATACATACCACCTAAAGCCTCCGGCTCCGTAGACTCCCATCTAACTAGTCTCATAAAATTCTCAGTCAATAAAATTTCTCCATGAGTTATCTCGGTTTTGTTAGCTAAAGTCGCTCCTTCTCGTTTGTTTTTCTGGCTGTCCATCTGAAAATAATCCCATCATTAATTCAAAAATAAACTTAAAAAAGGTGTGTTTAGGGGTGGGGTGGGGTCTGTTTGATTGACAGGCCTGTGGTGCAGTCAGGTTACGGCTATCGGTAGGCGGAACGTAGCATCGCCGGGTTTCCAATCAGATCAAGTCACATCTCCCCGCTCGCGCAAATATGGTGACTACTGGCTCCAAACCGCTCCGGGCAAGCAAGATGGCGCCCAACAAATTCCAAACTCGAGGCTCGGAACTCCAAACAGCCGTTCACAAACCGATGGGTAAAGTCACTGTTGGTCGTCGCTTGGTTGCAGGTCCCTGACCCTGTCACATCGCCATACTGCCCCTACACTACACTGTCCTTACCAGTCAGGTGTGCATTGCATCTTACGTACGCGTTGCGTTAATTTCACCAACCAGAATCAGAAACAGAATCAGAATCAGAATCAGCTTTATTGGCCAGGTACGTTAACACGTAAAAGGAATTTGACTCCGGTTGTAACTTCAGCTCTCTGTGCAAAAAAAACCTAAATAGACGTATATACAGCTAAGAAAGAAAGAAAGATATATATACTGTACATATATAACCAACGCTCAAAACAGACGCAGGATACACAAGGCGACCATCATGGACATGCCAACGCCAAAAAACTAAAAACAAGTATATCTCCGGCCATACAGAATTCTGCTTCAGTTTGTATTGGTACACCTAGCTATAAATAGTTTAAAGTTATAATTGGGTGTTTTAGAAACTCTTTTGTTGATTGGAGCAACAATTTAAAAGCGTGCAAGCTGAATCTCTGTTAATATTACTCACATGGCAAGCTGAGGTTTTGAGATTTAGTTTGAACTTTTTAGGTCCCAGAATTGTCAATAGGTCAACAGTTGGAGCGCCTTCATGTTTAGAACAGCGTTTCTGTTTTTAAAAGAATTAACAAAACCCAGTGTTTCTATTGCATAAAAAAAAATAGTCTGCATTTCAAAGACGTTAACTTTTTCCTATTTGCAGACTTTAAACTCGACAGGACAAAGCATTTTTTCTTTCTAACTGCAATTTCTCAGACATCATAGACTGCAAAATTAACTTAATAAAAAAGGTCTAGTTCCAGAATGAATATCACATCAGGTGTTGGCCACAGATCAGAAGCAGCAGCAACAGTCGGCTGTTTTGGATCGGCTGTTATCAAGAAACACGTATTGTTCATCTCGCAGACTGCAATGGTGATGAGTAATGGCTTCTGCTCAAGATGATGATGGGGACATGGCCATACACACAGAGCCACCCCTCTGGTGATTACGTGCCTGCACGTCAAAACTGTCATTTCAAGTCTGCAAGTGTGTGTGTGTGTGTGTGTGTGTGTGTGTGTGTGTGTGTGTCCGTGTGTATCTGGGTGGTGCACGGATGACGAGTGACACCTTCGCGAGTTGAAAGCAAGTAGCAAAGCCGAGCTTTATATTCAGTTTCCCTAGTTTCCAAGGCAACATTTCGAAGAATAATGTCTCTCTCACACACACACACACACACACACACACACACACACACACACACACACACACACACACACCAGGGGCATTTGTAAGACAGAGGACAGATCCTGATAAAAAGAGCGTTGGCCTCACGTATTAACTGACCTGAGAAAGTGGATTTAACGGGAGGGATGATGCATGTCATTACGTTTCTTTTCGTTTCCCAGACGGTGTTGAAAAACAAAACTGAAGGACAAACGTGAAATCTTACTTGTTATTTGTTTACACCAGGAGTCTCCAACGTTTTAGTTTTTTTTTTCCTTTAAGAGCTACTTTGAAAAAAAGGAAATTATCTGAGAGCTAGTCATGTTTAGTAACGTCTATTCACATAGCTGAGCTCCACCCAAACCAGCTGAGTAAGCTTCTTTTATGTCAATGATAACACATTGATACTCGACACACATATTATGTATCGCAACAGCTTAAAATTCAACAGCATGTGCAGTTTTTTTTTTCTATATGCTAATTATCTGATCTTATCTGAAAAGTCTCGGCATTCAGCTGACCAGCGGTGCAACTTTGATCGCTCACTCACTCACTCCCTTTATACCTCCGGACCTGCTGTTGCAGTCCAGTGAAACATTTAGCTTTTATGTTAATTACCTAATTTATGCAGCACCCGTTTCTTTTCAGACTCGGTGTGAGAATCTCTGCTGTGTTTTGCAGGCGCATTGCAGGTTGCTGTAGTTGCTGTTGTCTGATCTCTGTTTGATGAGGGGCGGAGGTCAACCCTGCCTGTCCACCTTCCGTTACAGTGACATGGTGCAGAGCAGACACAGGTGATGGGAATGTTTGGGGAGGCTGTATACTTGTTAATCAATTGCGTTGATAGCGTTGTTCTCTCGAGCAGGTTAAAAAAAAATAATAAATACAAAATTCTGAAATGAATCCCCAAATGTACTATAATAATACAAATAACAATAATAATAATAATAAAAATAATAATAGCTCACGAACTACAGGTAGCTCATGACCCTGGTTTACACTGATCAGATTTAGGACAGAAGATAATTCACTGCCAAGAGTCTGGTGCAAGTTTCACACCCCACCAAGGGCCTCATTTAAGCATTACCAGTGGTTGTGAATTGTTTGGTTAAGATAAGATAAATAATATGGTTCATGTTGGTTTGATTAACAGTTTATGCAAGAAATGTTGAAGCACACCGTTTACACTGTTTAGCTGTAAATGTGAGAAGCGTCATGGAAATAATTTTGTTTTACTGTGAAAAGCGTCAACAGGAAATGCTTTTATTTTGAAGCGCCAGGAAGTAACATGCTACATGGGTTCTTGTTGCTAACGAGACGATGAATAAAGATGTCGGGTGCAAAGCGGGGTCTTTTCATGTGTTCCTGTTTTGTAATACTGTAGTTTGGACAGTAAAGTGTTCCATTCGAATGAGACGTGTCTCGGTCCTCATGAGAAGCTTCCTCTTCACAACACCAGTTGAGTATACGCACACAGCAGGGCCTAAAAGAACAGTGTGCCACTCCACGCAAAAAAAACAATCTATAAAAACCAACTTGACGGGAGAATGTATATGTAATATCCATATGCATATGAACATTTTGGAGAAATTGGTCACGACGATGGTGTGGACGTGGAATGAAGCCAGAATGTAGAAATTAATTGGAGATAAAGTTTTAGCTGAATTTCAGGAGCAGGACCACGCCTCAACCACTCCCCCACTTCCGGCCACAGTCCTATAAATATCCACCCACTCTAAACCTCGGCCTGTTCACGTTTTCGGCATCCGGAACCAGACGCCACGCAGAAGAAAAAAACAAAAAAATCTTACCTTGGACCAAACATGGATCTGCTGTTCCTCAGCCCATCTGACGACGACGACAATTGTTTTGCCTTCACACAGGCCACCCATGCACTCAAAGGAAGCCCTCAATCTGCTGCCCTCTCCAAAAACCCCAGGGTTACACGAGACGCCACCACCGGGAACACCCAGACAGCACAGCGGAGCCAAACCGCCAATCTCCAACAAGCCGACCAGCTGCATCCACCAGAATCCCTCTCGCCGTTCAATCCTTCTGTATGAAGGTTCCGATCCACAGCCGTCCTCCAATAACTCACTCACCGGTGACAGAGGGAGACCTGCCACCCCCAGACGTAGTCAACGGCAACGTAAGTCCCCTCTCTCTTCCTCCACTCGCCCCAGACCCAGTGCTCGGGAACGAGTCTCCGACGACTCCGGCTCCCCAGCGCGCCGCGCTCAAAGCCGCCGCCACCGCTCCCGCGGTCCAGCCAGGTCCCCCGTCGAAGACGCGCCGGCCAAGATCTCCGACCGGACCGTAGTCCGTCTGCTAAAAGCGTTAAAAGAGAAGGGGATACCTCACCACCGCTCCAACAACAAAGCAAAACTGTTCCAACTCCTCACAACTTTCCAAAAGTCACGTCAGGCAAAAAACACAGACGTACCTCCATCCAAAACACACTGGCGTAACGTCAACGACAGTGACGTCACCACGCACCTTCAAACTCCGCCCTTCCACCCACAAAGTTCCGGGTTGCCAGGTTTTGCAGCGCGCCACCTCTCATCCCTCTCCACTTCCTCCGGCAAACTCACCTTTGCACAGCGGCACCGGGATGCCACCTCTTTTCCTCTCTTCAATTTCCACAGCATTCCATCCCACCTTCCGTACTACTGCTGTTCTTCCACACCCCCCTTTTTTCTGCCCTCTACTTTGGCAGTGGGTTGCCAGGTCCTTTTCCTCTTTTCCCCCCTCTCTCATCCATCCACAGCGCCCATCATCACCACTGGGCTGCCAACTTACAACCTTTCTGCCCCCTTTCCTCAGGCGCCTGCAGCGACCTTTCCCAGCACAACGAGGGCCGCAGTTTACCCTTCTACCATGGAGATTCCTGGCACCGGGATGCCAGTCCCTGTGAGAAAGAGAGCAAAAGAGCCACTTCCTCAGGCAAACTCACGGTGCACAGCGGCACCGGGATGCCGACTTTCTTTTCCTCTCTTCAATTTCCACAGCATTCCATCCTACCTTCTGGCTTGGATTCATCAGTCTGTACTACTGCTGTTCTTCCACACACCCCTTTTTTCTGCCCTCTACTCTGGCACCGGGTTGCCAGGTCTTCTTTCCTCTTTCCCCCCTCTCATCCATCCACAGCGCCCATCATCACCACTGGGCTGCCAACTTACAACCCTTCTGCCCCCTTTCCTCAGGCGCCTGCAGCGACCTTCCCCAGCACAACGAGGGCCGCAGTTTACCCTTCTACCATGGAGATTCCTGGCACCGGGATGCCAGTCCCTATTCCTTCTTCCTCTACCCTCCAACCATCCAATGCTCTCTTTTCTGGCTCTGCGCCGCCAAAAAAAAAAAAAAACATTCTCCCGTCTCCGCGAACTTCCGACAACAGATAATCTCAGGTAAATACGTTGACTTGGCACAACTCATCCTCCCTCCCCTCCACCAACACGCTGAACCTAGGGTGATCGATAGCCATGAGAGCCTCATTATCATGCGTACCTCAGCGCCAGCTCGCTCCAAAGAGCTCACCCCGCCTGAGTTCGCGTACGCTTTCTCCCTGTATAGAGATGTCCCCTGCACCCCCTTCCCAGCTAGGAGGACAGAGTTAGATCCCACCTTTCCATAATCCTCGACCCAGCTCTCCGCTTTAGCGGAGCAGGCTTTTACCAATACCACATCCAATTCGCTTCAGAAGCCACAGCCCGTCTCCTCCAGTTCAACCAGGCCACTTACTGGGGTACCCTCGACCAGGAACTCTACTGCCGCATTTTTTGCCACCCGTCCAGCTCTCCCCTGCAAATTATGCAGCGCCCCTTCCCATCCCGCCTCCGCGTGCACCATCCCCATCCAACCACATCCTCAAAGCCAACCTTCAGCCACCACTCACCCGACTTCCTAGTTATAACTCCTCCTTTATCACCTCCAGCCCACGGTCTCTTGACCATGAAATCAGTCTTCACTCAGCTTGGCATCCCTCTCTCTGAAGAGAAAACAGAAGGTCCTTCACACATCTTGGAGTTTCTCGGGATTACTCTCGACACTGTCCGGTTCCAAGCTTCTTTGCCCGCGGAGAAACTCCACCGCATCATTCTCCTCCTACAAAACTTTCTTCTTACTCCCTCTTGCACCAAATGACAACTGCCCTCCCTCTCGGGACATCTGAACTTTGCCTTGCGCATCATCCCCCAGGACCGCTCCTTTATTTTGTACTTGCTTTCCCTCGCATCATCCACACCCTCACTTATCGATCCAGTCTCCATGGATACCCCCTCCAGAACAGAGATGCAGATGCGGCTGCACCTCCTCTCCAACTGGAACGGTATCACCTTCTTTTACGACGACCAACTTTCCAACCCAGAAGACATTCAGCTCTATACTGACGCTGCTCCTTCCGCCGGTTTTGGGGGCCACTACGGCAGACGATGGTTTTCAGCTGAATGGCCCATCGAGTTCCGCAACTTCCTCCAAGGCTCCCTCCAATCATCTTCATCTTGCTTTCTTAGGATGGCTTCTTTTGGGGATCTGCAGTGGATCCTCGACTAAGCCTTCCCCCAAACCGCGAAACTCTCACCCTGGCTTAATCTCCCCCAATTAATGAAGGTTCGCCCCCAGCCAAGGCGGGGTCCTAGCTTGTGAATTGGAGATGGAGTTTTAGCTGAATTTCAGGAGCAGGACCATGCCTCAACCACTCCCCCACTTCCGGCCACAGTCCTATAAATATCCACCCACTCTAAACCTCGGCCTGTTCACGTTTTCCACATCCCACCCTCCCTCCCTCGCTCTTGTTAAACCGTTTCACTTATGGTTATCATGTTTCATAGCCTTTATCCTTCCGTCCCACATGGAGATCTCGGGGATCTGCAAGGCCCGGGAGCCGCAGTGGATCCTCGACTAAGCCTTCCCCCAAACCGCGAAACTCTCACCCTGGCTTAATCTCCCCCAATCAATGGAGGTTCGCCCCCAGCCGAGGCGGGGTCCTAGCTAGTGAAATGTGTGAGAAGAGTCATTATGATGATGCCTCACACATTTAACTTCACTTTATTTTACATTACACAGTTCCACTGTATCTCAAATACTCAAACCAGCAGTGTAATGTTGACTAGGCTAACTCAAATCATAATAATCGGTTTTAGAAATCCAAGACAATAAAGAAATTGCAGAACAGAGCATCGACACCTTAAATACAATTTTCTAATTCTGTGAACATATCACCCAGTATGAGTTTTCATACAGTCTTTGCTGTCAGGAGACACCGCGACACCTGTTTCCCTGAGCGTTAAAAGGTTAGGCGCACCCTTCACCCACCAGTAACAGACATGTTCTGACGATGGGCACCAACCTTTGAATCTCTATACTTTTTTTTTATATTTCAGGTAGGCTACGGCCCTTGTTATGGACTAACTCATTGCATTCACTAGAGCGGCAACACACTGCCACACGGCATATTTATGTTGCTCCAGCTCACCTGCAAGCACCTCAAATTCTGTCAAAACATTCCTTGTCTTCCTCCCCGATTAACAATAAAGAGCCCCTAATAATAAATAAATAAGTATAAATAATACCCATTCTGAATTGTCTGAAGTTGCATATGGAGATTAAGGAAAATGTTATAGATTTTGATGGTCCAATTGTAAAATGGTTAATACAACTACTGTAGTTAACAGCCCTTAAAAAATGCTAATGCCCTGTTGGATTGTATTTTATGCAATATAACGAAGTAATTGTGGGATGTGCAAACGTTTTCACTGAGAGCAAATAAGCATGCCTGGAAGAAAAATAATTATAAGGATGGTACTTTATTTGAAATAAACATGAAGAAACAGAATCACAGAAGCATAAAATTCCTCAATAATTAGGGGAATTTATGATGAAAGGTCCTCGGTGATTAAAGATGCTACAACCACAGGAGTCCTAAGAGCAATTGGACAACTGTGTAATCACAGCCAATTAGGTTGCCTTTGTAATTATAGTTAACTCTGTTGTTATTAAGTCACTGGGTGTCTTTTTTTGCTGAAGATAATGTGAAAGTGTGCTGCAGGCTAATTACAGTGAAGATTACAGGAGCTGCAGCAAAGCCAGGTTACAGCACCGAAACCCCTGATGACCAGGAAGGTCATCAGGTAACCGTGAGCTTGTCTAATTGGCTCTGTTTGGTGACTCTGACGAGCGGCGGGCTCTGAGAAAAAAAGAAAAAAAAAGAAGAAAAGAACAGCCCGAAAACAGCCAGAGCATGTGAAAGGGCAACCTCATTACCACAGAGACCCTTACTCTAGGACGGGCATCCAAAAACCCAACACCTGTAACCAAGAACGCTCCAACCTGAGAAACAATCAGTTGGCATCAAGCTGAAAACACCATATGTAAAGAAAATTAAATGTACACGTGAACACAGTTTCCAAGGTGGAACAGTATGTGATGTAATTTATCTTTACTGTTCAGAAATTACACTCTTTAATTTTACAGTGAAAATCTTATTTTACGGCTTATTGAATATATTCAAATACAATTTGCTAAACTTCATGAATCTATTTTTATTGCCTTTATGCACAGTTGTTGAAAAATGAATTAATATGAATTAATACCTGCATGTCATCACATGTTGTTTTGCCTTCTCAAAAACCCTCTTTGTATTACAACAACAACAAAAAGTTGGGTTGATGTTTGAAACAAAAATGTGGGATTTACAAACCATGTTAACCCATATTTAATTGAAAATAAATCAAAGGAAAACACGTCCAGGTTTGAAACTGTGAAATCTTATTTTATGGAAGACATAAGCCAATTTTTTATTTGATTGCAGCAACACATTTCAAAAAAGATGAGACAGGGGAATGTTTACAATTGTTTTGTATCACTTCTTTTTACAACACTGTAAAGGTTTTGGGAGACTAGTAGCTGGACTTTTGAAAGTGAAATGTCTCATTCTCAGGATTTCAAACATGAAGAGTACCAAGTGAAGACATACACCATGTGGCACATGGCGGTTCACATGTTGGACAGATGGAATGGTAAATGGTCTGTCCTCATAAAACACTTCACACCGTTTCCCATTCACCCATTCAAACACCAATGGTGGCTGAGCAACCAGGCAAAGTGCTCGCTTAACCCTGGCAGCAACTTGAGGTTCAGTGACTTGTCACTAGACATACAAATGTATCATGTTACCATTTTAACGGAGACTATACAAGTCTAAATCTGGCTGCCATCCCCTTCAATGTAGTCCCCTTGTGCAGCAATACACTGCTCCCACAATCATGCAACTCCCTGGACGTTCCATTCTGTAAGTGCATAAAGCTGCATCCGCTGGATCTCCTCCAGTGTAAATCAGTGTGACCCTGATTTTAGGGAACAGAAAGAAGTGGCAGGGAGCAAAATCTGTCAATTAGGGGGGGTAAGGAGCGGCGACTTTGTTGTTGTAGGTAAGAAACGTGCCCTGCAAATGTTAAAAAAAAAAAACACCATGCTCTTGGTTGCGCTCCTGACTTATGCGCCTTCTCCAATGTTTCACAGTGATATTCTGAAAACACCAATGCCACTCAAAAAAATCTCTCCCTGCTCATTGCTTTCTTTGCCATGGATTTTCTGAAGCACTTGCTGATTTCCTGAATTTGACACAAAATGTGATGTGCACTCTCTGCTCAAATTTAAGGTGCATGGGGAAATTGCATTTATAATTGAATGTTGGCCTTTTTAATTAAATGTTTATTTATTTTTATTTTTTTAACTGAATGTTTGTATGAATGAAACAGATTTTCATTCTGCCAAATGTCTGTGATATTTGAGGTTCGAATTAAAATAAGAACGGCAAATGAGTGTACTGTCACTGGAATGATTGAACGCCTTCTTTGACTTCGTGTCTAATAATGTTTAGACAGTAATACATGGTGTTAACATGCAATCATTATCAATTTGGCATTTTAACATACTCCTGATGGGACTTTTCTTTTGCCTTTCAAATCACACTAATTTAAAACAAATTCCTTCAAGCAGAGTGTCAGATTTGAATCTGTCCCTAATTGGCTCTTGTGAAAAACATCAGAGATCTGACTGGGGCGTAGAAGTGGAGCTAAGCTAAATGGTTTCGTGCAAAACCAGTGTTATTACTAAGGTGTGTCTGTCAATAGCATCTTCAAAAGCTCCGGCATAATCCAATTAGGAATATAAAGTGGAGGTTTAGCACTGTTCATGTCTCTTCAGCATGCGGATTATAGCCTCTGCACCCTTTTTAACTACATTGTCTTTGGGTATCTATGGTGTAAATCAACACCGCATTAGGGACAATTCATGGTTTTCTGTGCCCACAGGCACTTCACCATTGCAGACTTTGAATGCAGACATGGATGCACTTCCGGTTCCATTCATACTACAGTTTTAAAGGTTCTCATGGCTGCATGTGATGCACATTATTGATTGACCTTGGTGGACGTGTGTGTGTGTGTGTGTGTATGTGTGTGTGTGTGTGTGTGTGGGGGGGGGGGGGGGGGGGGGCTAAGGTCGTGAAAGTAATGGAGACATATTCAGAAGAAGAGTGGTTTCACCAGGAGTTTAATGTCATCTGTCTGTCCTTGTCCTCGGTTAATGATGAATTAAAAAGATGTGGTTATTCTTCTTGCCTTCTCTAAGTTACCTATGCAACCGGTTTTGTGTGATAAAATAGCCTCGACTCAAGCTCCACTATAATCTTGTGCTCTTCATCAGTGAATAAAGAGGGTTTAGGTGCTATCGTGGGTCAGGTGTAATGTGAAATCATAATGAGGTCAAACCGCTTGTCTTCAGGGGATGTGAATAGCCTCATCTGAGATGAGCCGGGCTAGCCAGAATGGATCACCTCATGAGGCTGTGGTTTTCGAAGGACTGTGATTGCTCTCAACCATCAGCAAAATCTAAGGGCATGATGGGAAACGCCTCGTGACGCACCTGATCTAACAAGTAAGTGGTCTGCTGGTTTGAACTACAGTTGCACCCAAAATTGTAACAACACCCATGCATCCAGCAACAGCCTCATTTACAAGAAGCTGAATACAGTTTGATATAGGCCTTAATTCATCCAATAGATGTTGAGAAACTTTACTTGAAAACCAAAGCTGGGAGGCTTCAGCCTCATGAATGCCATTCATGGCAATCCATTCAATAGAGACTCTTTAGATTTATCATATGTACTAGAGTGGTAAAGACACTGATAGACTCTGTCATCCCTTATTTTGTTACTCAAAACAAAATTGTGTGAAACTGGAGGAAACGAGCAGATCTAAACCTGCGCAATTAAACTAAAGTTGGCATCAAGTATTTCCTTCTGGATTCTCAAGTTACTTTATGTATTTGTTTTGATCTGATACTTTTTGATTGAACGCCTAAAACTTTAGACATGCGATTACCAACCTTTTCCACACAGAAAATCACACCTTGATAGCCAGTCATGGTCCAGTATGCAAAGTACCTCTGTGATGTGACAATGAGTATTCAAATATGCTCATTTTCATTGTTTTTTGGGACGTAGATGAAACACTCTGGGAAAAGTAAGAGGATGAACTCACTGTGGTCTGGAGGCTTCCGCTTGATCTGTCTGCAGCTTTTCTCCCCCCTCCACCTCCATGGTGCAGTACACAATACGGTTTGGGGCCACTGACTTCAAGCCCTGGACCTCCACGATCACAATCTGAAAACAGCAGTCAAGGGTTAGGACCAACAGATGCCTCCCCAAATCAACTGCTTTGTCTGAGCAAAAACCCCAAATATTCCACTGACAGTATTTTTACCATTATTTTTTTTCATGAATCGCTTCACATTGGACTTAAACAGCAAACCCTTACATTGAAGAAGCCACAGCTTGAGAATGGTTGTCATTATACTTCATATTTGACTTTATTGATAAATTAATTAATTAATAAATAAACACATTATCATCAAAATTGCGAACAAGCGGGTAATCTATTCAGGACTAGTGCACAGC
Source organism: Embiotoca jacksoni (assembly GCF_022577435.1). Lineage (NCBI taxonomy): Eukaryota > Metazoa > Chordata > Actinopteri > Embiotocidae > Embiotoca > Embiotoca jacksoni. The sequence continues at coordinate 4,863,287 of NW_027185381.1, read as the reverse complement.
GTGATGCATTATCAAGAGTTTATGCATTTCTCCCTAATGTTGTCTTGTATTTTTACCTAAAAAGGAAACTAAATCAACTGTCACATGTAATGAATTCAGACACCCGTTCCAACAGTTCTCAAGTCAGGCAATTACCAGCAGATACGACATGCAAGCATCCACACACAGACACAGACCTCCAGAGTGAAGGACAGCACAACGTTGGATTTGGACAGGATGTCTCCCTCGTCTCCTATGTCCAGGAAGGAGTTGTTCATGGAGGAGCGTTTGAGCTTCTGTTTGAAGTCTGGACCTCCTTTAGAGACGGGCAAACTCTCTAGGTTAGCCATCAGCAGGTTGACCGACGAACGCAGCTCCTCCACGTACAAGGCCTCCATGTCAGCAGAGACAAACTTTGGGTATCTCCTTTCCTGCAACACACACAAAGTGACCATTCAACATTAACATAAAAGTTTCCATCACATCAACAAGCACTTCTTTAACCAACAGGGGCAATTGGCTGTTAATATTTGACTTTTGTTAACATTACAGAAGACATTTTACTCGAAGGTTGACATCCTTTCAGGTTGTGAGTCCTTTCTGAAATGGGATTAAGGGTGACATTTTCTGGATTTATCACATGACAGACACTAATCAATTGGTCCTTAAACCAATAAGTCAATTGAATGAAACAATCTCCAAAAAAAATGTTTAAAAAAAAAAAGAGATTACATTACAGATAACCAATTCTAGGTTTGGGTGGCTTAAAACTAATACAGTAGCTTACCAACATTATTCCAAATTATATTAATTAAAATAAACTAATTAAAAAAAGAAAGATATATCACTGTCACACTGATATAGCATTGTAGTGGCTTACAACATCAATTAATGCAGGTATTTTATGTTTTTATATAATGTTGTAGTACTGTCAATACATTTAAAGGCCATCAGCTGTGCATAGAAACCAGAACTGACTTCACTGTCATTTAAAAACAGGCTTAAGGTGTAACATAAATACATCAGATTTTCTTTTGAATGTATTTGTTTTAGGCAGACAGTGTTGTATTATGAGTTTCTTGCAGCTGCTTTTCAGCTAGTTATTGTTCTCTCTCTCAGTTTATAATGAGTCTTTTACAAACAATCGGCCCCACAAGTTTTCAGTTAGTCTAGTTTTACCAGCAAGAGCTTCTTAAGACTTCTGTAACATGTTTTGCTACCATAGAGGAAATACAGTCATGAGGGTGATACATATTCCATAGCGTCTCCCGCAGTCTTTACTACTGCGTAAAACAGGGAGAAAAGCTACAGAACAGCTGAGAATTACTGCTGTCACTGATGAGCTCGAAAAGACAGCCTCAAAAATGTTACCTGTCACTGAAAATGATTCCGAGCATGAAAGATTGCCAGTCTGATTGATGATACATGTGCTTCAACAGAACCAAATGTAATGTTTTACTTATAGGAGAGAAAAGACTTCAATGATGGGCACTGATTGGTCACTCAGGAAAACTGCCCACAGGACAAGCTCTGCCAAGCTATTGCTCACAGCTTCAGTTTTCTTCACTTTGATTATAGTCTGGATAATGCTGCTTGTAAAAGCTTTCGCTCAGCCACGCTGAAGGCTGGACCAGTCAACGGTGGAATAAACGGCCAGTGCCTGGTCATGTTGCTCGTGTATTTAAAAACAAAGTGGCGCTCGCATTAAAACCATTTAGAAAACACGCTGCACTCACGAAAGAATGCTTTGGTGGACACGGGCAATAGGTAGTTGCCACAACGACAGGGTCGGCCTTTTTTGGCAGCATGCTGATTGGTTAAAATGAACCCAAGATATAAGCCCAGCATGGTGGAGTGACTGCAAATGATTCCCTAAAGAGTGTACCCAGACCTGTAATTTGGGTCTAGGTACGCCACGCAAGCAGAGTGACTATTGTGCTGAATTATTATTCAGGTGAAGCACAGTTACGTAGGTATTCATCACCCTGGACAATTGGCAGTTTGATATGTTATCCACTGAGGTTAAAACATTTTTGGGCTTACATTACTTTTATGTCTAGTTTGGTCTCCGTGACCTCCTAAGAAAAATGTGTGGCTTGTTTCGCAGCTAGATTTTCTATTTGCTTCACCGGCTTGCCTCTTACTGTCTTCTCTGTGGGTTCATCAGCAAGATATATCTGACATCATTATGACTGAATATAGCTTATAGTGGCTGCTGGTCATTGATTTTTTTTTTTTTTTTTAACTATTGTTATTTAAACATTAATATTTAAATTAACAATTGATTAATTTAAAAAAAAGTCTCAAGTAGAACAAAAATTGTTTAAGTTTAAACATTAGAGAGTAGATAGTGAATTCTTAGGTTGGACATTTCTGTCTTTGGTGGAAAATAACAATGCTAATCCCAATCTGAGGTAAACCAAAACCAAAACATTAAAGATAATAAAGATTCCACAAATACTGAACAAGCGATAATAACAACTGTTTTTCGTGCTAATTTCTTACCCGGGAAATCTTCTCAGCCAGCTGTAACCTGCCGTCCAGCTCTCTACGGATCTGAGCCGCCTGCTCGTCCACATTATCCAGCTGAGAAAAAAAAGATATAACATTAAGAGATTCATCATACAGCCAATTACAGATCTGCAAAGAAGTACACCAATCAAAAAGTTAAAGGAGGGCCAGTGTAGGAAAGGTCTGCTCCAAAGAAGAAGAAGATTTCTCTGTCAGGTAATCAATCAGCAGCTTAGGTGTTAACAGATGGCCGTTTTTCTGTACCAATGTTGTAAGTTCCTGTTAAAACTGCTCTATTGTTGATTTGTTGGATTCCTTTGTATACTGTTGTAAAGCTCTGTTGAAGGGACTTTAGCATTTTAAGCGCCTTGAAATAACTTGTGTTGTGATTTGGTGCATAAATAGAATTGAACTGGATTGAAATTGAGTGACAGTAATTAGCCTAAGAGGAGTGAAGAGATTCAAGCACTTCATAAAAAGGACGACAATAAATGCTTTTCAATTAATTCCAGATGAGGAAAGTTCAGTCTCGTTCGTTGTCTTTTGTCAGTGGCTGAATATGCAAGTTAAAGCCGCAGGTTGTTCAGTTGTAGTTGCTTTGATGTCTACTTGCTGATGTCCTAAGAGAACTCGCTATACTAAAGTGAGTGGAATAACCCATGAGGTCTCGATTGTTAATTTTCATTTGAGCATTCAGCACAGATGTATTCATAAGATAAAGACCTGAACCTGGAACGGTAATCTTGCAAGGTAGCAGAAAGTATGAAACTTCCATCCATCCATCCATCCATTATTTATACCCACTTTATCCTGAACAGGGTCACGGGGGGGGCTGGAGCCTATCCCAGCAGTATGAAACTTTCCTAAAGCAAACATATAGCTGTATTTTAGTGCTCTCATTAAAAGAAAAATCTAAATGTTGGTGCAGGCTAGACGTGACATAAAAGAGATGCACACTGCAGCCTACTGTAGAAGCAAAACCATCTCATTACACCTGGTATTTTCTTAAAGGTACCCTTTGGACTGTTTGACATTCAGTACCTCTGTTGAGTTTTCTATATTTATTTTATTTGTTATTGGGCAAGCCTCTCTTTTCTTCTCCTGTGCACACACATGATTATGTACAGTGGGTACGGAAAGTATTTAGACCCCTTTAAATTTTTCACTCTTTGTTTCATTGCAGCCATTTGCTAAAATCAAAAAAGTTCATTTTATTTCTCATTAATGTACCAGCACCCCATCTTGACAGAAAAAAAACAGAAATGTAGAAATTTGTGCAAATTTATTAAAAAAGAAAAACTGAAATATCACATGGTCATAAGTATTCAGACCCTTTGCTCAGTATTGAGTAGAAGCACCCTTTTGAGCTAGTACAGCCATGAGTCTTGGGAATGATGCAACAAGCTTTTCACACCTGGATTTGGGGATCCTCTGCCATTCTTCCTTGCAGATCCTCTCCAGTTCCGTCAGGTTGGATGGTGAATGTTGGTGGACAGCCATTTTCAGGTCTCTCCAGAGATGCTCAATTGGGTTTAGGTCAGGGCTCTGGCTGGGCCAGTCAAGAATGGTCACAGAGTTGTTCCGAAGCCACTCCTTTGTTATTTTAGCTGTGTGCTTAGGGTCATTGTCTTGTTGGAAGGTGAACCTTCGGCCCAGTCTGAGGTCCAGAGCACTCTGGAAGAGGTTTTCTTCCAGGATATGTCTGTACTTGGCCGCATTCATCTTTCCTTCAATTGCAACCAGTCGTCCTGTCCCTGCAGCTGAAAAACACCCCCATAGCATGATGCTGCCACCACCATGTTTCACTGTTGGGATTGTATTGGGCAGGTGATGAGCAGTGCCTGGTTTTCTCCACACATACCGCTTACAATAAACGCCAAAAAGTTCAATCTTGGTCTCATCAGACCAGAGAATCTTATTTCTCATAGTCTGGGAGTCCTTCATGTGTTTTTTGGCAAACTCTATGCGGGCTTTCATATGTCTTGCACTGAGGAGAGGCTTCCGTCGGGCCACTCTGCCATAAAGCCCCGACTGGTGGAGGGCTGCAGTGACAGTTGACTTTGTGGAACTTTCTCCCATCTCCCTACTGCATCTCTGGAGCTCAGCCACAGTGATCTTTGGGTTCTTCTTTACCTCTCTCACCAAGGCTCTTCTCCCACGATTGCTCAGTTTGGCTGGACGGCCAGGTCTAGGAAGAGTTCTGGTCGTCCCAAACTTCTTCCATTTAAGGATTATGGAGGTCACTGTGCTCTTAGGAACCTTGAGTGCTGCAGAAATTATTTTGTAACCTTGGCCAGATCTGTGCCTTGCCACAATTCTGTCTCTGAGCTCCTTGGATAGTTCCTTCGACCTCATGATTCTCATTTGCTCTGACATGCACTGAGAGCTGTAAGGTCTTATATAGACAGGTGTGTGCCTTTCCTAATCAAGTCCAATCAGTTTAATTAAACACAGTTGGACTCCAATGACGGAGTAGAACCATCTCAAGGAGGATCAGAAGAAATGGACAGCATGTGAGTTAAATATGAGTGTCACAGCAAAGGGTCTGAATACTTATGACCATGTGATATTTCAGTTTTTCTTTTTTAATAAATTTGCACAAATTTCTACATTTCTGTTTTTTTTCTGTCAAGATGGGGTGCTGAGTGTACATTAATGAGAAATAAAATGAACTTTTTTGATTTTAGCAAATGGCTGCAATGAAACAAAGAGTGAAAAATTTAAAGGGGTCTGAATACTTTCCGTACCCACTCTACATGCATACATGCAATGCAAAAACATATGCAGACAGATCCACGGAAAAGGAAGAGAATTAGCTTGTTAGCCATCAAAAATGCAAAATTCATCTACTGTGGATATATTGTTGGCCAATAAGTATAAACACAGAATGTAAACTTACTTGACACAGACTAAATGTCCTGCAAGCAAAGAATCTATCCATAGCACAGAAAATAAAAACGGCTGCAAAACTTGGTGACTAAGGCTACCTAACCAACCCATGTGCGTTGGTAGACTTTTTCCTTCTTGTCTGATGTTGAGCTGACCCTTAACCACTTTGGAACCAGAGATATTCTTGCTTCAGTAGCTGACAAGTAGTAAATCCACAGTATGACTTCTTTAAAAAGTTTTCAGTTATATTTCTCTCATCATCACTGTCTTGAAATAACTGCATCACATAGTAAAGTGTTCAAAGCAAATTCAATTTGGGAAGCATTTTGCGTTTCAGTGTCTTGCTCAAGGATACTTAGACATGGTGACAGGAGGACTTGGGCATCAAACCATCCCCTACACAACAGCTATTGCCAGCACACCATCAGCAGCAGCTGTCCCAAGCTATGTGTCTTCAGTAATGATAGAGTTCAACATGCTACCAAATGAGTTCTGGCTGATGTGTCCTTGTCTTTTGTTTTCATCTAATTCTGTTTTATCAGGCACCCAGCCAGTGGCAGTTCATTATAAAAACAAAGAAAGAAATGTTCTGATTTGGTCAAAGAGGAAATGCAGTTGTCTTTTGTCTTATGAAACTCATGTTCACTGTCTTTCGGTGTATTTTCACTTTTGCCAAAGACTGAATCATTTGAGAGCTTCGCACTCAGTGGGGGAACCACCAAAAAAGTTGGCTGTTAACCTTCATGTCAGCGAGACTCAAAGCAAAGATGAAAGTGGGGGTGAAATTGAGTGAGGTTTGCTTACTAGGCGAAAACCAGTGCCTTGCTTCACAAAATCTGCGATGAGCCGAGGCGTCTAAAATTACAATCAGAGATAAAACAACTCTGATGGAAAATGGCCCAAAGCCAAAGAGACAAGTGGAACCTTCAAAAGCTGATAACACAGAGTAAAGATAAGCTGTTTCATTTGAGCCACTTTCAAAATTGCAGCTATGCAGTTGCTGTAACAGAGGAGAAAATCACAGGAACAAATTCTGCACCAGAAATCAAGAAGGCACATTTGGTCTGACACCATTTACTTCAACAGCTGTAACACAAAAACATAACATTATATCCTGAAAACATTATTGTCTTCTCTCAGTGACCAAAATGTTAGCACCACAAACACTTTCTCTGCAGGTAAGTCATGTAGCATCTCCATGAGGTGAGGTATTTCCTTAATTAGTGGCTTTTCTTACATTTTCTTTGTAACATTGACCACACAAGCCCTTTGCATTGTGAAAGCACATTATTTGAGTTAAAGGATATCCCTCTTTTTCTCATAGTGAATTATTCTCTGACAGCATACCAAATATGTCACATCCAATATCACATTGTGGTTGTATATCTAATTTCAGTTTTATTGTTAAGTTCGTATTGCAGAAATCATCACATGGTCCATTTCAGTCTCTGTAGACTAGTAGACTCCCATTCAACTTCCCTCATTAAATAAAAGATCAATATGGTGCCATTCACTCGATTTACGCCTTCTGATCAGTGTTCTGGCGGTCTATCAAAAAAATAAATCTACAATTAAATTAGATATTATCAGTATGTTTATGGAGGCATCTGGCTTGATTGACATGCCTACAGTGCCATCAGGTTTCCAGTATCAGTGGGGAGGCATAGTGTAGTCGAGTTTCCAGTCAGATAGAGTGAGATCTGCGGCCATGTCTCCTGCTCATCCAAATATTGTCACTTCCAAAGAAACAAGATGGCAACAGCCAAAATGATGACTTTGTGGCTTCACACACACCAATAGGTGACATCATGGTTGGTTGCCACTGAATTAAGTAAAACTTTAAACGTAAACTTGCTTCTCGTCAGAGCTGGACATACGCTAGACCAGCACCTGCTTTAAGTAAATTAATATAGAAACTATGATTTAAATTGGGAGCCACTGGATAAAAGAATACATCAACAAGATATTGAATCTGACCAGACTTTCGATGTCCGCTTTCAGTATTTAACAAGGTTTGATAATTGGATCATAGTTTAGTTCATACTAAAACTGTATTCAGTTTTATATACAGCAGTATTTGCAGGTTAATAGATGTCTTCACCTTCTGAATATGTTGCTGACAGCACTTCAGTATAACAATATAACAAACCTCAAACTTATGCAGCACATTTACCGAGATCTGCACTTTATGGACTCTATGGACTTTATGGAAGAAAGGTAAAACATAATATTACCAAGAAAGGCTATTTGTGAGGTAACTTCACTAAATTCCCTTCAAATATTATGGAAATCCATCCAAGAACTGTTGAAACATACAATTTAAGACCACAAATGTCAGCCCCAACATCTGTGCTGAAACTTTCCTGTTTCTTTAGTCCCTTTCATGCCCACAACCAAAAGCTGATTTAAAGGAAAATAGGTGATCAGTCAAGCCTCACTTAACAATTGTATTGGTGTTTCTATTATTGTAAGTCACAAAGAATGAATGAGTAAAAAAAGTGACAGGACTAGGTGTCATTCGCCATCATACTGTAGCTGAGTCACCAGAATAGATAAAAGTAAAAACATGCATTTATACAACAAATGACTCAAATGGTTTTTAACTGCTTTAATCTTTAAAATGTTTTACAGATTAATGTAATGAGGAGCATCACTCAAATCTCTATAGTCTACAGAATATTGTGGTGCCTCAGCTGGCAAGATTGTGTGTGTGTGTGTGTGGGGGTGTGTGTGTGTGTGTGTGTGGGGGGGGGTTCTTTACCATGTTGGTTCACTCATACTAACAGTTATCATCTGCAGCTTTTACATGCCTATGTTTATAGTTTCTGACATTACTGAAGGCATTCTTTGGAGTTGTTTGATTTGTGTTTGAATGTATTACTGATGAGGTTTAGTAACCTGATGAGGTCTCCATAACCTTTACCGTAACCAATGCTAAGTAACTCAAATCTGTGAGAAAAACTATAATGAATTCTGACGGAGGTCCAAATATTATGGGCATTTTAAAAGTCGTTGACATTCTATTTTTTATTTTCTATTGTTTACTTAATCATCACTTATTGTTTATCTCCTACTATTAGCATTCTCTCAACCAGCTTTCATCACAGGTCATCACAAACACTCTTGAGGGACTTTCCACATACATGCTTAAAACTTGCTAGTTGACTTTCCTTCACTTTGCACACACCAACGTATCCGAAACCATCTCATTTGGGTTTAGGTCGGGTGATTGGAGGCCTGGTCACGTGATGCCGCAGTGTATCACTCTGCTTCTGCTTCGTCAAACAGCCCTGACAGAGCCCACTAAGCTTAACCCAGATGTGATGGTGCATTACTGCACAATGTTATGTTAGCCATGCTTGTTCAGTGTCATTTTAAATCATGAATATATTTTAAACAGCGTCTCCAGCAAAGCCTTTTGACATGGTCACAGCTACTTTTCATGGGTCACAGTGGGAATCAAACAGCCAGATTTTCATTGATCTAATGTTCATCGTTGAGTCTCTTGGCTCAGGTATTTCTTTAATTTTCTATTTTTCTCCATCATATGGAGTTTCATTGCAGTTGTTCCATGAGGAGGATTGACTGATTCAGTCTCCTCCCAGCAATTGATCTTGACTTGTGTCTGATGTTTGAACTCTGGGAAACATAGATACGGGCTTTAATCTGAGGTACCATTAATTGGTCATTTTTCAGGCCAGTGACACTAACAAACTTCTCTGATGCAGCAAATGTGACTGTTGGCGGGGGGGTCGTGCAGCTGTATCAGCGGGATAGCTGCTAGTTCTCTGGCCAGGACAGCATGATCATCAGCAGAGCTTCTAGCTTACTCGCAGCCGTCAGCAGATTTTGATATTTGTGCCTGATTTGAAGTTTGAGGCTGACATTTGTCCATTAAAACATGATTTTTTTTTTTTTTTTTGTCACTTACAGTAATGTTACGAGTTGTAGTCATGTGTCTTCTTTGCATTGTGTGTAGCACTTGTCTTGCTCTTCATAAAGCAAACATAGAACAGAGTAGACAAACAGGAATGGTGATTTGAAATTAAATAAGTCCACAGAAATTAAGTAAATCATTTTTTTTTCTTTTTCCCAACTTATTGAAGTTGCAGCAGCATGCTTCCACAACCTGTTTTTTTCTGTTCAAGCAAGTGCTGTTGCATTTTTTTTTTTTTTAATTCCAGGACTCACTTGGTTGTCGACATCCCTACTTTTCATGATTTTTTTTTGGTGATAAATTGTCAATTACGTTGTCTTTTACATGAGCATGGCCATCCACAAGAGGGTAATTCATGTTTTAGTAACTTATTTTTTGTATGCCACCCTGGTTAATTTCATTCAAATCAAATTAATTGTAATAGCTCAGCTCGCAATCTGTGTGCCACTTATCAAACTCTATGATTGATACATTTTAGTCAAACTATAATTATTGCCTCATGGTTATATGCCTCCAAAAAACAAGCCAAGTGTCAGTTTACATCCATATTTGTCCAAACTCATATGTAGTGAAGAAATAATACATGTAGGAATATGACCAATAAAGCTGACTCTGAGATAATACAAAGCTGCTATGACCAAACACATTGCTTCAAAGAATGTTGCAGCAAAAAATATATATATTTTAAAATATGGATGCGTCACATAAATTGTCAAACAGAAAGAAAAGATGACCGACATAATCTTTAGAGATTTGGGATCCCAAGATTTGTGCCACCAATTCAGTATCTGACCCAAAGTGAAATATAGTAACAATCGCCTCATCTGTTCCTGAGGTAAGGCATCTAACAATGTTCGGAAAGTGTTTCTGCAGAACAAAATAATGTCACAGTGAAGTGACAATGATAGAAAATGTCATGTCATTTTCAATGATAGAAAATCATATAAGACATTTCTGTAAAATTTGGTCAGACTTGGCATATAAATTCTTGAGTTATTGTCACAAATGTATTTTGTGAGGTCACAATGACCTCACAAAATACAATAAGTCTCGAGTCTAAGTGAAGGTGTGTGCCATATTTCAGGAAATTCCCTGAGAAATTTTTTTTTTTATCAGTTCATTATTGGGACAAAATGACAATTTTTGCCAAAGCTGAATAAATTCTGTCAAAGCATTCCTGAGACATTGTGTTCATGATAATGGGATGGACAGACAGAACGACAACCCGAAAACATAATGCCCCCAGCCATAGCTGTTGCCAGTCCATAGGCATAACAAAGAGGTTGGCAAATCACATAATTAAATAACGGGAACAACAGCAATTACACAAATGCAACATACTCCACGCACAGAAATCAAATCTCTAATCCAATAAGAAGAGCAAATAGAGGCTCCTCAATATATTATTCATGTCTAATTTAGCAGTTTGTTTGACAGGCAAAGTTACCCATTGTGAGTTAAGTTGTATACTAATGTACAGAGGAAGGGACAAAGTGAACAGATCATGTTCCACCTAGTTTATTATAGACATGCAGAAATAAAATTAGAGATACCATTTTGTCAATTAGTAAAAAAAAAAAAAAAAAGGTATTTATCATGAGGTTACGATGCAGACGAATTCACATAAATTTCAATTCTTGAGAAGAGTCTACTTTACACCATATTTAATAGATCTGAAATTTACCAAAGCCTCTGACCATTAGCCTCCCATGTCAGAGGACAAGAGACAATTACTGACACACCCACAGTTTGGCTGCACATACTAAAATTAACCAGCAAATATATGCAAAGCACAGACTAGATGCTGGTTTGATACCCTGACTTCTATTATGTGGTTTTCGTTGGCAATCTTTTTTAAATTCTCCACACAGAGCATTTCTATGACAAACAGTCTTCATATGAAGCTGTAAAAGGAAAGTTTGTGCAACATGTCAACATGTCATAATTCACATCAAGTAGTTAAACACTGAAAAAAAATATAACAATCATGTAGGAATATTAAAGGACAAGTGTCCTTTGGTGATCAAACTGAGGTACAGAACAGGGAATTAAACCTTCAACCCTCAAGGTGGGTTCCAATTGGTAAATGATCTGCACGCAAATAGCACTTTTTCAACAATTCACTTTATCACGTTTTTAATTCACCCCGTCACTCACACACCAATGACGACAGAGGTGCCATGCAAGGTGCTCGTCTGCCATCAGGAGCACCTGATGACTGTAGAAGCTTTAAGCAGCTCCTTCAGCGACAGACTGCAGCATCCCTCAGTGCAGTAAAGAGCGCTACCACTGGTCATTTGTTCTGACAGCAGTCAGACTTTTCAACACCACAATAAAATAATGTTTATAAAATGTATAAACTTTCCATTCATCGTCCTAGCTGTATTTATTTATATTTATCTTTATTTTATTTGTTTTTGTGTATAGTCTTGTTTGTGTATTTATTCTTTTATTGCTCTTATTTTTTTCTAAAATAATATTTTTTTATCCATCTTATTTTGTTTATTTCATAGGTATTTGTAAATTTGTCCATACTGTGTACATGCTGCTGTGACGACAACATTTTCCCACTGTGGGATTAATAAAGTAAAATCTAATCTAATCTAATCGAACCGCCAACCCTACATAGTTGATTTTTTTCCCCCCAAATTGTTATGGACAGTCGTGTCCCTGTCAACTTTCAATCAGCATACAAATGCTGAAATCAAGCATTGGTGATGACTAAAGTGCAGAACAATTCAAATCAGAACAAATCAGGGAGGACACCACTTTGGTGAAGTAAAAATGAAACTTCCTAAAAATACGGCACATACTGCACCCAGACATGTTTTTTTATCTGTGCAATCATCTTCATATACTGTAGTTCAGAGTCATCCTTTACAGAACACTTTCAGCAGCAAAGTATTATTATTATTTTTTTTTTTTATGAATGCTTAACAGCCGTCGCATTAAAACTGAACGACCTGCTGTGCAAAAACACTGACAATCTCAGACTAATCATCTGACGAAGAGATGAAAGGCTGACAGAGAAAAGACACAATTATACCCTTTCATCAATTATAGCAAGAATCAAAAGCAAGATGGAGGAAGAAAACAAGATGGGAAGTTTTTGTTCAAAAAGTAGAGACTAGGAGGAAAATGAAACAGAAGGAAAAAGCAGCTCAAGGGCAGAAGGCATATTTTCAGCCAAATTGAAGAGCTTGCTGTTGCTGCTCATGGCAGAGTCAAGGAGCTCTGTGTAATAAGAAAAACTACATCAGAGACAAATCAGAACCATATCTGAAATTGATAGACCATCACCACACCTAAGTCACCCCCTGCTTTCGGCTAAAACAACCATGAATGACATAACAAAATGGGATGAAACACCAAAGCCAGCATGACTAAACCAGTGCTTCTCTTTTTTGACGTGTCAAAAATGCTCATTAAATTTTGTATCAAACTTTCAAAATATTGGCGAGGCGACAAATAAAAGAATCAACATGGATTTTGTTGAAACAAAGGAAATGAACCCAATCACCATGTTAGCATTAACCTTCTTCCTAATGAGTCAAGTTATGGTGTGTTCAAACTTGGCAGCTTTCGTTCGATCCAAACAAACTCTGGTGTGATTTCTGTGGTTAATTTGAAAAAGTTGTGAACGTTGTCGAACTTTGATGCCCACCCTACCAGTGGACTGAGGCTCATTTCTAGTAGACATCTGATGCACATAATCAAATGTACTGCATTCTTTAGTCAGGTTTTTTTTTTCCCGAAGGCACTGAAGATCATAGTTATTAAACCTCTCTTGAAAAAGCCTAATCTGGATGCCTCAGTAATAAATAACTATTGGCCAATATCCCAAACCTTTGTCAGGGACTACTTTGTGTCAATTAGCAAATATAACTCTGAGCAAACAATCACGTGTGGAGTTCCTCAAGGGTCTATTTTTAGGCGTTTTTCATTTAACATCTAGATGTTCCCTCTTGCTCAGGTTATGGAATATTATAACAATGTACCATCATTATGGAGATGACACACAGCTATACATAACAGTATCACCAAGTGACTACTAAACACAATACATATGTTATTCAATGTAATGGCTGTTATTCTGCTTGGCAGTGTTTGGGCAGACAGTGCCGGTGCAGGCCTGGTGGCTACATGTGGCTGCAGTCGATCCAAGGGAGGCCGTAGCCCACATTCCATCATCAGGTGGGCTGGGGAGCTGCCTGTGGTTTATGGTGTCGCTCGGTAGTGTAGTCGGGTATGAAGTAATGTGACTGAGAAGGGAAGACAGTCTGCCAGTTGTGCTCTAAAGCAAGCTGGAGATCTTGGAGGGAGACTACGGCCTGGAGCATGAACAAGGTCGGATTCCGTCAATTCCGGGCCCAAATACAGAGTCAGACTGGGGATGGTCCGGAAGAGTAGGTCTGCCAACACGTTCTCTTGGTGTAGCATACATTGTGAGGAGAAGCTGGACCACTGGAGCCTCTGTGACCAGCATCGATGACATCAGTTGGGTTGTAAACTACATGTTCCATTGCCTGAGTATCTAGAAGATCTGCTGTCCCTCACTGCCCAAGTTGTGGATAAGCATGACTCTCTTCCACACTTCGCCTGTGTCTGCTAGACCGAAAAATGCAATGAACATTTCAAAAGATAAATGCTAGTAAGCCCAGAGGGAGCGCCAGGAAAGGAAGGAGAGGTCGGAAAAAAAACCTCCATCCTCGTCACAGTGGCAGAGAATCTGTACTTTTATTGGTTAAACAACCAGGGCCGTGACTCACAGATGAAGCCTGTTTGTTGAGTTTCAACATAATAAAAACATAATTATCACACTTCACGCAGGGAAAAACCTGCTGCTTCCTAAATGCTTTCTCTATTTCGTTGTTGTTTTTTTACTTTCTGACTTTCTGACTAACCCACACATCTACATTTACAGACACATACACTTACAAGAGAGATAGCGTGAAACAAAACAGGAGCTAAAGGGGGCTATAAGAGTGGAGACTTTTTTAGACACCTTAAAATTGTTGATTTAATTTTCCTAAAAACTGCTGACTTGTAGTTGCTCACCTGGCAGGCGTTGTACAACAGCTGGTGCTCAAACTTGCGGATGCCTAGGATCTGCTGGAACATCTCGTAGAGCTGCTCTTTACTGAGGATGAGCTCTGACACAGAGCTCAAGTGTGTTCGCTGTGGTTGACGCCGCATGTCCTCGTCCCCCCTGTAGATGGCATCGTACTTGGCGATCCAGGAGCTCAGCACGGTCTCTTTGCTCAGACCATCAATCTCTGGGAGACTGCGGACACGCCGCTCAATGTTCTTCTTGAAAACCTCGCGGAAATCGTTGGCTGAGCAGCCGCCACTCTGAACCATCCGGGAAGCACGCTCACTCTTCAGGAAGCCCTGGCAAGGAAGGAGAAAGAATAACGGGCACTTACAACAGTGATTTTAATCTATTTATTTGCTTGCTTTGCCATTTCGGCCCCACTTGACTCGCCTAAACCCAAAAGGTTTTTATTTTCCCCGAAGGAGTCATTCAGATTAAATAAAAAATGAATGAGATGAGCAAGTCTGTTTGCAGTCCTCCTCCATCGAGCAGTTGTAGTTCCAAGGCTATCATCTCCAGCACAATTTTGACAGGGTTAAGGTGCATCTTCACTTGACACTGGCCATCTGTCAATGAAATTCATCGACCAATCAAATACATGTGAGACACTGCAGCCATTTTAAAATGCACAGGTATTACCAGAAATAGTGAGCCGGCATGAACAAAGCCATGATTTTGAAAATTAAGCTTCTTGATGGAATTCATATTTTTGTATTTAGAGCTGTCATTTTCACATTTTGGCATCAGTAAAATGTCATCATGCACAAAGTCCTAAACTCTTCTTGCATTGTGGCTACTAAATTGACAAATCACCAAAAATCCAGAGTGTAAACGGGGTAGTCAGTTATTCAGTGAGTGGAATGTTAACTCTCACTGGCTCATTCATACTTTGGGCTTTTGGCAGAAGCTCTTTGGCCACAGAGGCTGTCATTGAGAAGAATGAATAGAAGAACTGATAGAAGAATGGGTGGCTCAGACTGAAAAAGGCAGCAGCAGTTTAGTGTAGCATTTAACAGTCTCCCAGCTGGCTGCTTCAACTCTTCTTGCTAGTCGCACTGAGACTCAAAACATCACATCAGAAAATGATTCATGTAGTGGAGGCTGAGAGCTCAGAAAGCAGCTGCTGAGAACAGTTTGAAGAGACAAACAGGCATAAACACTATATTGGACTAAAGCATTACGTTTGGGAAAACTTTCTAAAAGTATCTCTAAAGATACCCTCGAGATGTTCTCTCTAGACTAATTCCATTCATCCAAATTCTACTGTTTTTGGCGGAGGAAGATGTTTTTAACTTCATCGGCCAAAAATGCTAATTTAAAAAAACAAAACCCTCAGTAATGCCAGAACCACATTTTATTAATTATTTATAAAGGAAAACCAGTAAAAACTGCCAGGCTGACAAATAGACATGGCTCTGTTGAGCCTTACCTGCCTTTAGCTCTTAATAGTCACAACTTCATGAACATATTTACAATTTGGTAAAATAAGCGGCACATCATTCCTGCAGCTGTCACAGATGTATCGTCAACTGCAACAGTTTTGGAGACGTCAAACTGATTCTCTCCTCTCGATCTCCTTGAGCTAGATGCAACGACCGCTTCTTATAAATCATCTTCATGTCTATTAGACCCAATCCCAACAACACTGCTCAAGGATATTTGACCCTTAACTGAACACTTCTATATTAAATCAGATTAATCTCATTAACACTCTAAGTACCGCAGGCTTTTAAAGTTTGCTACTTTTCCGTGATACATGCCTTAGATAATATCATTAGAAAACACTGCATACATTTCCATTACTATGCAGATGATATCAAGTTATATCTATGAAACCCATCAGCTAGGAAAATTTTAAGCATGTTTAAAAACACGAATGCTTGGATCATCTGTTACATCTAAATTCAGACAAAACTCTTGCATTTGGCCCTAAAATAAATTCTGTATCCAACTGCACAGTTACTAGAGATGATATTGCTTTGGCCTCCAACGCTAATGTGAGTACTCAGTGTTATTTTTTTGATGAGGATATGCCCTTGTGGTAGCAGGCATGGTTTGTGTGTCAACTGTTGCCGAGTTCAAACAGGGGTTTTATTTACTATGTTGGAACTCAAAATGTTTGGTAAACCCAGAGTTTGGCAGATGCATGAGATGTTCGCTAATATATCTTAACTTTCATCATGTATAGTTTTTCATCTTATCCTATATAATGTGTCAGAAGAAATTGTTGATGTTCCAACAGCCTGATCTTCTTGCTTCTGTCATCATGTAGGGCATCAGGCATTTCTTGCATTACGTTACCCACCTGGCTACGCTTGTTAAAAACGACACGAGTGCCAGGAAGGGAGGTAAAGTAGCACAGGTGCTTGTTGATAACTTGATTGGAATGGATGGCTCACAAACATGAGACGCAACACACGAGGAGGAGGACTGGACACAAGGGAACCCTTCATTTCAAGGTGCACTCCAGCAGCTGGGCAAAAAGCAGAGAGCACTGCGCAGTTCACTTTGCAACATTACACTGTGACATGTTATAAATACTAGAGGAACCTGTGGTAAGAGCAGTGTTTATGTTAACAGTTCTTTAGCTCACACATAAGGCAAGTGTCTAGAACTCATAAACACTGTGTATTCATTGCACAGAGAAAAAAATTATTGCCTTCCAGGTCGATTACTGCACGTCACTGTTGTCAGTGTGCCCCAGGGGCTCTCTGAAAGATCCTCCAGCTGATGCAAGGAACCCGGCGATTCAACAATTCCCACGAGGCACACAAATGCATGGCAAATAAAAGATAGAAGAATTGAACTATAATATTTATCAAAGAGGAACCCTCTCTTCTTTCAAGATTAGGCTTCAAACGTTCCTCTTTGATAAATGTTATAGTTAGGGGTAGCTCTGATGGCTTTGAGTCATCCCTTAGTTATATTGTTATAGGCCTGAGCTGCTGGGGGTCCTTCCAGGATGCACTAAGCACCTCTCCTCTCAATTCTTCTATCTTTTATTTGCCATGCATTTGTGTGCCTCGTGGAACTTGTTGAATCGCCGGGTTCCTCTCTATAATATTGTTCTAGGTTCTGTTGTAAAAGACTTTACAACTGAATTGAATTGTACGTAAAAATATACAAAACACGTCAAACTTGCTTCAGTGATTATGGCTTTAACTTCTTCAGACATCAATGAATTGTCCTCACTTGACACGGAGCTTTTGAGGTCAATCAAGTGTCCCCAATGATATGACAGTTGTTTATCAGTCATTATTAAATTTAACACCAAAAGATTTAGCAAAAAATCTTAACTATCTGATAAAACTGTTACAGTTTTGTGAAACATGCAATTTGGCACAGCTCTACTATCGCTGACCAAGATGGAAGGACACTCACAGCTGTGGTGCAAAAGTGATCACCTGACTGAGAGGTTAAGCCACAAACTTAAAGAGAAACTGTTTCAAAGCAGAAAAAGATCCCGCGCCAAATGACCCCTCAAAGAAATTCCATTTTCACATGATGTGCCCAGATATTACTACTATAACTCCCTGCTGAGGACTGCATGCATGGGTTGATCGGGGATAGCTGATACCATGGAAACAGGAAACATGTGTGCCATTTTAGTTCCACACCTCTGTAAACTGTAATCTCACATAGTTTGATGAGGTGGTGAATGATGCATATGAACAAAAAAACATTCTTTGAAAATAGTGAAACAATTACATTATTGAATGTTTTAGATTATTGCAGTCAATGCGGTATTTCTCAATTTGTTTCAATGTTTCAAGTAGAAGCCCCAATGTAAATGAGATGTGACTCATGTTTGAGTTTTTGACCGGGACTGTTTGTATATCGATGGATGGATGTGAATATACTGTATACGGTACATTCAATTCTATCTACATGTACTGTCTGTATGAAGTAGATGTATGCATGCATGTTTGTCGATAAATTAAGCTGCAAAATTGTAAGGCCACACTGAAAATACCGGCACTATTTCAAGGTGAGATTGTTCATGTTAGTACAACCCTGTTTCCCCAAAAAGTTAGGATGCTATTTAGAAGTTCAATAAAAAAACAATGTGATGATTTGCAAATCATGTAAACCCATATTTCATTGAAATTAAACCAAAGACATCAAATCAAATGTTGAAATTATATTGTTCTATGACTGCATTAACAAATAGCAAAACAATTTAACAAATAATATTCCTCAACATAAAATTGCACAGAAACCTGGGGATTTCATCATCTTCCATACAACTTATTATAAAAAGATTCAGAGGCTGAAAACCAGTATTGGATGGCTGTGATCTTTGGACCTTCAGGTGACAATGCATTAAATACAGCCACGATTCTGTAGTGGAAATCACTGCATGGGCTCAAACACTTCTGAAAACCACTGTCAAATGCAGGTTAAAACTCAACAATGCAAAGAGGAAAAGGTATATGATCTCAAAACACCACCTCCCTTCTTGGGCCCGAGCTCATTAAAAATGGATTGAGGCAAAGTGGAAAACTGTCCTTTGGTCTGACATATCAATGACAAGCAAAAACAGAATAAATCTAAAACTATTCCAATAGAGCAGCTCAGCAGCAAACAAAAGAAAAATGTGGCCAACTGCCGCGCGTACAAAATAAGAGGAATAAAGCTTTCAAAATAATAAAACAAAAGCAACAAAAACAAGGCTCAGTATGCCAATACTGGTAGGGTAAAGGTTCTCTTGTGACTGACAACATAAACCAACACATGTCCTGGCAGAACCATGTGATCAGCTTCGGTCTGTTGTCAGGGTTGCCGTCGCAGCCTCACGAGAGTGCTAGGCCTACGGAGCGTGAACCAACAGCAGATGGAGAGCAATCACATTGAGCAACAAGAGTAATGAGGTGGAATAAAAATCACTTGAAACTAAAGAGCCTCAATCAAAACATAAAAGTGAAACATGACAGGAAACAAACGCAATGGTGTTCAGGAATTGATTTGAAACCAGCAAGCAGGAGGGGCCTGAGAAAAGCCACAGAAAGAGTCTTTTTTTAAATTGTGATAAATGGAAATCAACAAACGTTAAGTGGATGAATAGGGAAGTGACAGATGTCACTGCCACCAGAGGAGCCTGATAACAGCAGCTAATCTGCCTCTCTGCATCGCTCAACACAAACTGCTCCACACTGCAGGAGAGAAAGACATTTAACAGTTACCGCAAAAGGAGACCACGCAGTGAACAGAAATTATAAAATTGACTATTTCAAATGACGACGCCTGAAACAAATGTTGAAACTGAGAAATGTTATTGTTTTACAAAAAAATATAATACGTGCCATGCGTACTAATGCATCCCTGTACCATCACAAATGCTGGCTTTTCAACTGAGCGCTGATAAGAAGCTAGGTGGTCCCTCTCCTCTTTAGGATGTGGCATTCATGATTTTCAAAAAGAAATCGCAAATTTTGATTTGTCAGACCACAGGACAGTTTTCCACCTCGCCTGAGTCCATCTTAAATTAAGAAGGTGTCGCTGTTTCTGCATCACAATTATATGTGGTTTCTTTTTTGCCTGGCAGAGTGTGAACCAGCATTTGTGGATGCAGATTTGGATTACAAACAAATTCTCCCTTAAAGTTTTATTGGTTTTGGTCACAGACTTCAGAATTTCACAAAAGCCTTTAGTTGTACTTTTTAAACTTTTGCTTGCATAATTGTGGTGGCGCAGCCTTTATTTCAGTTATATTTTATGTTGCCAATGCAATCGGCATACCGATCCTATCAGCGGCTCTATGCAGTATCCTGTATCTACTGGTACATATCGTTTCCTATGCCACAGCAAATGTCTGGATGAGAATATTCTGGAGTTAAACAAAGAGTTGCATTTTGGGAGTTTATTTTCTAAATTAGACTACAGCTTGTGTTCAGGGATACTCTTTGGTGGGGTAATATTGTGGTGTTCATTCGCTGAGTGTGGGGGAGCATGATTCAACATTACTGGTAGTAATTAACTACATTAACATGTTTACTGTGCAGCTTTGTTGCCGTATTAGCATTTCCCAGCATCATAACACATATACCAATCACAGTCGCATTAATACATTTGTTAGTTTGTAACTTGTTACACAAAGTTTTCATGCAGCATTAAAGCCTTTTTAGTGTGATGAAATTTTAACTATGCATGTCAAATAATACAGGCTTTTAAGTGTTGACTGTTAACATTGTGAAAGAGTTGACATTCAAATAATTCAAGGTTAAAGTAAAATTTTACTCCATGGGAGTAGAGTTTTAACTCCCAAAAGGTTCAAGGTTCAATTCCTGAAAAGTGTTAAAATATCAACTCCTAGAAAAGAGTTACTTTCACTCTGCTTGAGAGTGCATTCGATGGTCTCACATGTACAAGCAAATACAATTGATTTGAACTCAGAGTTTATTCCAAAGATGTGAATTCCAGAATCTGACTTGTGCCTGTATACTTTAGCAATGTCATCTCTGCTCAAAGCCACAAGTTTATACCTGCTACACATGACGACCAAAACCATTTATTTTCTGACAAATCTAGAGACTGTCCTATTCAGCCTCTTCTGCTATCTCCTTCACTACCTGCTGCTGGCTCTGCTCCCAGATTCCAATTAGTGCTGATGTTGACCACACCATGAACACTTGACAACTAACCGTCACAGTATGCACGCCTGCGCTCCACCCCTGCCCCTCTTCTTCAGCTGCTAGTTCGCAATATCTAGAGCCCTTCTAGTAAAGAACATAAAATACAAGGGTAGATCAATACGTTTCGAGATTCCTGACGTGCAAATTATAATCCTGATAAATAACTGGTAAAAATTCAGTCACTTTATCATCATGAGTTCTGACTTGCATATGTTTTTTGTGAGCAGTGGATCGGGTGGCTTCTGCAATGGTTTATGCAAGTTTGTGACAAATTATTGGGGAACTGAAAGAAGTCACATGGAGCCAAATCCGATGAGTAGGAGTGATGAGGAGATACGGTTGTCTTGTTGTGGGCGAGAGACTTCTGTGCATTTTCATTGTGCAATAGATTGTTCTATTGATTGAGGGTCAATGTATGGTAGAAATTGGAAATAAAGCTTGCGGTGTAGTACATGTCATTTAGGTTTGTTAAAAGGCTTCTAAAACACTTCAGCTATGATAACAGAAGGTCAAGCAGAGCCAGAAAGCTTTACAGAGTTACCTGAAAAATGCAGCAAGAGACAGTTCTTTGTTCCAAGATTAAATCCAAAGATGGAATACCATTGAAGGGATCAGGGGCAATTACAAGTTGGTTTTTTTTGTCCCTGCAAAATGAGTTCAACTGGACTGCACATGGGATTTGTTGGCATGAATATGTTTATAGAATATCACCGGAGGTATGTCTTTAGAGGGGTGATGATGGGGCTGCTCTGTGTGTGTCTGTGTGCGTTTGTGTGTGTGTCTAAAGGTCACTATGTCTTTGGTTGCTCTGAGCCTCCTGTCAGCCTGAGAGGTTCTCATGCCCCATTCAGACACCCTCCAAGACTGGATCGAAGACTCCTCCACACTATGCTAATGTCAGGTTATCCTGTTTTAAATAAAGAGACTACAAATCACCCAATCCCCCCTTCAGTCCTGCCATTTCTATTTTTATAGTTATACTTTTTTGTATTTTATCATCTGTTATCATGTTTGCTCTGACTATGTGGGGATGGGGAGAATAGAAATTTGTTTTTAATTACATTTATTGTAAACTATGGGAATATGTAGCTGATGTAGTTCTTTCGGACAAACAGTACATATAGATATGAATGTGAAAGTGTGCAACAAAAACGTAAATTTGACAAATGACTTTATGGTGTTCATACCTTTGAATGTATGGCAATGCAGTAGTAACACGTCACAAGAAGATGCCGGTAAAAATGAGATACAATATCTTTCTAATCTTTTTAAGACAATGGAATAGTCATATTAACTATTTAATTTTTTTTTATTTGTATGTATTGATGGACCATTTAATCATTTGAAAATCAAGACCCATCCCTTGTTAATGTCAAGTTATCATTACAAAGACATCCCAATGTCTACTCGGAATTCAAAATGACACAATATTCCATGAGACAAAAACACAATCAAAATAGTCATAAAAATAAAGATTCCTTCATGTTCATTACAGGTGTCATGTCAATCTCATGTACAACCCTTTAAATATGCTGTTATGATGTTTTTCTTTCATTTGCGACAAGATGTCGAGACGTACAAAATTCGCTGTCAATGCTATGTCTGATAATTTCCATTTTAAAATCGAGGGGCTTTTTAAAAAAAAAATTTAAATCAATATGCCAATTTAATGCTTTTTTAATCATATTCACACACAACAAATGTGGGATTTGGGAATGTGCGTTGGGGTATTTTACGGTGACTATCTGCTAAAACATATTTTGGACATTGGTCATTGTTCTTGTGCTTCGATGAACAAGAAATTTGATGACAACAAAGATTTGATCAGTCTGAGGACTTTTGTTGGGCTCTGAATATGCTGTTATGATGTGTAGACTGCTGTACTTAGATATATGTACTTTCATTACTGGCAGTTTGAGACCTAATCCTGGTCATCAGTCAGATTGCAAGCCCTCCCTCTGCTGCTCTTTGGATAGGTTTTCCTCAATTTTGTTTGGCAACTCAAATGTCAGCCATTATTACTAATGAATCGATCAGCGGGAGACTTCCTCTCTCCCCGCTGCTTGAATTAATTGGGGCTTTGAAATTGCACTAAATTATTTACGTGGCAGCAGAGCGCCAACCTGTGAGTCAGGAGATTAAAGATGGATGCCAAGGAGCCCTCGGAGTGTCACTACAGTTGCTTAAAAGTTCTATATGTAAGATTCTGAAGCAATTTCAAGTAAAAATGTATTTTATATTAATAATTTTGGAGGCAGTCTATGTAACTTCAAAAAAGAACCCATTCTCCTACTTTACCCATTGCCTATAAAAGCCTCTATACTGCTTTTTTTTTCCAATTTCAATGCAAGGGATTCGGGCCGAGCTCCCCCCTTATATGACGTGTATTGTGCTTTGCCTCAATACATGCCTCTCATACCCTCCATTACAGTGCAGACACTGCGCTAACAGTCTTTAATGATGGAGTCAAAACAAAAGCCCTCCTACAAACACAACTACACCAGGACAAACTCCACACAAGACCATAAAAACAAATGATAGGGCCGATCTGGCAAAACAAGAATGAGACATAAGTTGGAGGGGAAAACCTGAGTCATAATCGGCATTTGATTCATGGACGGATCAGCGTTCAACTTTAGGCTTGAAAACGTTTCCTGAGCTGTCTATATTCCTTCTGGGCAGGTAAGCTAACAATACTGCCAAGCATGTGAAATACAGTATATTATGGACCTGTGGTTTTACTTGGCTAACGTTAGAGCGTTCCTGCTAATGGGGTCAAATGGGAAGCTACCTAACATGGGAAAGTACTTTGTTGAATGGATTACGTCGACTTATTCATCCAAACTGCGGTAGCTGATCTGCCTGGTAAATAAACCGCCAATTGTTTCGGTGTGCCATATGGGAGCGTTAGAGGTTTAGTGTTTCCTATGACAATGATGAGAGAAAAAAAAGTGATGGATATCACAGCAACTGTTCCAACACTGCAACAATGCAGCATTTAAGAAGACCTCAACCCGGTGTGTCCCTGGACAGTGATAGTCTGGTGAGGGAAAACAACAACTTCTTTCCATAACACAATTGGTGTAACTGACACTTAATACTGCACCTGATTGCATTGGAGCTGCTGCTGCTCTGCGTCCTGTGTGGACACAGCGAAAGTTTGTTCAACTGGGGGTCATATTTACCGTGTACATGAGAATATATGGTGTGCCGTTTAGGCCATTTATCAAAAAAGCTCACACGTGCACCATTTATTCTCACACATACAGTACACATAAAAACCTTGCACATGCATTACATTTTGCATGCACACACCAATTTTTCTTACACATACACATAAAAAAAGTTCATGCATACACTACTTTGTCCTCACACACACACATGCGCATAAAAATATCATGCATAATATTACTTTTTCCTATAAGGCTTTTATTGTGAAATGTGGATGAAGAACGTTGTTTGGATGCGAGAAAAAAAGTAGTGTGTGTGTGTGTATGTGTGTGGTGAGAAACAGTGTGCGTGCCAGGTAAGATTAGTGTCGTGTGAGGTAAAAACTAGTGTAAATGCAAGGTGATATTCAAATGAAGACCCAGCCGGACAACGCTATTCGATGATAAATCCTAGGCCAGCCACATCAGGTTCCATCCTCTTTTTGCAGATAGCTGACAGGTCGGATACCTCGTCCCGCCAAGCCCTGAATCAAGCAGTGACCTTAATTCACAGCATTTTTGTCAACACCATAGTCCTTGTCATTTTGGCAACAGCAACAACGCTGAATACAGCTGCAAGGCTGAAAGGGTGCTTGTGAGACTCGAATCCGAGTGTGGCAACCCCATTTGGTTAAATTTGACAGACAGATATGTTCAGTGGGGGGTTTATTGAGACCATGTGTCAATTTGTCGAGCCTGTAAAAGATCATCTACCCGTTGAACTGATATGACAGGACTTATAAAAAAAAACCAATTACTTCATGTTCAATAAAAACCTGATGACGTGCAGATTGATATAACAAGCGTAGGACTCTGTGTTGCCTGAAGCGAAGCTGCCCAATCTTTCTAACACCAGTACCATTTTTCCTCTCAAATTGCAAATGCCATAGATTAACAGTGGAACAGCGGAGTTATGAAAGTCATCTGTCTGCAACATGAACTAAAAGGCCACGGATGGAGGAGTATCAGAGCCATAACTAACAGCTGCTGGCTCTGTTTGGAGATGACAGCTCAGATTAATCAGAAGCACACCTGGAGGATTTGGTTCAGTTTTGATGAGAAACATTCTAATTGATCTTGTTTTGATGGGGCGAAGCGGGACATCAGAGCGTGGTAGTGGAATACTGCTTTGACTGGTCGCCGTAAGAATTTGGAAATAAATGTCGTTTGTGACCGAAAACATTCCTCAAAAAGAAAATGCTGAACTTAATCTTCCTTACATGAAAGGGATACTTCTATCAAATCAGATGGCAATCATAGAAATGGTCAGACCACCACCTGAATATACACAGAAGCATGCTATTGTTTGGTTGTTGAAATACAATGGGAGCTGAACATTCCCTCTGAAGAAACTTGTGCATTTACACGGAAAGCGAACGTTTAACAGCTATGAATGTAGTTTTGTGCAAGTATAAAAGACACTTTTGACAACAATTTTCTCACACTACAATCAAATAGCAAAAATGTATCAACTAAAAATGATGTGGATTTTCAACAAATTATATCTGAGCGGGATTCTGTGCTGTTGGAGGAGTCCAGAGGTGGTTGGTGGGTTTGACTTGAATCCACAGCATGGTTGCAAAACACACACAACTCCCTCTCTCCCTCACTGTAACCACTCGACAGGAGAGCACTGTGTTGAGCTACATGCAGGTTAAATTGACTTTATATTTCTATTGAAAGGCTTTTAAATGTAGCTGCCCAATTTTCACTTTGTGTTATATTTCATGTTTTCAGTGTCATCTGCATATTGATCCCTTCGGTGGCATCTAGTGGTATTGCTGCCCAGATTTTCCACCAGCACATACAATTTCCTAAAGCTTAGGCTGCTGGATGAAGAGTGGCATGTCAGTATAATGTGCAGCTGTAGAGATCTGAACAGCTTGTGCTGCCATAGTTAGCTTCCTGTCAAGATTGCAACCATCTGTCTTTTTTTTTTTTTTTTGGAAGACATACATTCCATGACACTGACAACATGGAATATGAATGATAGAAAACAATGTAGCGATGCTACACTACATTTAAAAGCATTTCAGCATAAAAGAGCCATATATTGTCAACTGACAAGACAGTCTTAGAGTGGGCGCGATGTTTATAGTGAGTGTGTGTGTGTGTGTGTGTGTGTGTGTGTGTGTGTGTGTGTATAGCCATACTGTGATTACAAGTCTAACCCACCATCCATCACCGCAGGTCCCAACCCATTATGTCCAATTCAAGCAAAAGTTTTTGACTCCCTACCAAAGACATGATTTGTGATCAAAGCTTTTTTTGTGACACAATAAAGAAGCTGGCTTTATAAACAAATTTGAAAGTCTGTAACCAAAATCTGTGCGGCATAATATGTTTGCGATCCACATTATTTTATTGTCAGTTCATACGATTTTTTGGTGGTTAATATGACAACTTTTCACTTCCAAAACTCCCGTAACTGGTCTCATCAGTTCCCCAAAATTTACAGAGTGTAGTAAAAAGAAGAAATTATGTAAAACAGTGGTATACATGCCCCTATCCCAACTTTTTTGTGTTGCTGTTGCTTTATAAAACAATAGCATTTCTCAGTTTCAACATTTGATATGCTGTCTTTATTCTATCTGCAATAAAATATTGGTTTATGGGATTTGCAAATCATTGCATTTTGTTTTTATTTACATTTTACACAGCATTCCCAACTTTTCTGGAATTGGGGTTGTAAATCAGACCAGGTTATAAAAATGTTTCCAAATTATACAACGGATTAAACGATGAATAAGTGGGGAGGACACAACCTATATACAGGAAAAATGGGGAAAGGAAGGAAATGTAATGCTACATTTGGAGAATATGGGGAACAAAATTCAAAATTTTGACCCAAAATTTGAGTGGAGGAATCTAGTAAGGTTTTTTTTTAAAACACCAGCACAGCAGAGTTTCTTATATACAAACATTTCTTGTTGGAGGTCCTGTGGAGAAGAAAAGGCACTATCATGTGTTCTGGACCTGATAGTGATTTGCCAATCTGGCAATATTGGGAAAAAAGGAAAACTAACTAAAAATATATTAAAAGCAACAATTCTATTCCGTTTCCAAACATGTACATTGGGAAGAAAACATGCACTGTCCAGGCTCCTGGAAACAGATCTATATAAATGTTTCATATTTTGCTGACAGCAAGTAAGAAAGCTCTCACAAGAAACCGGATGACAACAGAAATTCCCACAGTTGAGGACTGGGTTAATGTGATCCATGATATTTTTGTGATGGAGAAACTAACTTTTGACTTGAACAAGAAAAGTTTGAAAGCTCGTGGATATCTTGGATTGATTATACATCCTCATTTAGAACAGATTTTACATGATCCAAAAAAGGTTATTTTAGGTACCTTCTCTGTTTGCTGTTTATAACATTTGTTTGTTTCTGTTTTCTTTAAAAAAAAAAAAAAAAGTTTACATGCATTCTTTATACAGTGTTTACTTTTAAGCTATTTTGCCTCATTCTTTTTTCTATTGTCACCCTTATTATAAAGGAAACATCATATATAATGTGTCAGTTCTGTTCCAAATTAAAATCCAAATTAAAATAAGAATACAAATATATGCTGTTGAATTAAAACCAATCAAATTTTCTTCTTTAAAAAAAAATAAAAAATAGAATAAACAAATATATGTTAGAGGCCAATTTTTTTTTATGTCAGTTTCAAAGTATTTCATAGAAAATTGGTGGTCACATGCACAAACAAACAAATGTACAATTAATATAATAAGACAGAAATAAAGCTACCTGTCAGATAAAAAGTAATTTTAACATTTACGGTTCTCATGAAATAAGGAAAAAAAAACACATCTCCAAGAAAAAAAGACGAGTACAAGCCTATTAGTTGCAATCAAAAAGTTCGGAGACAGTTTCTGTTTCGCACAAAAGGAATACGGCACAGTAACGGGCATGGAGCAGAGGGAGGCAATATTTGTTTATGTCGCTTGATCAACATCAGCACCTATGTCACACGCCTTTTTTGTAACTGTATTTGCATTTTCAACATGGAAACTTGAGGAGACGGCACACATAGCCCACCGGGGACAGAGCTGTTCAACTTTAAAAGAGTGGAAGAGCAAAATAAATGTTTTTCTTTCACTTCAGAGCTGTCAGGTGGAGCAGTGGAACAAAGCGCTTCTGATCACCTCTGCAAGGAACAAAACACATACAGCAATCTTTGACAGGTCAAGGTTCAACCGTAACGGCGTGTCAACACAGCCGAGGCAAAGACTCAGGACAAACTTTTTGTCAACCAATTTGCACATAATGATAAAGCAGTTAATATATTTAAGAGGAATCAAAAACTTGTGGCTATATTTCCGGATTTTTCTTGACTAACCACCTGAGAAAGGAGTAACAATATTGACTTTGTGAGTACACAGTTTAGATTCACTCAATCAGTTGTTGGCAGCCATATTGCAGTTTCTGTGTCTCAGGGAACATCTGTTGATACAAAGCTCAACATGAAAGCTCAAACAGCCTTCTGTAAAACTGCATTCTCAGAATAAAAAATAAAAAAAAATGGCATGGATGCAGAAATGCTTAAATAGACATGTAAAAGAAATGTATGTTCGTCTATGTACAAGAAACCGCACTGCGTGAGCACTTCAAACGTTTACACACTCCCCCTCAGCTGAGTGTAAATCCACTTTCATGCCGCATTAGCAGGCTTCCATGTGAAACTTGTATCAAAGCAAACAGACGTAGACAGATACGGGGCCTCCCACTCACTGAGGAACACTGAGGAATACATGCATGCCTGAAGGCTAAAATGACAGAGCTCTTGATGTGTTCACAGCCCCTTTCTGTATATGACAGGTGAGTTTGTTTGCAAGGTAAATATGAACAAACATTCAGTTTTGTGAGATATTTATATGGATTTTTAAGCTGAGACAATAAATGTTTTCAGTCTTCTTTACTATATTACTTTCACTACCACATACGGTAAATTCTCACATAGCAGCAGAGGCTTTTATTTACCCGAACTACAGACCGACACGCAGCACTACACACTGCAAGTAGCAGCAGATCAGAGATGCTCCAACCCTGTCGTCAGAGTCGCCCTTGCTCTTTACAACTGCCAATTTTCTCCCGCATCCAACACATTCATCGTGAGGACCAATTTATGTCCAATATATCGAAGACCTTGGAATGCACCACTGTTACAAGATGATAACAAATGATCTTAGGGTTAGGTTTCAATAACTCGTTCCATTGTTGATACTTGTGAATGAGGAGAGAAGATAAAAAGGCCACCTTTCATTTCATGACAGATCTGTGACATTGAATTGTATATGTGGACAATTTACAGGACTGACATGACTCTTTCCATCTTGTTGTCAAGATATGAAGCTGTGAACAGATTGTAGACTCTACTTTTTGAGTCTGTTTCTTGAATGGGTGCTAACGCTAGCATATGTCTGTAAATCAGACCGATGTCTTGTCAATACAAACAGTGCATTGGGGAATTTAGTGAGCAGACTTTTGGTCTATGTAGAGCTGAATAGAAACGCTTTTTTTTTTTTTTTTTTTTTTTTTTTTTTAATATGTTTTAGGACTCATGCCACATGGACACAAAAGCTGTCCATAGTGAGTCCCTGGTTCAATTCCTGCATGGCCTTTTTAAATGCACATCATTCCCCTGCTTCCTCTCCCTTTTTTTCCCCTCTCTGTCTTTAATGCACCATCTGAATAATACCACAAAAAAGTTGAAAAGAACACGGAACAGAAAACATGTCGAGCCATCTGCTAAAACTGGGCTAAATTTCACTGAAAAGTTTTTGTCGATTATGAGCGTTATTTTAAATGCTTTTTGGATCATTATACTTTCTACATGCAGTATAATAAGTTATACAAGATCTGCTTGACAGATTTCTTTGAAAAGTGCGTGAGGAGTGTATTTTACGTACATTTAAGTGCCACACAATTACAAGTCAGCTGATGCTGCAATAATAGTGGATTGTCTACTTCCTCATATAGGAGGGATATTAGTTTTTTCAAAAGTGTTGTAACAAAGAGAAAACGGTCTTTATACTAAATCATATTTTTTACTTTGTATGAAAGTAATTGTTTTTTGTCTTGGGTAAAAGAA
The DNA here is from genome assembly GCF_022577435.1 of Embiotoca jacksoni. Classification (NCBI taxonomy): domain Eukaryota; kingdom Metazoa; phylum Chordata; class Actinopteri; family Embiotocidae; genus Embiotoca; species Embiotoca jacksoni. Next base: position 4,832,935 of record NW_027185381.1, on the reverse strand, counting down.
ACATTTTTGTTTGATATTAAATTTAAAAAAAAAAAGTCAAAAATATAATTTGAGAAAAACTAACACATTTAGCTGTAAAAAATTAGAGCATGTGGTCCAAAGTATAATTTTTTTTCAGTGTACATTCCAGATTGTTTTGTAACAAATATGGTTTTTAAACCTGGGGGTTGTGACTCCCAGGGGAAGTCATAGGAAGGGTGCTACTACAAGTTAATATGAACAAAAAGCCCACAAAAGCCACTAACAATTAGACACATTTTGATGAAACATTTGGTTAACAGATAGTTCACATTAAAAGCTTTTAAGGACAAAAAAAGGACAATATCCCTTAATTTCCAATAAACTGTCAGAAAAAAGTATCGGTGTTGTATAAGTTTTCAGTAAACTGAGAATAACATGAATCTGTTTTTGTGCTGATGAAACTAATGCTTTGCATCTACCTGTTGCTGCTGTGGATTTATAAGATAAAGTAAAATACAACTTTCAACTATTAGTTGATATTCATCCGTTTCTAACAGATGTTTTTTTAAATTTTTTTGGTGGATTTGAAGAAATATCATGCTGATTCCAAACAGATTGGAAGAATCATAATTCAATTCAATTCAATTTTATTTATATAGCGCCAAATCACAACATAGCTATTTCATGGCACTTAACACATTAAAGTCCTTACAGCAAGACTTTACAATATTATACAGAGAAAACCAACAATTCAACAAGATGAAAGTAGGCTCAGTGTATTCTGTCTCAATAACTTTGTTTTTTTTGTATGTGTTTGTGATATGTCTAAGTTCAAGACCATGGGAGAGAGGACTGATTTTAGCTGGTCATCACTTTCTGACATGTCTTCAAATGTTTATTTCCCAAACAACACAGGTGTCAATCGGCCTTATTTTCAAATACTGTTGAGCCTGTAATGATGTCGACTTTTGCCTTGCTTGTGAACCTGTGCTCTCCTGTCTTTGACTACCCTGCTGCCCTCCACCGTCTCATTTTCCAGACAGCTTACAGGAGTGTTAAGTGCACGCTTCGAACGAGAGACCGTTCTATGCTCAGAGCAGTTTAATACTGAAAACCGCCAGCAGATGGTGAGGCCAGAGAGTGAGGAAGAAATCTGTGAACTCCTCCAATTAACGAAGAAAAATCTCTAAGGTTGGATGCACTTATAAGTGTGAGCAGCAGCACTTTCCTGCTGGGCTGCAGAAATGTCACTCATCTGAAGCACTGGACTCCAGCTGCTTTCAAACACTAAATTACAGGTCACACACACCTGCTGCTCCAGAACTAAAATACAGCCTTCATCAATATAAACTGCAGCTATTTGAAGTGATGTGTTGTTGTTGTTTTTTTTTCCTTTGCACAGGATTACTGATGGCGAAATATGCCAAAGAAGTCCAGGGATCTTTCTCCATAACAACGAAGAATAAAAGTACACTTTAAGTATGGTTCCAAATCCTAAGAATAAGAAAGCTGGAAGTAGCTGAAAACTGTACACAGGCGATATCACCTTTATAGTACAATCTCACTTTTTGATATTTCATAAACTGAAATATTGGTGAATTTGATGAACTCCAATGGCTTGTGCCAATTAATCAATCAACAGTTGTTGACCATTATATGTGATAAACAAACACAGTAAAAAGCCAATTACTGTAAAAATCTTGAGTATTAGACTTTATATTGTATTACGTTTTTCAAAACATGCTCGTACAAGTGATATGCTGCTATCTGACAGAATTCAAACTCATCATATCTGGTTTCTACGAAGCTAAAATACCTTTTTTGAATCAGTGTATTCATTATTTTGTCCCCCGTCTTTATATCTTTTTTACTGCTTCAACTCAGTCTGTTTGCCGTCTGGTAGCCTCAAAGCCGCAGAAGAAGCCAGTTAGAAGGTCTGAATAACACTTTTGTTTTAGATCTCAAGTGGTTCACCTCAAAGAATGAAAAAAACATGCAGCCTGGTGAGGAGATCCTGATGCAGCCGAGGACTTAAAACTGGTGCTGAAAGAAATATGCATTTACAATAATGATGTATGTGTGAAGAGGAAAATCAGTGTGAAAGCTATGAAATCACATTTACTCTCAAGCTCTCACACTTCCTGTCTGATTACCAGTTCAGAGTTGTCTACCTCCTCTGCCGAAGATTCACATCCATCTACACGACCACTCCTTTCCTCTCTTTGTCTGCTAAATGATACTAAATCGTTTTAGCCGTTTACAGTAAGATATGCGTGTATGACGATAAACAACGTATCGTAGAACAAGATGCTACATCTTAAGACTCCTCCACATAACAATAGAACCAATACATCTGTCCTGTGCTCAAGTGCTCATCCCCAGCGGTGGCCAGTGTTCATATCACATTAATGTTACCCAACCTAGTCGGCTTATCTCATCTTCCAGTTGTATAAGTGTGTGCTAAATTCATCCAATACAGTTCTTACAGCTAACAACTTACAATGGAGTTTTACTTTAGCTGCTGCGTTTTGGGTGCACAAACAAGGACACTCAACACCTGTTGTAAACATGGCTTTTTGTCAAACCTCCTGTCTCACGTAAAGAAGTAGATGCGAATTATGATCAACCCACATCCATAGATTTCTGAGGAGGCAGCCACTACAGAGAACTGCTTTTTTGTTTTGTTTTTAGTTTGAAAACATGACAGAAAGTGAAGTAATGTTGATGTCATGGTCTCGAACGCAGTGCACTCGCTAGTTTTGGTGCAGCCAGCTTTCCGACATGATGCGTAAAAGTACCCAGAGTTCACTGAATACACAACAATAACACTTAAATATATCTCCAAGGAGCTGAGGGCATTGCCCGTGTCTAACGTCTTCATGTTCAAAGCAAGATCAGGAAGTCGACATCTTACCACGTAGCTCACCGTATGCACTTTTTTTCATGCCAGATGTGTTGTCTTGTCACAGTAGGTAATAATAATATTTAACGGTTCAGGTCCATTAAGTGTCTATGATAGGGAACCAACAGGTAGAAAAGCACGGGGCTCCCTTTAGTGGAATGCAGCCATCATTTCGACACCACTTGGCTGAATCTGTTCCGCTGTGGTTTCACTCACCTCCGTGAACATACACTCCCGCTCCTCTGTGGCTGCACCCACCTCGTTCCACAGACTGTCTTCAGTCCAGCCGGTACACTGCACTTACTACTCCTCGTTATTCTGCTGGGCTACACTCTGCTCAGCAACCCCTGGTCCATTGACTCTCTGCTGCTCAGCATCCCCTGACCCGTTGACCCTCTGCTGCTCCCCGGCCCCTGCCCTTGCCACAAATCCCTCTTTAGCTAGTCTTCTGTTGTCTCTCAGACTTTGAACTCTATCCGTTCTCCATTGTCCTGGACTTATTCCAACATACCTCTACAGTTCAAAAAACCTATTTATACCACTTATTTTCCTGTAGAATCCCGAACAGAACGAACTGACCAAACATCGACCCAGCACCCACTGACACAAGCCGTGAACAAACTTCTCTTGCACAGTCTTCCTCTTCGTCTCATGTGACTCCCCATTTTGACAATCTCTTGAAAGTCAGGTCAACCTTAGAATATTTATACGCTGCTGTGCAGGATCCAGATTATGAGCGCCAGTTGGCAGCACTCACTCTGATGGAGAGGAGCGTGACATTCTCACAGTTAAGAACATGACCAAACTCGGGAAGTGTTTGCAGGCTTTTATACTTAATCCACACAGACCCCATGTTTGTCCCAGTCTTCAACCAATCGCTCTGCTTCAGTCTGCATCCATCAGCTTCAAATTTGATTACATCACTGTCCAAATCAGCCTAATTTTCTCCAGCGTCTTCAACAGCTCCAGCATCCCCTGCGGCTTCAGTGTCAACTTCTTCAGCTTCAGAGCCATCGCTTTTCAGCTGGAACAACAATGCCGCCTTACCTGTTGCCTTCAGCCAGCTAAGCCCCCAGACTATATTACGAGCAGCGAGCTAGTCGACCGGTTCTTGCAGGAGCTAGTTGAACCGGTGGTAGCTTCTGCAGCTCTTAATCTCTGAGCCCTCCACTGTCTCCAGGCCCTGCAGCAGAGTCTTCAGTATCTTCAGCCCTTGTAGCCACTACAGAATCATCAGTTCCTGCAGCCACTACTGAGTCTTCAGCCACCTGAGCTATTTCTGAGTCATCAGAAACTCCTCCCTCCATGTCTCCAGCCTCTTCAGAGTATAGCAGACCACAGAAAGGCAACAAAGCGACGACGTGCAGCCTTGCCTCCCGAAGGTCCCTCTGCTCCAGAGTCTTTGGACTCTGCTCCCGAGTCTCCAGCCTCTGCCTCCGAGTTCCCGGCCCTTCCAGCTTCTGTCTCGGGGCGGATCGTCGGTGCTAAGCCACCAGCTTCCAGCAGAGCAACAACCGGTCACTTAAAGGCGGCTTCCGTGCCAGTCTCCCAGTGATTCCTCGTTGCTGGCTCCCTGCCGGCCCTCACCACCATCTTCACTGCAGTCCAGTCCTGTGGCTGCCTTCTAGATCGGTCCCTTCCATAACTGCCCTCTGGAACGACCAAGCCTCCTGTCTCCGGTGGCTGCCACCACACCCGCTTCTGCGTTTGTCACCTCTGCACCTGCTCAAGTCTCAGCCCACTTGTGACCAGCTGTTGGTTTCCCAACCAGGCATCCTGCCTCCTACCTGCTTTGTGCCGAAGGGGGTGGTGCAGCGCTTGAAGGGGTTCTGCCTACGCTCAGTGACTCGTCGTCGCCAGCTCCCTGCCGGACCCCCCCATTGACTCGTCGCTTCTCAAATCCATCAGACTCCTGGGCCGTCAGCTGGAGCGGCTCCTCAAGTCAGTCCAGCTCCTGGGCCGTCAGCCGGAGTGTTCCTGCGTGTCTTTCTGGCTCCTGGGCCATCCTTCGGAACAGTTCTGACTTTTTGTCCACCAAAGTTTCCTGACTCCCTGTTTTCTGACCTTGTCGTTCACCCAAAATTGTCCTTTGGCATGCCAGGCTGTACAATGGATTGTAATCTGGGACAGTTGGAAAAGAGTAAGGGTTTTCCTCCCTGTAAAGCCTTAGAGTATGTTAGAACACTTGCATGCCAAAAGGTGGTGGTCGCTTTAGTTGCTGCTCCTTCCTCTCACAGATTGTATGGTGCAAGTGAGTTACAGCATCAGCCATTGGGGTTTGAGCAGAATGAAGGTCTTTGAGCAGCTCAGAATAATGTTTTTTTTTTTGTTGTTGGCACTATAGTGGCAGTCTTAAGCCTAGTTGGGACAACTGCTTGGGCCAGGGACAGATTAAAAATGTCTATGAAGACCCCTATTACTGTTCTGCACAGGCTCTAAGCACGCGGCCAAGAATTCTTTCAGGCCCAGCTGCCTTCTGTGCATTTACCTTGCTCAAGGTGGAGCAAACACCTCAGACACCAAACTTCATTGGGTGGTATGTCTGTTTTAAGGATTGCCTCCTTATTCTCCATTTCAAAGCAAGCGTAGAAGTGGTTGAGCTCGCCAGGTAGGGAGGCAGAGGTAGTTGGGCGCACAGTGCTGGATGGTTTGAAGCTTGTGATCGTCTGCATGCCTTGCCACATATGCCGTAGGTCAGAAGTTTAAGTGCTCTACAATCCTCTGTCTGTAGCACTGTTTGGCCTGGAAGATTCCCCTCTCTAGGTTGGCCCTGGCTGAGCTGTAAGCCTCCCAGTCTCTAGACTTGAAGACTGCATCTCCTGCTTTGATTCTGATTGGCAAAAGTTGGGAAGTTGTCACCCTGACCACACAGTTGCTATTGTGGTCCAAGACAGTTGCTGTAAGTGTCAATGCTGATCTGAGAGTCCGAGGTGGCTTGTGCGGCAAACACATGCCAGTCTGTGCACTGAAACTGGTGGTGAAGAGTGGAGTCTGCTCCTTCCAATCAGATCTTCATTGTACATATTGTGGGTTTCACACGTTTGATGACCAGGGTGCACTTGGGGAGCAGGGGATGATCAGACTGTCCTAGATGGGGGAGGGTGTGACTTTGGAGGCATCAGCCATACTGGTGTAGACATGGTCCAATGTTCTATATCCGCTTGTGGCACAGTAGACATTCTGGTAAAACTTTGGAAGCACAAATCTTAAAATGCAATGATTAAAGTCTTGACTGACAATAAAAGCTCCATCTGGGTGCCTTGTTTGCAGCTTGCTATTAGCAGCACAAAGTTATTTAATGATAGGTAGAAGGGCCTGCACTTAATAATCAGGTACTCCAAGATCAGCAGAGCAGTGGGTGTCGACAATGACAGTCTTTTTCACCATGCTTTGTTTACATAAATACATACACCGCCACCCCTGCTTTCACTTTAGGCGGCTACTACTGTGGCCGCACTGAAGACTGTGCGCCAATCCAAATCCACCATGCTGTTTGGGACATTGCTGCTTAGCCATGTTTCCGTGAAGAACATAAAACTGCAGCCCATTGGCCCTCTCTGTGTGAGGGTCCAGATCTTTAGTTCGTCCAGCTTGTTTGCCAGAGACCGAACATTCGCAAGTAAGATGATAGGTAGAGCTGGCAGGTTTGGATTTAAACCTTAGCTTAGTATGCATACCTCCACGTCTTCCATTCCCTTAGTTTACGCACTCGACGCCAACGCCGGACACTTCTGGTACTTGTTGGTGTGTCTGTGGTTAATGTTGAGAGGAGTCTGTTTGCTTTCAGTGATGTTCACATACCTGAATGGAGTGAACACTCAGGAATTAACAAGATAAATTAATACTATTTCACTGAATCTGGTAAATCACTGAGCCTCACAATATGTACACACTGGCATCTTGAGAAAAAGGATCCACCCTCATGCATAAGCCTCTGGATACACTGACTTTTTTTTCTTCAACTTTTGCTAATTTATAACCTCTAAATAGTTAGCCACAACTTGTGACCAGTGTATTGATTAATGGGAATGGAGACATTTTTAGTTTAGTACAGCATCATGTTATGCATTTTTGTAGCAGCTACCACACTCATTGGATTTACTATCTTTAAGCTGCCAGAAATTATGCAGAGCTGGAGCAGGGTGAGAAGCAGAAAATAGAAAAAAAAAATGTGTTTCTCTGCTGTGACTAACCTCATGTCGAACATATGCCATGACTTCAAACGAATGACAAACAGCACAAATCTTTATCACCGGGCCTTTTACCGGGCAACTCATCCATCCATCCATCCATCTTCTTCTTCTGCTTATCCAGGTTTGGGTCGTGGTGGCAGCAGGTTCAAAAAATTTGCCCAAACTTCCCTCTCCCTGATAACATTTTCCAGCTCATCCTGGGGCATCCCGAGGCTAGATGAGATATATAATCCTTTCGGCATGTTCTGGATCTACCCCAGGTTGTTCTGTTAAACGTGCCCGCAAGACCCCCAGTGGGAGGCGGCCAGGAGGCATCCTGATCAGCTACTCGAGCCACCTAAGCTGACTCCTTTAGACGCAAAGGAGCAGCGGCTCTACCCCGAGCTCCCTCCAGATGTCAGAGCTCCTTACCCGATCGCTAAGGCTGAACCCTGTGGGGGAAACTCATTTCCGCTGCTTGTAACTGCAATCTCATTCTTTCGGTCACTACCCAGAGCTGGTGACTGGATGGAATGTCGATCGACTGATAAATTGAAAGCTTCACCTTTTGACACAGATCCCTCTTTGCCAAAATGGTCCAGTGCAGCACCTGCTTCACTGCTGACGTCGCACCCATCTGCCTGTCAGTCTCCCGCCCCATCCTACCCTCACTCGTGAACAAGACCCACAGATACTTAAACTCCTTCACATTGGGACAGGTACTCCGACCTAAATCCACCATTTTCCAGCAGAGCACCATGGCCTCAGACTTCGAAGCGATGAACCTCATCCCCGCCGCTTCGCTCAGGTGCAAACCATGCCATTGCGTGCTGAAGGTCATGCTCTGATGGGGCTAAAATGTTCTGAGGCATCCGAGGGAAAACATGTGGTGCAAACCACCTGGACTGTGGTGCACTGCCATCAGAAAGTGCCTTCAGGTCTCCAACATGACAACGCACCCCCTCTCAACACATTAAAGGTTTCTCACAAGGAAATACACAACAGTCACTCCCAAGTACTCCCGTACTCATCAGATTTGAGTCCCTGCCACTTCTCTTTTTTTACCCTAAAATTGGACACAAGACTTTATGTGAGCTCTCTGCTCCAGTTTCAGGTGCATGGAGAATCAAGGTGCTGCAGACCAGTGCTCACAAAAACATGTGTAACTCAAGAGCTGATGTTCATAAGCGACATCAACTTGTGATAATCACTTAGGAGCTTAATTATAGCTTCCCCCTGCTTCATGCACATCACAGTGCTGCCCACTGTTCACACGCAAATGGAGCAGTGATGGAACTTTCTGATCCAACCTCCTATGTGCTCAAGGAGGTGATACTCAGTTACTGATGCTCTGTCTCCAACACCAAGGTCTAAGGAGGACATGTGAAACATGAACAGTGTTTTGTGTCTGATTTCATGCGGATACTAATGTCCACCAAGGAAGACAGCATCTGTCTTTAATCATCTGTGAGTTGTTCTCCAGCAGTACAAGTGAGAGATGCAATGGATCCTTTTGTCTTACACTTGCAGGCAATTAAGGAAATGAGAGGCAGAAGGCCGATAAGATCTTCATCTAATAACAGATGATAGGCACTTTAAAAGAGAAGGGGGAAAAAAACTGAGGGGCTATAGAAGAATGAGATGCAGGCGGAGGAGTGACAGATACCAAAAAAAAACAATGCGTAAAAATGGAATAAAAAGAGCGAGGATATTCACTGGAATCTCTTCTCACAGCTGCTCTCCAAAAGTGGAGAAAATGGAAGCACAAGTTTGCACAGGAGGGTTTGTCATATTGTGTCTGGAGGAGAGTATAGGTTTCCAACCAAATACTGACAAATATTAAAGAAAAATTCTAAAAAGAGGAAAAAAATGATATTGTGTTTCAAGTACTATCATGCAAAGATTATATGATTGAAAACGTTCCAGTAATTATTTGACCAGTGAACAAATCCATACTACAGCTCAGCTGTCACATCGGTGCATTTGTTTTGAGATAATTAAGATTAATCCATAAATGCATAGCTTTGGTCATTATGGACTCCCAATATTCATTATTATGTTTTTTTTTAATTATTTATTTCAATTAAGCACTCAATTTCCTTGAATTCAATTACATTTGATAATGAACTGGTGTAAAAATGATCAAAAACAAGTTTTGTTTTGCTAATGTATTTGGCGTATAAGCTAGTATTCCAATGTAATAACAATTTTCTTTTTTTTTTAAAATAAATTGTCATAAAAATTATCGAGAGCTATGTGGGGATTTCCAATTTGTCCTTCTGATGGTTGTGTTGTCTTCACTGTTACTGATTAAACACAGACATGGTGATACAGAACAGGTGTCTTTCTGGCTAATATTTGAGGTAGCTTGATGAGTGCAGTACCTGGGTTACAGGTTTAGTGCAGGACAGCATCCTCTTTGATGTCAGAGGTTTTTGATAACAACAGAAGATGTGCCCTAGGCTGTTAATGATGAGGAATAATTTTTTGCAGTATTTCATCATCAGATCATTTTGAACAAAAACATGCAATAAAAGTACAAGAGCTCAAAACCCATTGAAATACAAGTTTGAGTTATTAAGGCATATATGCTTTTCAAACAAGTGTAAACTGGTGATGCTGATCAAGTTACAATAATCTAAATTGACTAAACTGACTAATATTGACTTGAATAACTTATCCAGTCCCAATCCTGTTTTTATAAATGTGCTGACATAATGTTAGTTTCAGTTGTTACTGTCAGGAAAACGCTTGCAGCGGCTCCTGCGTGACCTTTACGTCATGGGAAACATATATCCTGTAAAATAAAAGTGCATAATTTTTTTTCTTTGTATACACATATACAAAATGGCCCAATAACCAAATTTTAGGTTGCGACATACCAATTGAGAACCATTGATTTAGATCATATAGTTAAAGTACAAATCTGTTTCCCAAAAAGTTGGGACACTGTAAAGAATGTAAATAAAAGCAGATTGTGTTTGGTATTACATGTGGAAAGTGACCAGGGAGAAGGTGGCTTACTACGCTTAAGTAAAGAGTAACTAGTAACAGCCAAGACTAGGTGTCACTTAACAGGGACACCCCACACTGGCCTCCATGCACACATTTTTTATTTCATGAATGTTCCAAATTTTTTAAATGGGTGTAGACTGCAGGCAGGGAGTTTAGTACCCGGACTCTTCCACTAGAGACCTATGCAGTTAAAAAAAAACGTGCATAATGTGGTTTGACATAATAAGCAAGGCCTTCCCTAAAAGAGAAGTTGTCTGGGTGACAGCACAAGTTGCTCCAAAACCTGTATATACCATTTAGCATTAATGGTGCCTTCCCAGATGTGTCAGCTACCCATGCCATGTGCACTAATGCATCCCTGTACCATCACGGATGCTGGCCTTTTAACTGTGCGCTGATAACAAGCTGGATGGTCCCTCTCCTCCTTAGCCTGGAGGATACTGCATCCATAGTGTTGAAAAAAAAAAATCTTAAATTTGTATTTGTCATATCACAGGAAGTTTTCCACTTCGCCTCAGTCCATCTTAAATGAGCTCTAGCCCAGAGAAGGCAGCTGTGCTTCTGGATCATGTTTATATGTGGTTTCCTCTTTGCATAGTAGTTTTAACATGCATTTGTGGATGCACCGATGAACTGTGTTCACAGACAATGGTTTTATGAAGTGTTTTTTTTTTTATCCCAGACTATGTTTTCCACTTCATAATTAATGTCTGTTTTTAATGCAGGGCCCGAAGATCACGGCCATCCAATAGAGTTTTTTGGCCTTGTCCCTTGCGCACACAGAAATCTCCAGATTCTCTGAATGATTTAAAGTGCCGTTGATGATGAAATCCCCAAATTCTTTGTAATTTTACTTTGAGGATCTATTTTCAATTAAATATGGATTTATGTGATTTGCAAATCATTGCATTCTGTTTTTATTTACATGTTACACAGCGTCCCAACATTTTTGGAAACAGGGTTGTACAATGCCGGAAGCCAGAAATCTCACAAATGCACACTGCTGTGGCCAAGCCTGAAAAAGGAAAGCGGTGCCATGACTTCCAAAAGATATTAGATGAACGTGAATGCCAAGAATAAGACTTTCTACAGCTGAAAAAAAGCCCACATAAATACTGAAGATTTCTTACCTGTCCATCTACATTTAACTACAAAACAGTGTAGGTGTGCAAACTTTGTCTAATAACCATGTGGCGACAACCACAAATGTGTGACTGTAATTAATGATTGCAGTGCTGAAAAATTGGGGTTTAATAGAAGTCAATCTATGAGACATTACTCTGGGCTGTGAGACACAAGACAGTATAAACATGAAATATACTTTAAAACTATTCATATATCATTCAAGCATCAGCCTGTAGATAGCCCACAACTGTAGTATAGAAATGTCAAATATGCTTTGAAAATGTATTTTTGCTTGAGTTCAGTGTTTCAAAATAAAACATTTCAAAACAACGTTTTTTTTCTCATTATACATAGGGGATTGCTGCATTTTTTTTGTTTTTACAAAATACCTCAAAATCAATCATTTGGAATTTCAGGTCTTCATAATTTGTGATGCTCATGGTCTAAACCTTTAGAATATATAATGCCAGTTTAAAATCTCAATTTAATACACAAACTCAATATCTCTGACACTTTTGCTCCCCTCCCTTTCCCACAAACCTGATTGACTGAGGAAACATCTAACTCAATCATCTGTTATTGTTAAAAAAAAAAAAAAACCTACTTTCTGACATGAATGAAGACATACAGTGGGTACGGAAAGTATTCAGACCTCTTTAAATTTTTCACTCTTTGTTTCATTGCAGCCATTTGCTAAAATCAAAAAAGTTCATTTTATTTCTCATTAATGTACACTCAGCACCCCATCTTGACAGAAAAAAACAGAAATGTAGAAATTTGTGCAAATTTATCAAAAAAGAAAAACTGAAATATCACATGGTCATAAGTATTCAGACCCTTTACTCAGTATTGAGTAGAAGCACCCTTTTGAGCTAGTACAGCCATGAGTCTTGGGAATGATGCAACAAGCTTTTCACACCTGGATTTGGGGATCCTCTGCCATTCTTCCTTGCAGATCCTCTCCAGTTCCGTCAGGTTGGATGGTGAACGTTGGTGGACAGCCATTTTCAGGTCTCTCCAGAGATGCTCAATTGGGTTTAGGTCAGGGCTCTGGCTGGGCCAGTCAAGAATGGTCACAGAGTTGTTCCGAAGCCACTCCTTTATTATTTTAGCTGTGTGCTTAGGGTCATTGTCTTGTTGGAAGGTGAACCTTCGGCCCAGTCTGAGGTCCAGAGCACTCTGGAAGAGGTTTTCTTCCAGGATATCTCTGTACTTGGCCGCATTCATCTTTCCTTCAATTGCAACCAGTCGTCCTGTCCCTGCAGCTGAAAAACACCCCCATAGCATGATGCTGCCACCACCATGTTTCACTGTTGGGATTGTATTGGGCAGGTGATGAGCAGTGCCTGGTTTTCTCCACACATACCGCTTAGAATTAACGCCAAAAAGTTCAATCTTGGTCTCATCAGACCAGAGAATCTTATTTCTCATAGTCTGGGAGTCCTTCATGTGTTTTTTGGCAAACTCTATGCGGGCTTTCATATGTCTTGCACTGAGGAGAGGCTTCCGTCGGGCCATTCTGCCATAAAGCCCCGACTGGTGGAGGGCTGCAGTGATAGTTGACTTTGTGGAACTTTCTCCCATCTCCCTACTGCATCTCTGGAGCTCAGCCACAGTGATCTTTGGGTTTTTCTTTACCTCTCTCACCAAGGCTCTTCTCCCACGATTGCTCAGTTTGGCTGGACGGCCAGGTCTAGGAAGAGTTCTGGTCGTCCCAAACTTCTTCCATTTAAGGATTATGGAGGCCGCTGTGCTCTTAGGAACCTTGAGTGCTGCAGAAATTATTTTGTAACCTTGGCCAGATCTGTGCCTTGCCACAATTCTGTCTCTGAGCTCCTTGGACAGTTCCTTCGACCTCATGATTCTCATTTGCTCTGACATGCACTGTGAGCTGTAAGGTCTTATATAGACAGGTGTGTGCCTTTCCTAACCAAGTCCAATCAGTTTAATTAAACACAGTTGGACTCCAATGAAGGAGTAGAACCATCTCAAGGAGGATCAGAATAAATGGACAGCATGTGAGTTAAATATGAGTGTCACAGCAAAGGGTCTGAATACTTATGACCATGTGATATTTCAGTTTTTCTTTTTTAATAAATTTGCACAAATTTCTACATTTCTGTTTTTTTCTGTCAAGATGGGGTGCTGAGTGTACATTAATGAGAAATAAAATGAACTTTTTTGATTTTAGCAAATGGCTGCAATGAAACAAAGAGTGAAAAATTTAAAGGGGTCTGAATACTTTCCGTACCCACGGTACTTGTTTGATTTGAGACCTCATACCTCATAGTAGCTTCTCACAGCATTACAGAAAGCTTCATCTGCAACAATCTGAGTTTCACCATTGAGGAAGGCCAGAAAACGCTCATTCACCGCCTGCAGGTGCTGCTTGTTAACCTGAAAGGGAGAAGAGAGGAGAAAAATGAAGTCAAGTACAGAGAGATTTCGGCAGACGAGGGCATAATCAATCTAAAAGAGACAGGAAGGAAGACCGAGAGTAATCTGGCTCCTTGAAGATGGAAAACAGGTTCAGACACTGAGAATCTTAAAAGGACCATACCAACAATTTAGCTCATGAACTACATCCCTATCATCCCTTTTCTAAGTCTTAAGATCAGTTTTAAACAAACTGAAATTGAAAGTGATTGATTTGAGTTTGTCATTTTGAAAATTCTACATTATTTATTTTTGTTGGATGGGGCATCGGGACTGCTTAGTTGTAAATATATTGTATGCGTTTCTGAACTTATGATGGTTTTAGAACATAACCTGCATTTCTTGAGAACACTGGTGGCGCGCACTCTCAGAAATGAAAGCCTTTTTTAAAATGCTTATGACTCTGAACAAGCTATGATAGAAATGGATGAAACAGTCACAAGTTGTGGATATTTCTGCTGTGATCACGACAGAAAAAGGAACATTCAGGTTTTCACTTGTAGTCATAGTCCTATGATTGTGGCTAAACCTGGCTATTGGTCAAGCAAGTTTTTGCACTTGCCCCCTTTGCCATGGAGCTTTTATTAAATGATGCTCTAGTATAATGACATTCTGGATATCAGGTCAAATAGCAGGACCAGAAATTGAAAATCACACACACACCACCTTACAGGAGGAGACGGAGGTCAAAAAAGTGAAGCTTAAAAACAACATAATCTATCTTTATTAGAGGCCACATGCAGCATGCTTTTAAAGTTGCTGTAAATAAACCTTTACCTAAAGAGCCTATTATTGAACCAGGCATTGTAGCCAACTATAAACCTATATCCAACTTTCCCTTTATTTGTAAAATTCTTTAAAAAAAAAAAAAAAAAAAAAAAAAAAAAAAAAAAAAAAAAAAAGCTGTGGCATACGAGTTATGTGACTTTCCACACAGGAATGGTTTGAATATTTTCTACTAGGACTTAAGAGTGTATGGTAGCACAGGATCTGCACTACTAAAAGTCACTAATGATCCTCAGTACTATACTGTACTATATGATACTTTTCCTGCTCGATGTCAGACATTTAGATGTTGACACCATTGATCATAACATTTTATTACAGAGACTGCAACACATTATTGGGATTAAAGAAACCATGCTTGAGTGGTTTAAATACGTTAATCGGAGAGATTCCAATGTGTTCATAACATTGATGAATCTTCCATGCAAATAAAAGTTACAATGGGGATGTGTACTTGGACCCATACTTTTCCCGTTATATATGCATCTCTTTGGCGATATTATTAAGAAACATTCCCATTGCTATGCATATGACATCCAGCTACAGTATATTTATCTATGAATCCAGATGAAACAAATAATTTTGTCAAACTTTGAACATGTCTAAAAAAACATAAAAGGCTTGGATGACCTAAAAAAAAATTTAAATCTAAATTCAGACAAAACGGAAGTTATGGTATTTGGCCCTTAACGCCTCAGAAACTCTATCTAGCCAGACCATTACTCTGGATGGCATTGCTTTTGCCACCAGACATACTGTGAGGAACTTTCAAGTTATTTTTTGAGCAGGACAAGTCCTTTAACTCCAGAATAAGCAAGTCTCCAGGACTGCCTTCTTTCACCTGCACATTCCTCTCAAAATTGGAAAGATTGTACCACTGAGTGCTGAAAATACTAGGTCTTTATGATTTGTTTTGGTGCTTGTGATGTAAAATGAAAACATTCCGGTCTTAAAGTTTTATTGAAGAACTTTAATTATAGTTTTCAGCTTTACAGCCTAGTTTAAAACATTTGTTCAAAAAAGGTAATGAAAAATCAACCCTATATAATGAGTTATGTTACTTTGCTAAAGTAATAAAAATGGTTACATTACATTTTTACCACTGTAACTAGTAATTTGTCACCCTTTACATTTAAAAGGTGACCAGGGACCCTACAATTACAACAGTGTTTGGCTATCAGAGCGGTGGCTTAGTGTGGTTCCTAGAGTTTCCGAAAGTGTCTGCAACAATTGTGTTATTGCAGGTGGGTTGTCTTGTTGGAGAACCCAAGTGCCATTGCGCCACAGTTCAGGTCATTTGCACCGAATGTTATCCCTCATATGCATCTCAGCTGAACTCGGCATTGACATTGTGACCTTTACAGTGCACAACCCCATGGAAGTCAAAAAACCCCACATTCTGCAGAATGAATCTGGGACCAATCAGATGCCTCCCTGGTACCGGTGATTTACAAGACAATCTAAAAAAAAAAATCTGAAGTGTCTAAAGCTTTTGGCACAGTACTGTAGTTTGGAAAAATAAATATTTTCCAACGACAGCAAATGTTTTTATTTTCAGAAAAACGATTTTAAGTATACCAGGTCTGTCAAGCCAGAAAAAAAGAGAGAAAATCATTCCCATGAATGTCATTGGTAGAGGTAATTCCTGTCCAGTGAACCACAGCTGACATATTGTGTTGTATGAGAATATTAAGTTTTCATGAGCAACACAGTCACCAAGACGGAGCAGCTCATAAATTGCATTATGTATAAGGCGTCAAGAGGACGGCACGGTTAAATGAAACCATTATTCTCCCGCTTGTTTCAACTGCCAGTAACTAATACATTCTGGAAGTCAAAGTGCCAATTTCCAGTGACACAAAGTGTCTTATCTCCAGCTGACAGCTTTTTGTGTGGGCTTTTTTGCTTTTTCTGTGCCTAAACGCTACCGCTATTTTTCGCCTTTAACCAAGTGAGAGGAGAAGGGTGAATTTATAAAAAATAAAAAATAAAATAAAAAAAAAAAAAGCAGCAGGTTGTGACTGCTCGTGCTCAACATGACTCAACGTCCATATGACAGGTTCAAGATGTGAAACTATTTATTCCTGAGAAGGAAGCTCCTACTTGAAGGGCAGTGTTGGAATGAAATGTGGTTCAGCAATAGCAGCAGCAGCTCAAAAACAAACACGTCTTGTCCTGGGAAACAAAGCAAATATAAGTCGGTTTGGCTTGTAGATGTAAATGCTGACTTCATTACAAAAGGTCCAAGCAGAGAGAATAGTGTGCTGAGACAGCAATCACACATCTAAACACTGGGTTTTGATTGATTTATAGTACAATGTAATGACCAGAACACGCGCCAAGCAAGTGTTTAGGTTTCACACACACACACACACACACACACACACACACCCTTGAGTTCTGGAGCATGTCAACTAAAAATAATCTTAATGCAAGTACAAACTGCAGCCTAATTGTTGAAGCTCATGATAACTATACGTATGAGACAACAAAAGCTATATAAACACCTAAGTTTGGGTTTTTTTCCTCTCCATTCGCTGAAATTGTCAACCTGTCATTCATACAGGAGTTCTCGATACTTCCTCCATAAGTGATTCAAAAGGGATGCACGCTGCATCTGCTCTTTTCTTTCTTCAGTGTAGCAAGGTGAAGCAAGGCACATTTCTCCCACAGATGCCATTGCTGTTTGCTGCAGTGTTCATGGAAACGCTCTGATTAAACTAGTCCCTTGAGGACTGAAACCACATCTATGTGGAAGAGCACATGGTGAGTCAGTTTTGCCGTGGTTGTCCTTTTGAGACGGAGTCAGACGTCGTTGGCCATTTACACTCGCGGGTTCTCACGGCGCGTACCGCGGGCCTTAGTGTGCGCCTTCCAGGCACACAACTGCAACACTAAGTGGTGCCGTTCGTCTTTCCCACCCGACTGTTTCATAGTATATTGTGGCTTTGGTCAATTTCGAGTTTCCACTAGATTTCAAAGCCTGGCTGTAGTTACTCTTTAATGTACTGCTGGAAAAATAAATATTTTAATTGCCATTAAAAAGTTTTTCCTTTGGTATGACATTGTATCCAAATATAAGCCTTTTGCTTATTTTTGCAAAGTGGTGAAACAGGTTTATTGATGGACTAATGAATGCTAAACTGGATGAATGGCAAAGAGAATCAGTGATAGTTCGGCTTACAAAAATATTGTGAATACTTTTCAGAATTGATTCTTAGTATCGTAGAAATATTAGTAATCCTCAAGTAGTGATTTTTAGTTTTTAGAGCATACGAGTACACAATGTGCTCTCTTCCCTTAAACAGAAATACTCTGCAATTGGAAAATAATATCCTACTCTGAGGCCTTTATGGCTTCATTTCAGAGCGTGTCTCTCTTCTTGTCAGGGGACTGCAACGGCGATAGCTTTCCCCCGAAACCAACGCTTCCTGTCCATGACATGAGAGGCGAGGACCAGAAAAAAAAGCTGGATATGTACTGTGAAAAACACTTGTGCCTCTCCATCTTTGCTGCTTTGTCCAGGAAATGGATTTATCCCAGTGGGTTTGTAAATGTATCTGCATCACTACTCCTCCATCAGTGACATAAAAACATCCAGGTGAAGGGGTCATTTTCCTCTCTCGCAAGGCTGCTCTCCTTTTTGGGCTCAAATGGTCGTCGTTTGAAAACTTCCCTGCCAACTTCGTACCACTCTGCAGTTCAACATCTCTAAACTTTCACGGAGTGTCGAGCTTTCAGTGTGTAGTGAGGATTAGAGGGCAATGACTGGGGGATGTTCATTAACTGATTAATTGCGAGGGCTGGGATTTCCTTATTCAAAACTATCACGATACTTGGGTGCCGACTCGATATTGTACTGTGACTCTACAAGTAGTGAGAGTCGATAACACAATTTATTGTTTACTTTTTTTTTTTCTTTTTTTTTTATAAATACTACACCATGGGGGGAAAAGCCAGCAGGAGCATTGTTATAAACCCCATTGACCCGTCTTAGTCATTCTCATGAAAAATCAGTCATTTGGTGTACCATTTAAGAAGCCCGTAGGCCATATGACACGGCAGAAGTCTCCCACCCATTAATTAAATTACAGACTATTGCTATACTGGTAAATAATGTGTTATTGTAATGAAATTAATAAAGGCAGAAGAACTGGTGCTTTAATACTGAGGCCTCTGGCTGATCTTGGGCTGGAAGTTTGGAGGTACTGTAAAATTGACAGATGTTCAGAAAAAAACAGTTTCTTAAAGTTAAAATCGTTACAAATCAGTGCTGCCATTAAATGTGAGGCTTTAACCACTGTGAGTGGAAAACTGGCAACTTTCGTTTGTCGTTTGAAAAAAAGTAACAGCTCTCTGCTTCACTTTGTCTGGAGCTAACAAGCTAACCAGCTTAGCTCCTGGATGAACTATCCACTAGCTGTTATTACACTGACTCAGTGTAAATACTAAATTCAATGTCAATTCAGAAAATAAGCGGATCAATTTAAAGGAGGTAAAATAAATAAATAACTTATCGTTACAGTCTTTGAGCTGTCATTATCAGTGCAAAGTTTATTCCTTTACAAGCTTTATACAGAGGTTTGTGCTGTAACCTGGATATGAAGCGTCCATAGGGCAAAACAATGTACCAAAGTTTCTAAATAGGTAAGAACGTGTCCTCTGCTCTCCCCATCACTCATGAAAAAAACAAATCAGATGTCTAAGGATTCACGTAACACACTCTGGGAGCCTGAAATAACGTCGTCCACTTCACATTCTGCTCACGTTTAATAATTATAGATATCCTTTAATTAGTAGAGCAACTACATTATCTTTTTAACAGATTATGGTAGGTTGTCATCTTTACTCGCACACTGATCGCAAAACTATTTTCCCCAACTCGCACAAATCTATTCATAGTTGCATTTGTAAGTAAATTCCTCACATCGTAGAGCCCCACTCACAGTTCGAAAACTTCAATCAGGCGCTGATGCCCATCAGACAAAAGAGAAGACAAAAATGAACAGCAGCATCACTGCAGTGGATGAATAACATGCTCCAGGAGTCTTGTGAACGGTAGACTTGTTTGTTGAAGGATCAGATTATACTATCAGCCCCAAAACCGAATAGACACACTAAGTAGATGCGATGCAAAATAAAGAAATGTGTTATTGAGTCAGTGATGCCTTTTAGCTAAATGTATGCGCACCAGACAGCCAACTACCAGAGCTGCCAAACTGTCAATCATTAAACAAATAAAAACACATCACGATGATAATCATTTTATGATACATCTATGTTTGTGTTTAAGTGCTGTTGACATGTTTTGCAGTCTGACCAACAACCTGTCTCTACTCAGCCATCACAGAAACATTACCGTCACTCATTTTTCTTTTTTTTCAGTTTGACTTCTCTTTTCATTGTCTGTTGTCCTTCTTTTTCCCCACATCGACTCTTTCTTTCTCTTTTCTGTCACGCTACTAGGTGTGTTTCTGTGTGTTGTGTGTGTTTGTGCGTGATGATATACGTGTGCCTATGTGGTTCACTTTAGTGTTTGTTTATGGTTGAAGGCTTTAATTTGAGCTCTTTTCCCTCCTTGATGATAGGCAATGATAGGTCATCAAGGGCAGTTAACAGCATATTTGGGCAGCAGCATGGACCTTCCAGTGGTGTATCAGTAAACACAAAAGAATGAGTGCGTGTCTGCAAGTGAGAGAGACTTGCTTCCGCAGAAAAAAAAATTAAAAAATGACCCTTTCGCTTCGTTACTTGCAGCACTTTCAGCTGTCATGATGCAGCTCTGGCAGGATAAAGGGAACAAAGCAAAAGCGAGACACATCTGTCAGACATCTTAGATTAATGAATGGAGGGCATATTGGGGCTCTACACACACACACAAACACACACACACACAAAACACACAAACACAGAGTATGAGTGATCTTTGTGCCTGGATATATGGAGGTAATTATATCCGACTATTTCCATTGGAGCCAGTTTCAGGGGAACACGACAGAATATTCTCTCCAACCTGCACCGGTCAACTCTGTAGTTCCTTTTTGGATCAGCCGATCTAAACCTTACAGCACATGAGAAAGCAATGAAGGGAGGACAGATTCTTTAAAAGAATGCATCTAGTTTACACAACTTACAGTAGGTCATGTTTTCTTCAACTTTTTATTATTTGAATTAATAATAAAAAAATTTAAAAATCGACATCCACACAACTCCAAACCGGCTGATCAGGCAAAGAGAATAATTCCCTCCATTTTTCACTGGAAACAAATCTGCAGCTGCACAAGCGCTGCAAATGATGCTGGGTTTCGCCGACACCAGTGCATGTAAGATTATCCGGTCTAACACAAATATCTTTAGCTTGTCGCTAAAAAAAAAAAAAAAA
Source organism: Embiotoca jacksoni (assembly GCF_022577435.1). Classification (NCBI taxonomy): domain Eukaryota; kingdom Metazoa; phylum Chordata; class Actinopteri; family Embiotocidae; genus Embiotoca; species Embiotoca jacksoni. The sequence goes on along the minus strand of NW_027185381.1, from coordinate 4,812,156 downwards.
ATCACCTTCCTCTAATTTTTCCTCATACAGCTGAGAAGGGTGGAACCAGAGTTGTAGTGGAAGGGGAACATGTCTAATTCTGTAAAAAAAAAAAAAAAAAAAAGTTTAGTCAGCACTTCTACAGCTTTTGCACAAACTTAACACCCGTTATTTTACTAATACCACACTTGTGTGGGGTAAAGGTTGATTTGAGGTCATTTGATGGGAAAGATATTCATACTTGTGACTTTTTAAGTATTTATGTCACCGAGAACTCAAGATAGCTGCAGCAGAGATGGACATGTGAGGATTAACATTACTGTTTTTGTTCAATATAGTGCTACACCTATTCAATTCATGCGTCTTTATTACCTTTACCAATGCAGTTTGGCTGATGAGACATCCATGTTTTTCTTGCTTTTGCAAAACTTTTTTTGTTTCAGCTACAGTGCTGCCAGTGCACTGTTACTGAATTTCATTAAGACATCAAACTGTTTAAGACACTGACGCCACCCTGATTAGTTTCTGACAACAACAGTGTCAGAAAGAGGTATTTCACATTGGGCACCATGGCAAGGCAGTCTTTTTTTTTTTTTTTTTCACGCTAGCACCCGGTTAATGTACGGCTCTTTAAAGCCTCCAGGCAACACACACGCACGCGCGCGCGCACACACGCACGCACACGCACACACACACACGCACACACACACACACACACACACACACACACAGAGCCATCACACTGTTTCCACAAGTTGACTGATTGTCAAGACATTTGCTCCAGACTTTGTACCAAGTCCAAAGCAGAAGTGACGGGAAGAGACATTTTTCGGCCCCCACAGTCGCTGTATTCATAAACACACACTGAAGCTCCTCCAACGGCCCCTTTTTCTGCTTGGAGATACAGGACCATCTCTTGGGTAAAAAGCCTTGTATCATCCACATGCCATCCTTCTATGAACATAAATGTGAAGTTGTGTCTTGTGTTTTATTACATTATTACATTATTACTGACAGTTTTCATCAACCTCGTCAACAAAAAAATTACTTTACAATCATATATAAAAAAGAAAAGTAAACTCTGACATTGAAGAATCTGATTTAGGCAAATGACTGGGAATTCTGCATGAAAACTTATTAAATAATTGACAACAGTTATACAAACTGCAGCTGATTAATTTTCTATAAATATAAATTAATGGATTGATCATCTATTTGAACTTTGCTGAAAACAGCTAGACTATGTTTAGAGAAAAAAAAACTGTCTTCGAAATCCCAAATTTCCAGAACAAATTTGAATTCTTATAGTAATTATCAGTGTAGTATCTGTCAAAAATGCACACGCACGTCTCCTGTGTACTGCAGTCGCAGTATGACAACTCCCCTCATTGTCATGGCAACAGGCAGCTGCTGCAAATCACACACACACACAACGCAAAAAAAGTTGGTCTTTCCTTGTAGGGACAACTCATTGACATAATGCATTCTCTCACCCCTTACTTCGGAAAAAAAATTACCGTTTACCGTAATATTTCAAACAAATTTTTCTTTAATTAGTATCCCACATGATTTCAATCAGTTGTTTAACCTAATAAAATGGAGATACATTGTAATTCTGCTGTTTTGTTGTCACAGTATGCACCACTCTAAACATGGATCAGCAACAGTTGTCAGTTGTCTGAGAATCTCAAAGAAAATTATAGAAAAGTGTGGGTGCTCTGATCTGATTGGCCAATATCAGCTCCAAAAAGTTTAATTTGCGGTCTCTAAAAAGGGCGATCAAAGGAGCGATGACGTGACATAAAACTCTGTGCAGCTAAAATGGCTTCACTGGCTCCAGCAGTCTGCCAGCATATTCAGGTGTTGAAAAAGTAATTTTCTGATTCATAAAAAAAAAGTGGAAAGAGATATTTCTTACATGTGCTGCTCTCTGACATCCTGGCTGTTGAACCACAGCGGCGGAACGCTGACACGAGTTAAGGAACAAGCGTCTCTGAGCCACAGACAAAGTACCAGGAGCTGCTCCTCATATGCTACGTTTGCTGAATTGTTGAATGAAGATACGGGAACATAAGTGGCAGCAACATCAGCAGCAGACGTGCCTATTAACTATCGGAGTCAGATGTCACTCAAAGCGGACAGCCGCGTGTTTTTTGGAGGGACAATACAAGCCACTTTTCAGCAAAGCAGAGAATATCGTTGATGAGAAAAGGAACAAACTGCCGAAAATGCAGAGATGCTTTTATTCATAAAGAACTGGAATTATTGCCTAGCTGTTGTACGCCTCAGTTAACCACTCAAGTTGTAGTTTTACATCCATATCTGTCCAAACCCATATAGATGTTGGAACTCCGAGACCTTTGACCTCCAAAATCTAACCAGTTCATTGCTGAGCCAAAATGAACAAACAGATGTGTGGGAAAGACGTACTACCGGAAAACATAATGCCTCCGATGGTTGGGAAGCACTGTTCTCAACATTTTCACTGAATTAAAAAAAAAACCAATAATGTTCAGCCGCAAAGAAACAGAATCTCCTGTGGAGATAGACATAGTCTATAAGCAATAACTAAAGCTGCACATTTAGAGTTCCTTCAAGACAAAAGTGAGGGAACAGCTTGCTTACAACAAGGCTTGGTGGTTATTGTATTTTGGTTGTTCTGGATGTGAAGAAGGTCATTTAAACTGATGTGCTTCCTGTTTTTCAGGCTACATGAACACTCAATCTGTTTATTTTAAATGTATAGAGCTGAGTGGTAAGGACATACACTAAAGCTCAGAAAAAAGACAGAAACAACAGTTGGAATCAACAATGTCGGAATGTGTCAGGAGAGTCTCTTTTCTAATGACGGCTGGAGGATCAAGCCAAATGAGGCAGAAAAGCTCTCCACTGGGTTGCAGCAGGCGACAAGAGCGGAGGGAGGGGAGGGAAGTAAGGAAGAAAAAAAACAGAGTGAGAAGGTGGAGGAGAGGAGTAGAAGGGGTGGGGGGGGGGGGGGGGTTGAACTGCACTGAGGGGAGGATGAGATTGAAAAGCTTCGACTGGGGATAAGGGAAGATGATGGTCGTGGCTTCACTGATAAAAATAGAAGTGAAGCATTGCCTTAGCTTTTCCACTGAGGCCCTTTAAATCAATTGATCATCGCTGCTCAGTTGAAGGCTTTTATTAGATTACAGCTTTCACGGAGCTGCAGCTATCTAGCACGGCGAGATTCAAACCACGTCAACACCAGTAAAATATGTTCTAGTGGCACCTGCCAGAGCCTGATAAGAGCCATCATGACATTTTAAAACTATTATATCAAACACAAGTCAGAATACAGTGAACAAACTCTCCAGACAGATTGGTCTTTTTCTTGCAACATTTCTTTTTTGCTGCTTACATGTTCTCAGTATCAGAAACTCGATTATAAAACTCAACAACGCCCCGACAAAAAGTCTGGCCCATCAGAATTGTTTCAATCTTCTCGTGTCATATAACAACTTTCACAAATGGTTATATGGACAATTAGAAGAACAGAGTATTCTTGTGTCAACCAGTAAAACATGGTGAAAGTGAAAGGTAAGCTGATGGAGACACAACCCAGGATTTTTGAAAACACAATACGGCCAACACCATACTGTATACGCAACTTCACATGTTTACATTCCGAAAGTCAGTCTCGAGCGAATCTGTCACGTGACATCAGGAAGGCTGTGAAAGACGGCATGCCGTAATTGGTTGGTTACCAATGTGTACTCCTGTCATGCCTCCTGGCTACATCACAGCTGGATTTTATTGTTCTATTATTGTCTAATCTCAGTAATTGACCATTTTATGAGACAAAAATATTTACAGGGAATCTTTCATTGGAGTTTATCAATGCTAGAAATCTTAAAATAGTCCAGTTTAATCGAGGGAAGTCTGTCTTTGCTTCATGAAGTATATCCCCTCCCAGTGAATAAAAATCTAGATGAAAGCCCCTCCCAAAAATCTTAACTGTAAAATCAAACCAGAAAACAAATGTAATGTAATGCAATGACGGAGAACTCAACAATCCAGAGAACTATTGTAACATTACTTTTATCAGACAGAGAGAGATACAGTTACTACATATTTACATTTATAATGCTTTTGCATGCTATCATGTGTAAAATTTTACTGAGACGAGGAAATTTTTTTCATGAGAATGAAGACAGACTTTTTAATCTGTTCTACACAAAAACTATCCAGACTCTTGAACCTTATATTTACATCTAAATGATTACCATAAAAGCGATTTGATGGACTTGATCATTGACGAATGTTTGACCAACTCTTTAGGGGTAGCCGTATTAACATAGGTGTTGTAACAACCCTAATATGAAAAGTTTAGACACACCGAATTATTTAAGAGTTTTCCATATTTTTTACTATTTTATACAGTGTCGAACAAAACTGAAGACATTTGGATTCATGTAGGAAGCAAAAAGAGTACAAACAGAGCAAAATATACTTCATTTTTACAAGTTTTCTTCCCCCATCAGCGACCAGTGCCAGTGATGAAGTGCAATGGCGTTGAAGTAAAAAAAAATCGGGGTGAATGTTCCAACAGTTTCAAAATGGACTCAATTTCTACGTCAATTAGGATGCAATGATGAATTTGGGTCTGGTGAGACCAGGCTAGCAACAAACACCACAATGGAAAACAAGCTGGGAGGAATTTTGGTAACGTCGCACATTATTTGATGTCAACGAGACCAGAGTAGGCGGCTACCCGATACTATATACACTGTGTGTGAATGTGCAGTTCTGTGTGTGTGTGTGTGTGTGTGTGTGTGTGTGTGTGTGTGTGTGTGTGTGTGTGTGTGTGTGTGTGTGTGTGTGTGTGTGTTGGGCAATTCGTTGCGATGGTTATGGTTAGAGTAAGGGGCAAGGGAATGCATTACGTCGATGAAAAATCCCCATGGGGATGAAGAAACAAACGTGTGTCTCTGTGTGTGTGCGTCTTTATCAGCTTACAGCAGAGGCGCTATGGGGGGAGAATCAGCCGAGGAAAACCTGGGAGACAATTTCCCTCAACAAGCAAAGTAAAGTCTCTTATTTCTGTTTTCATTTCTCTTCTCTCTCCGCTGTCATATTTCCTAAATGGCTAGCTATGATGTTCAGTTTAGTTAATCTGGAGCCTTGCATTTCAGTTTATGTTTATGATGTCTGTCGAGTATATGTTACATAAATAAACTGAGAAGGGACATGGTTAGCCTATGCTCACCAAAAAGAATGGAAGCCAGATGAAATTGCTCGTCTGGACTTTTCCACTGTTCAACAATAAACCTGCCAATGCCACAAGAGCTACCCAATTCCAATAAGTAGTCTGAATTAGCATCGCACAATTAATACAATGAAAGGTCCATCATGAGGACGGATAGTTTAAAAAGAAAAATCTGACATTGATGATTCAGCAAATTATCAGACTTCACACCACTCTTGGAAAAATTAATAGGTACCAGCTTAAAAAAAAAAAAAAAAAAAAAAAGTCAAATATGAAGAAGGGAAAAAAAAAAAAAATCTAATTTCCCATTGGAAATTGTTTTATTGTCTGTTCCTTTTACACTAGTGTCACTCCTTTTCAACTATTTTTCCCATACACATTCGGCTTTACAGCAGAGTGGGGACTCGCGGCTTCTCTGTGCACAGCCACTTAGCTAGCGTCTTTTCGGGTAGTCTACACGTGAAGCATTTAGGGGACATCTGGAAATAAATTGTAGCAATAGAAAATAATAATACATTTTATAATAATAAATATTATTTGTATAGCACCTTTCATACAAGAAATGCAGATCAAAGGGCTTTACAGCAAGAAAATTACATGGTGTTTCACATAAAAAAAACACAAAGGAACATTTAAAAATATCAAAAAGAAATAAGATGCATAAGAACAGATAAAATGTATGAGAACCGCTAAAATGCATAAGAAACAGATAAAATGCATAAAACACAAATAGAGTAAAAGAAAATAAGCAATATGCATTTTAAAGTAGTTCAAGTGCAAGAGAGCTTCAAGAGTAACTAGTTAAAGGCTAATGTAAAGATATATATTTTTTAGCTTTCTTTTAAAAGTATTAACTCAGCTAGCTTCCCTGACACTGGTAGTTTGTTCCACAGCTTTGGAGTGTAGCTGACAAAAGCTGACTCCCCAATTTTCTTTCGGCTGTTTGCTGGGAACCTCCAATAGACCAGCAGCAGATGATCTCAGTGTTCTTGAAGGCACATAGTGAACCAGAGAGTCAGCGATGTAACTCGGTCCGAGCTCATTAAGAGCTTCGTATGCAAGGAGGAGGAGGAGCTTAAAGTCAATGCTGTGTCTTACAAGTAGCCAGGGTTACACTGTCTCTCGCTCTAAACTGCACGAGTCTCTGCATGTGCGAGGGTCACACATCTACCACCACAGGTAAAACTTTCAACCTGTGAAAAACACTGGATTCTATCCCACTCAAGTGACAGTACACATCACACTGAAAGTGAAATCTATGATGTTGTATTGCATTTCTATGAAGTCATATGTTGCACGTTACATTAGCACAATAATAGTATTAATTTTCTTTTGTAGTTTTCAGTTGTTATCCACCACTTTTTTTGCCAACTAAGTTAGTGATTAATCAAAAAGAGGTCTATGGGCATCTTTTCCTGAACACCTTTCCTATTTGTTACATTTGTGTAAAATATAATATACCAAATGTTAATCTGTGACTGGTGTTGGTGTGTGTATGTTTTAAAGTTATAACAGAGCAAAGGCTGGCTTTCTCTCCCTGCTGCCGATCTTTGTGCTGAGCTAAGCTAAGATTTTAGGGATGTTTACAAATTATACATTTTAAACTATGAATTTTAAAGTTTTTCACTTGGAATTATCCTGGAGCCTGGAAAGCATTTTCCCAGCTGCAGGGGATTTTTACAGTAGCAAAACTGGCCACTGGGGTTAACTGGCAGCAAAACTGACTCCCTGTTCCATATACAACTGTCCTAATACATCTATAGTGTGATGATCTAAGATGATATGTAAATTTGAAGTATAGCCTGTAATACTGCCACCCAGTTAAGAGTAGAAGGATATGAGTCGGGTTGGTGTTGAAGTGAAAACCAAATGAGTAGCAAAGAAAATTTGGGGAATATGGAAAATATGACAACTCACGGTAATACACAGAAGCATAAAGAACAACACAAATATCCCCCTATATAGTGTTCGAAATGCTGGGATTCTTCATCACATTTAGGAACAGCTTGCGTGGTTCCTTCATTAATATGGACCGAGTTGAATGTGAGACTCTGCATGGAGAGCATATAAAATAATCCCTTTTTTCCGGGGGTGTTCATTAGATTTGCTGGGTGGAGGGATCAAAGAGAATTAAAACACGGCCCATTTGCGGCAGAGACCCTAATCACGGGCTGAAACTAATATGGTTTAGAGCAAAGAACAAAAATGTCTTCAATAGTTGAAGAGAAACAAATGAGGGCGTAAAGATGCCCTAATTGGACTTTTTATTATTACGACTACTACTATCATTATTACTATTATTTTACTCAGTCACAGTGTGCTGTTCATGTATTTATTTATAAAATATCAGACATGAAAATCTCAACTGGCAGCTGCAGGTGAGAAAAGTTAAACAAATTTAAATCTAACTACAGTTGTGAGAAAGTAAATATTTGGTTTCATTGATCAGTCTTTTAAAAACAAATGTCGCCAAAGTGTGAGGGGGGTAATGTGAATTGCTGTTGTGTCTCGCTTTAGAAAAGGACAAAACCTCCAGTTTCGCATCTCTGAGCATCCCAGAACAGACCAACATGGATGTTTTTTTGTTTTTTTTAAATAGCCTCTGCTTTTAACTGTCTTATCACACTGGAATGATGTAAACGTGACACAACACTGGCTGCTATGGCTCAACTCTCCGCAGCAAGTTTCAAGTGTCTGCAAGTTGATTTTAGTAGAAATGAACTGAAACCAATGGCTATCAATGTTACACTGATAATTGTAAAGCGGGTATAACACACATAAACATTCATCATCTCACTTTATCGTTTTAGCGAGCCAGTATTTGCCAATTACGAAACACAAAAAAAGCGAGGATGATGACAATGTAAATAGTACGGCAGGTAAATTATAGTCCTGTGGTGGCACTAAATTTGTAGGAAGGCTCAGTGCAACACAAAGTGGATATAAACAACAAAAAAATTCCTCGATGTCATTTTTTTGTCATCACAGATGTGCATATGATATGCCAAAATCAACACCAACTTTTTCAAATGGTCGAAAAGGTAACATTACTATACCACGGAGGATACAGAAAGCCAAAGTCTGTGCTCCCAAACTGCTAGCACTAGAATGAGCGGCCGAGCTCGCTAACCTGATTCTTGTGTTATCGTTTGTTTCAACCCACAGCAGCTGTTTCTCTTTGGTTAAAAAAAAAGAAAAAAAAAGTAAGATGCTTTAAAATGTCTTTGTGACCAAAACCTAAAGATATTCTGTTAGTAATATTATAAAAACACAAAAAAGCAGCAAACCCTTACAATTTGGTATTCTGGCTTGGTTAAAATTAATGTCAGGGTAGGTGGAATTTAATTTAGTTAATTTACAGATTAAATAAGCATTTAGTATTTTATTAGATATTCTATTTTCTACCTGCAGCCCATGTGCATAATACAATTAACTTGGAACAAGTTCAACCTCAGACTGGAAATAACAAAATAATTCATTACATTAGTAAGGACAACTTTTATTGGTAATAAAAAGTGAGAGTCCTTACAGGGGGAATAATGAGAGACAATCTGATGATTGACAAGTGGGGAGGTAATTAAAGGAATTAGAATGGAATGAGCTTGTAGCTCAGAGGGACAAATTCAATCAGAAGTGACTTTGGTCTGAAAAGTTTGGCTGTGAAAGGCACATTGATTGCTTATACAAAAGATGGGGCATTTTCATTTCCACTTTAGTCAATCAATCAGTAGTTCAACAGAATACAAAGGAACAATAAGAACTGTGATGATTTGCGACAGTAATAAGCAAGAGCCTACATATCGAAATGACTGATTACAATACCAATTAATTTTTTTGTGAATATTAGACTAACAATGGAAACATACAGTTAAAAAAAAAAAAAAGAAACATATGATGTTTGGTGTTAAATTCTGCTCGTTTCGGGGTTGATGAACCCTCTATGAACATTAAAATGAGATATCAATTAAAATAATAGCTGTCTCCCTGCTGGAGCCCTAGTTTGAGATTAAACACGGAATATAAATATATAAAAATAAAAATTAACTAAATCAGTCCTTCCTTTCTGAATGTTAGAGACTATTTCATATTGACTAAAGCAGAGAATGTACTGTTCCAGAATTTTAAGTCTCTAGTTAGGTTCAAAATCCCCAAATATGGACCCTGTATTTCCCATAATGCAACTGGATAGTGAGCGCTTAAATGGGAAAAAAAAAAAAAAAAAAAAAAAAAAAAAAAAGAATCATAACTTAAAGTGTCCACAAAGACATTCAGGATTGAAAACCTTTAAGTAAAATAAAACTTAATTAACAAAAAAATATTGCATACATATTTATATTGTACATACTAATGTGTGTTTGTGCTCCTTGCGCTGGCTCAGCTTGTCTCCCGGTTACTCAGGTCTGTAGCAGTTAACGAGTGTTTAAAAAAAAAAATTAAAAAAAAAAAATCTTTATAATGATGCTGAGCCACGCTTCCAATATACTGAGCCTCGCCTCCATCTTCCCCTAACATATACTGCGGCCTTACTCCTCCCAGGCTGTTTTATTTATAACCGCTGCTGGTACCCATCTATCCAGGTAGTTTATTTTTTCCTTCCAAGCTTTATAGGTTTGTAGACGGATAGGATTTCATTTGTGATGCTCAAAGCATTCATAAAAGCATTCATACAATTTAACATCTTTTTTAATAGTACCTAATAAAACGTAGCTAAACAGATAATCCAAAGAATTGGCTTCAGTTTTCATGGAAATATTTTCTATTGAAGGAACATGGAACTGTTTAATTTAGGTGTGTTGAAATTTACATCTGCTCCACATAGTGAGAAATTTAAGATGTCCGACCGCTATGCTCTTCTTCTTTCTTTAAGCTCTATTTTTGTAAGCAGAAGATCACATCTTGTATAAATATTGTTAAAGACCATTCGGACAAATAGCTTGTTCATAAAATTAATGTGATTTCTGTGGAAAGCTCTAAGATCCAGAGTCTGGTCTCGTGACACATTATACTTACAGCTCATTTTCTTCTAAGATATGACATATTAATGTTGAACTTAGTACATTAGTCTGAAAGATGGAAAGTTGGATTCAGCCACAGTATAACTGTGCCTGCTAAAATGGACACCATCATAATCCAGGCCAATCTGGAAAATGGACCATCTGTACACTGCATGTTGATTTATTCCAATTAGCCATTAACTGTGCAGATGTTAGCAGTAAACTAGCTAAAATTGGAAACTTCACTTTTTTTGTCATTACCATCAACTTTCACCTATATCCTCTCATAACTGTGCATTTCTAAAGTGGGTTCATAAACATGCTAAAAGCATAAATGATTGGCTCCAGTTGAAAATGTTCAAATAAAACTTTTGCCCGTCTTTGTCTCAGTTAATAGGTCGCTGGGGAAATTCACATCTAACCATGACCTGTCTCATCCTTTGACTTTGTATGCAGTCGTACCACCTTTACAGTCCTTCAGGACAAATATTTTTCTCATTGAGCTATGCATTTTTCATCCAGCCTTATTAATGTATTCTTGCCATTGAAATTAAATCATTTTATTTGGGCCTTGGACTTTTTTTGGGAGGCGGGTTATTGACAGTCCAGCACATCAGGCTGTAGAAGAGACAGACTTCAGCGCTTAAACTCACCAGCCAGGCAGACTGAATGAAGACTGAAGGGATCATGACTCTACAGCAGGTTGAGACACGAGATGAGCAACATTCAGCTGGCAAAGAGGATTTTACTTGAGACTGGTGTGTTTCTATTTTGAATTTAAATTTTTAACTGGTGAATTACACTTATTAAATTCCTTCGGCCAGTAGAGCTGTGTGAGAGAAGTCAGTGTTTGTTCCTGCTGCTGGATTATTAAACAGCTGTCAAAACAAAGGGTTTGGCGTGGGTGGACAACTTGGACGTGATCTCTAGTGTGGGATTTCTATTCTTTTTTCTTTTTAAACTTAACATTAATTACTCAGTATCTCAAAGTTGTCTCAAAGAAAGCATCAAAAGAAAGAAAACAATAATCGAAATGGCCGACACGAGACACTATCCATAAATATAAACCCGACACCAGTGCAAATCTTTCCGACAGACTGCGAGCTGGGATTCAACGGCAACCTTTTTATATCTTTCAAAAACATACATTTTCACTTCACTACACAAGTTTATGGAGGCACACTGAGGAGCTCTTGCAGGGCGACAGCAGAGCAGGCCGTCGTCTCGACAAATGAATGGCGGCTCCTTGGGGGACTTCGTTAGTCACCAGGAGCACCATGCGAGAGCGCTCGCTGACTCGGTCGCCCCACAGGTGCTTGATGAGCCGCTAAACCTGTCAATAACCATTTATTTATGACGACTCGCAAAAACTGTCGGCCCGCGGAGGACTGTGGATGATGGTGGTTGATGACGAAGTGTCTTAGGCAGTGTAAAGTCTACCCTCTGTGACCTGTTGCAAAATACGCCAAAAGATACTTGTGCAATTTAATATTATTTATTTCAAATGTTCTGACAGGAAAGATACCTCTAGGATGCCTACGATATACTTATTTTAAGATGCATACTATTAGCGTTGACATTAAAAGTTAGTGGTGGTGTTGCAGTAGGCTACGTTATATTTAGAAGTGTTTTCTGATATTCAGAACCCCAATGTATGAATATAGAGAATAAATTATTAGAAAAGACCTCCAACATGAGCTTCAACTTTTGCGTCAGTAACAGTTCTGCATAGAAAATAAGCCCGAGCTGTTGTATTGGAAGTGTAGGTATTGAGTGGCCACTGTTTCACTACACGCCTGATGCAAGTACCTGCTGCCTGACAGACCAAAAATACAATAAATAGTGTAATGGGTGTTTATACAGAATGAATCACCATCACCTGTCAACTTTCCATTTATGTTCTTTACATTACTGAATCTACCAGACAGTACACAGGCCTCCTGCCAGAAGGATCATGTTAAATTGCTTATTTTGTGTTCTTAATACGAAATAAAACCAGTGCAGGCTTCAAGTGTTAAAAGCATTCAACTTTTGTTTTGAGTGTGCACTCGTTCAATAATACAAAAGGTATACGGCACATTCTGAACTTTCTCTAGAAACTCTCCAGAAATGGGACTTCCTCTAGAAACTTTAAAATTTACTATGCCCACTACCGTTGTTTAGCTTGTTAGCATTTGAACATTTGCCAGTTAACACTAAACACAGACAGCAGTACTGTTAAGGCTGATGGTAGCAGGTGCAGGTATAAAGGTATAAATTGATAAATCAAAGCATTGTACAAATTGCAATTTTGAGCTGATGAAAGACCTAAAAAGTCAGAGGATACCCTCCCCCCCCACACACACACACACGCATGCACACTTTCTTCACTTAAAACTTGATTTGTTTAGGTAATAAAGGTCTTTACAGCACAGCAAATTGCACTTCATTTCGTCAGTAACAACAAGGCCCAATCATGGACCTCGTGTGTGGATGCATATCAAATCAATTTGAAGACACAGCTATACATCCGCTGCAAAGTGCATCCCATTTCCTTTATTCCTTCCTTTTCCTAAGTATGAAGAAAAAAAGTTTGCTTTTGGAATTCAGCTGGTGAGGATGGATGTTTATTTTTTTTTTTTTTCAATCTGGTCCAAAATGGCAGCCATGTCTGACTCATACCTTTCCAAATAAGAAGAATAGAAAAAAAAAAAGTTTGACATCTGACAACCTATAAAACGTAAACCTTGTGACTGAAAAACAGACTTGATTAAGACACTATAAACAAAATCCTTCACTTTCCTTTTCTTCTTGGGGGCAGGAGGAAAGAAAACCCACCCTCCCATTCTTTCCATCTTTCCTGCCAGACGTTTCCTGGTTTGCGGGCTCCTGAGATTTCTACAGTTTCCCTTCTCACTGCAGAGACTCAAACAAAGCTGGAAGCGAACGACTAAATAATGACAGTGTCAGCACGCAAACTAAATTGTATTAGAGGAAATGATTCAGCTTCAGTGTTTGTCATGCTGGACAGCATCGTACTAAAAAGAGGTTTCTACTGTCCACTCATGTTTGTTCGATAAATGAGTGTGCTGAATTTGGTAACAGTAAAACGAGATGTTTGGTCAATCAAACTCGAAATCGTAAAATCATTTTCAGACACTTCAAACGAGTGACCTGTCCTTAATTTCAGGAGCCTGTACTACTATGGAGATGACTTTGCAGTTATCGAGGTGACTTCTGTTTTGACTTCTTCCCATGATACATTCCCATGTTTTGAGATAACAGCACAAAACAAACTGACCCATCAATTCTCTTGGAAAAATAGCATCACCAATCGTGGGGGATCCCGTGGAGCATATTCCTGTTACTCAGCACAAAAAATGTGTATGAAGAAGGGAGAAGCAATAACTTTGTGAGGATTCCACGGTACGTTGCTTAATAAGTATCAGCCCTGTGGTACAGTATTTTTTTTTTGTCAACACTAGTATTTTGGTTATTGTTAATCGCAGTCTCTGAACTTTTTGATCCTACCTCACACATCTAATATCAGCAACGGCGCTAACCACAAGCTTTGTTGCCATTACACTGCAAACCAAGCTGAAGTCCACCACAAATGGCGAGTGTCCAGGCAATTGTGATATTAACATTAGGGAGGGTATAAATAAAATTGCTTCATCAATGCTTGCGGTAAAAAAACAATCTACAGTGAATTTTTGCGTTCAGGAGCAAATTCTTCATATAAAAATAATTTGTTTTGGTTTAGTGGAATGGATCGTTAGTGTTTTTCTACCAGAGGAAAATCTGAAACTGCCAATTGAAGAGCAGCCTCGGGTCCCGTTGGTTGCCAAAAGTTGCAGGACTTGCATTCACTCATTTGGCCGGTGCCCCGTACTAGGGAGTATATGTATTTACACTGAAATTAACTAAGTACAATTTGGAAACAGGATTTATTGAATGCTCACAGACACCGACAGACTACCAGATGCATTTTTACGAACAAAGTATTATAGTATGAATAATTTATGTTTTACATGTTTAAGTAGTATTTCTTTCTCACCATGTTGGAGGGGGCGGCGTCCTGTATTAACAAACCGCCACTGGACGTGTCGTGCTTGAGCACTCCTACTACTACAAGGAAAGCAAGATAAAGCTGGTAAATTAGGGACGAGACACGATTTCCTAATATTCAGATAGTCATTCAAATAACTTATTTGTGTATGCAACTATGCAACGATTATCGAGTAGTATTTTTGCTTGAAACTCCTACTGGTAATCTGCCTGTATAAATGACAAATTAAAGCAAATTACCCGAGTTGAGATGAAGCAGCAAAACCACTATTAGTCACACAGACACCTGTAACCTGATATAGGCTATCTATTTCATATCATTGTTCATTTATATGTATTGCAGCTGTATATTTTCAAACAGTGAAGGACACCCTGACTTTGCATTTTATTTTAATCCCCATCTGCTTAAAATAAAGTGCATGTGACATCTCACATGCTTTGAACTTACAATTTAGCCCTCTTTATATATAAAAATAAATACCAAGGTGTGTATCACTATTCAGCCTATAAATACCGAGATATGATTTTTGGTTCATGTCAGCCAGTCCCAGTTTGCCTCCCTGACGACTGCAGCATTTCTACTGTGATAGTATTCATTTTGATCCAAGCTAGCGGGGAGTTCTTCCATTGAAAGGTCCTCGCTCCCAAAGTAAAAAGATCGCATCGACCATGGACTTGCTCCATACATCTTCACAATCTGCGTTTCATATTCATTTACTGGATGTTTTTCTCAGAAAACAGGTTTTATATATTTCAAATAGTTCTATTTACCAGGTCAAACGGTGCAACTGGGAAATTATTAAAACGATTTATTTACAGAAAACTTGTTTTGCGTTTCTTTTATCACATCTTCCGATGAAAATAAAGACTTACTCAGAAAAAAAAAGCTAAATACAACTATGTGCAGAGTCAAACTCACTGTACTGCAGTGCACTGTACTGTAGTGCTGACAGCAGAGACTGAGAGCTGACCCGAGGGCCTTCTTTGGCCCCGGGGGCCGGCTGACTCAATGTCTCATGCTCTTCACGGAGCTCCCTTGATTGTGAGAGCCCTGCTGAGACATCCTTTCACTTCTCTAAAGTGAGGAAGAAGAGGAGGAGGAGGAGGAGGAGAGGTTACACAACCCTCTGAGAAGAGCTCCATCTCAGGGAATCTGACAGGGTAGGAGAGATGACAAAGGAGGACGGAAGTCGCCTCCAGCAAATCTGCAGCCACAAATTGCGCCCACAACCGACTGGGAAGGAAAAACTAAAAAAAATAAAACAAGCCTCCACATCAGCAGAAGTGGCTTCTTATAGCAAAGAAGCAGGAATATATGGTATTTATCTTGTTTGTGTAATAAACAGCTGCAAGGGGATTAGATGCGTGTGGTGAGTGATGCGTGGGTTTCCATCAGGAGGGGTTTCTGTAGTTATGGTTTCCCTGCTCGGATTGTCAGGCATGCTTGGAAACAGGACAAAAGCAGAAACACTGGGGGAAGACTGGAGGCGTCCGATGTATCAGAAGCGAGAAAACAAAGCAGTTGGGAATTTCCTCATTACGTCATTAAAAAAGAAAATCTCAAATAAATAAATACCAAAAAAATGCACTTATTTCCATTATTGACCTCTTTTGCCAGGTTGCCCATTTCTTGAAATATCAAATT
This sequence comes from Embiotoca jacksoni, assembly GCF_022577435.1. Taxonomy (NCBI): domain Eukaryota; kingdom Metazoa; phylum Chordata; class Actinopteri; family Embiotocidae; genus Embiotoca; species Embiotoca jacksoni. The sequence goes on along the minus strand of NW_027185381.1, from coordinate 4,796,261 downwards.
GGGAAATACTCAAGTTCTCAACATAGATTGAAGAATATTCCGATACTGCTGAGCAATGCGAGTCCACAAGGTCAGAGGCTAACAACATAAATATTTCACACGAAACTATATGAAGAAATTCCAGGCATGGACTTATTTTCCCCAGAAGAAGCTCCTCGTCTGTCTGCCAGAACTGACAGAAGCCAGGTAGGAAAAAGAAAAAAAGAGCTCCAAAGCTGACGAAAGTTTCTTTCCATAGTGGATGTGAAGGCCAGTTGAGGTAGTAAAACCTTCAGGCTGCTGTTGCTGTTCTATCCTGCAGCTTACCATGCACACATCAACTAAACGTCTGTATCAAGATTCTAGTGGTTAAAATTTGAAGTGACAACCACATCCTTCATTCTTCATTCAAAGGTTTAAATGTTCAAGAATGTTTGGCCTCAGGTGAACCCTGACCCGTTTCATCGGATTCATAACATGTTTAATCTGCTCAATGTTTGATTTAAAAAAAAAAAAAAACATAAATCAAAAAGCCCTCTGAAACAGATGACACAGTATAATGTACTTTTATTGCTCTCTTGAGCTTTAACAAGGAGTTGTTTTTTTAACCTCACATGGACGGGCTGTGATTTTTTTTTTTTTTTTTTTTAAGTCATGAGCTCTTCTTTTTAGAAATTCAAAGAGGCTTCTTTCAAGCTACATTCTCTTTTAAATAAGCTGTGAGGGAACTCTGCTCGTTCAGTCCAACATTCTAACTATGTAAACAAGGAAAGAGAAAGATGTTGCCCGGCTGGTTTCTCTGCTTCATTTTCTTTGTGAAACTTCCCCCAAAGTGCCAAGTTGTCAAGTTTGTGGTCAATTTGAATTATATCTAAAGGAGCTCTACAGAACAAACTGATGTCACTGCATTAAAATATCCGAATCAGAAAATCTGTTGATGTAAATTTATATAAAAGTGTCATGTGGCCAAAAGGAACAACGTATGAATAAATACTTAATAACTAATTCAGACTTTAATGGCTTCCAAAGCCTGAAAAATATTATCAAATTGCAAAATGTGTTGATTTCCTAAAGTTACAAATGTACAATACGTTTTTTGCAATCTGATTCACCAGCAGTCAGGCTTCCACTTAAGTTATTAGTCCAACAAACTTAAACATTAGTCCAGGTCACAGTCACGGACAAGAAGATGGTGAGGAAAGTATCTGTACTACCGGCTCCACCTGATGGTCAGGAAATCCTAAATTCCTTTCAGGTGAAGCTAATTACTGGCAGTTGAAAAGAAGCAGCTTGAAACACCAAAAAGGTTGAACTTGTTTTTCGGACTGTGACATATCATATCAGTCATGATACACCACAGTGTCAGCCAGGTTGACAATATACTTGCGGAAGCGGATGTAGAGACTCATGCAGTTTAGAGGAGGAGTGTAACCCTGGTATTTCCCATTGCTACAATTTACAGATGTCCCCTTAAAGCCCCACATTAAGAATATTAGTAGTGGCTTCAAGTTACAGACGTCCTCAAAATGTCTCACAGGTACAGGATGCCAAACAATTAAAACATCAAACCAAACAAGACACCACCTGTACAGCTGCACTATTCTTTTGGGCAAAGCTCGGGAGCCAACTGGGTAGTGTGCTAGAAAAAGCAGAAGAAATACCCGCAGAATTATAGTTTTTTTGTACAAGTACCTATTCCAACAAGGTAATCTTTTATTGATAATATTGATAGACATTTTAACAACATAATAAACATAGCCTGCCTTTTTAAATGTATTCATTCTATACATGAAATTTCACATACCCAAATGCAAAATAAACCAACAACTTCACTGGAATTTTATATGAATATAAAGAATACATTAAGACACTAAATAATATAATAAAATGGCACTTTATAGTGGACTCTTTAATATCTAATGTATGTTTTTATCACAATGGTCATCCCAATATTTATTTATATAAATAAAAGTCCCAATAAGCCACAAATGTGAACCAACATGCACAAAAGTATAGGGCCTTTACATTAGTGATATCACATGACATTGATGTTGAGTTTATGAACACAGTGAGTAGGGCTGTTTGTATTTTCATTGAAATTTGAATTTGTATTGTTTTTTGTATCATTGTTACAGTTTAGCACTTAATTATCAGACTACACTTTTTAAGGCTACTGTTTGTGTTCACGTGGTTCTCAACTAAATGACTGCTGACCAAAAAGATATTGTTGAATGGTATTTTTTGATACCGTTGTTGATATTGCTACACAAAAGTACTATAAAATATCATTATATACTTTTAAATCTATATCGGTCCACACATGTCTGACTATAGCGTCCACAGGACAACAGAAGGGCTGCAGACAAGAACTGCAATACCAAGACAACCAGACATTACAAACTCAGGGTAAAAGACACTCAAATAAAAAATAAATAATTTTTTTTCTGAGCTCTTTGAAGACTTGTCATTCCAGTTGGTTTTAAAACAGTTTTCAATTTATTTTCAAAAACTTCAGATCAGTTACTAAACAAACTCTGAGGTAAGATTGTTCTGTTGTTGTTTTTCAATATCAAATGTGTGTTCGTTATCTGGTGTTTATCAGTTTTCAAAATTCTCTTACAAAAAAAAGAAATCTAAAGAATGGCATACATATTTCTTTTAGCAAACACTGTGTTTGCTAAAAGATTAGACTTTTTTTTTGAGGGGAAAATATCCATCCGGTTGGATATTTTCCATATTTAAAAAAAAACAAAAAAAAAAACGATCATTTTTAATGGGCTTTTTCTGGGAGGTGAAACCCTGAGGTGGAAGCAAAGAGGCCCACAGTGAACCAGCTGAAGGCTTACTTTGTGTGTGGGCTCATGCTAAGCACCAGCTTGCATCATCAACTCCACCTCCAGAGGCACAGCAAGCCAGCAGGAAACTGACAGGATTTTCTTTTTAGGAATTTCTATTAAGTGTTATTGTTAGTGCTCTATTACTGCACCCAGCAGCCCAGAGAAAAATATGTTAAGTTGTGACAAAGACAGGAGAAATTAATAATTCCTAGCTTGGCTCTATACTGAGGCCCCATTTACAAATAGTGTTAACTATTAATAAGTGATTTGTATCTGAAAACCGTGTCTTTGCATTAGGTAATAAAATTATCTTTTAAACAGACGTAGTCCAAGGTTAGGGAGAAGCGATACTGCTGTAGGTCTTTACTTGCCAAGCTAGCGTTACTATTACTACCTGTAGCTTTGGCAGGCATCGCTTGGGTTCGAAGGAGTTACCTTTCGACTTGTTGGGCGAATTGTTTTCTCAAGGATACAGTCCTGTTATCTGGACTGCATTGCCACTTGGCTGGTACCTGATCGCAATGCATGATCGACCACCTCTAAATGTGGTCTAGCTGATCCAGTAGCATTCCGATGCATTCTGCGGGCTTTTGCTTTGATGTTCCCAGATACCAGAAACTATCCATAAATAAATAATGCGTGTGTATCCTTCATATTTGTGGCCACTATAGCTACAGTTACAAGGGGTTATGGCTGCTTGTGTTTTTCACTGATACCAACATTAGGGTTTTTTATTTTTTTACACATCTAACAATGACATCTCCATTAGTAACCTTCCGTTCACCACAACTAGTGCATTTTTTTCCATCAAATCAAATAAGTGATGTGAAATACTGGGACAGAAGGGCAGGAGACACTTGTCAAGAGAGGATACATGGTGAAGCAGCCCACCATCATAGTATCACAAAGTGAAGGGAAATAATATCCTGATTGCTCTCCAAAAGAAACATGTTTCATTGTTTTGACATCTGCTTTCATATTTGCATGGTGTATCTTTGAAGATTTTTTAATATGAAGCTTTACAACTTTGAATTGACAATCACCAACTCACTTGAATTTACCAATAATTTATAAATTGATTAACAGTTTTAAATATGGGTTATTATACACATCTATTCCTTTTTTCCCCTCAACTTTGCAACTACTAAATTCCTAGTTTTTGCTGAGAGGCTGTTTTAAATCAAGCCGTTGTGTTATTTCAAAGCCATTGACTAATTAATTGGACATTTACTCAGAACATGGGGCAGCCAGAACATATCAGGATAAAGAAATTCTACATCATATAAGTATATACAAATGGATGTATGTATATGTATGAAAAATAGCAAATAACCTGGGAGGTCAATGTGACAATCTTTTGAATGCGTGGAAAGGAACAGCTGTTTTACAACAGCAGAGGAAGTAAAAAATTCTCAAGATGTAGGCGAACATGTTTCCTTGTCAACTATCAACGGACAACTTTCTGACAAGAACCTCAGATGATGCACCACAAGAGGAAACTCCATCTCAAACAGAAAGTCAGATCGTAGCTAACAAAAAAAACATAAAAAGAAAACATTGTGGATCAAAGTTTGATAAACTAATAAAAACTAAATAAACTCCTATTAAAATGATGGAAAGAAGACAACGCGAAAACCTAGCATATGAGGGTTCTTAATTTGAAACGAGGGCTTTAAATATAAGATATTAGTTGCAGCATTCAGCCAAATAATGGTGACTTCACTTACACTAGGCAATGTAATTTATGTGATGGTGGATGTTAATGATGTGGGTCTGCCTGGTGAAACTACAACATTCCAAAGACAAAACTTCAATGAATGCATGGGGGCCCTCTGTCCAAACTATGACAATGCTTTAGTCATATTCACAGTATGTAACGCAAAAAAACCACAGGCAGTAGAGGCACTAAAGGAAGAGGAGACTCTATAGACACCATAGAACAAATGTGCTTCATCCTGCCAATATTTTACAAGCTATAATAATAGCTTAGCCATGTAGTACCATTAATTTGACAAAGACCTACTCATTTACTGTTCCCCGATTCAGTGAAATAACCCGATACAATGAATTATGTTTTCAGCATCAACAGGATGTGGAGCAAGTGTGCTGCCAATCAGCTCAGAGCTTGGGGAATAGCATTAACTGTGTAATGTAGCTGTACATATAGATTGTAATCCACATGTTGAGAGAAAAATAAA